>NW_006400020.1:1172138-1236451 GCF_000299155.1 Elephantulus edwardii | reverse complement strand
GACAGCGCAGGAGGGGAAGACCCTCTATGAGGTGGATTGATTCAGTGACTGGGGTACTCGGGATGGGTTTGTCAGAGGCAATGAGATTGGCACAGGATAGAGCACGGTTTAGGGCTGTCGCTATGAGTTGCAAACTACTCGATGGCACATAACAGCAACAACAACAGGAGTCACCCTCAGTCATGTGGGGTTTTTTTTGTAGGATGGCCTCCCCAAAAAAATGTGCTGTTTTGTGAAATTACTTTGTTTAAGTGGTTCCCTCCTCACTGTTCAGCCTCCCTAAGGGTACATTAAGGACGCTGGCTGCTCACTGAATTTTTCAGCAGTTCAAACCTACATGCTGATGTGAGGGCAAAAAGACCTAGTGACCGAGGCCCTGTAAAATGACAGCCCAGGAAAGCCGTGGGGCAGTCCTGCCCTGTCCTGTAGGCTTGCTGTGAGTTAGAATGAGCTACGGGGAGAGACCTTCTGATAGAACTAAACGTCTCTCTGTGGAGTGGTTTCCCTTCTTGTTCTGACAGCTCTCCCACTCGTGGCTGTGGGGGCAGTGGTGACTTATATATTAATACTGCTACTGCTCTCCCAGCCAGTGAGATGGAAAAGCTGAGAAACTAACGTCACTTTGCACACATTCTCAACTGGAGGCAGGTTGTTGTTTTTTGCTGTGAAGACTCTGGTCAATTCTACTAGTTGCAGGAATGGTAAATGCTACTGAGGAGGAGATAAGATCTCCACCTTCCACAGCTGGAATTTCCCCATTTCTGAGCCTTTTGGTCTGAGATAAAGCCTGCCAGTTGCCTATCCCCTACTTCCCCTTTTGTTGTTGTTGTTGTTAGGTGCCTTTTACATTGGTTCTGAATCATGGTGGTGAGCCCTATGTACACCTAACTGCCCAGTCCTGTTCCATTCTTGTAATTGTTGCAATTCCTCTGTCAACTCATCGAGGGTCTTCCCTTCAGTTGACTTCCACTGCTAAGCATGGTTGTCTGTCTCCAGGAATTTGGATCTGATAACACGTATCCAAATCAGACAAGGTGTTACCATATTACCATCTATGTCTATCACCATCTAAGGAGCATTCTGGTACTTCCAGGAAAGATGTTGTTGAGTCAGAACTGGCCCATAGCTGACCCTCCAGCAAGTTTTCAGAGGCAGTAAAACTCATAGGAGTAGATTTCCCATCTTTGTTCCACAGAGCAGCTGGTGGGACTCAAACTACTTAACTTTCTTTGCACTGGTAGCATGATTCTTTACCACTAAGCCACCAAGCTCCCTCCCAAGAAAGATAGATTTGTTTATTATCCTGTCAGGCCATGGTATAGTTAATATTCTTATCTAACACCATCATTCAAAGGCATTGATTCTTTTTCTGTCTTCCTTATAAACTGCTCAGCTTCCACATGCGTATGAGGTAATTGAAGATATCATGGCATATTAGTCTTCAAAATGACATCTTCACTTCCACCCCCCTTTTTTCTTCTTGTGTACCATTAAGTCAGATCCAACTGGCACAGGAGGACATTGCCCCTCCTTCTCCAGCGGGACATCTGGTGGATTCTAACCATGCACCTTTGGACGTCTTCACTTTTTTTTTTATTATTGTGTGAGTGTACCATCAAATCGGATCTCACTGGTACAGGAGGAGATTGTCCCTCCTTCCCCGGTAGAGCATCTGGTGGATTCGAACCGTGCGCCTCTTGGATTGTAGTTGCAGCTCCTTGCCACTAGGCCACCAGAGCTCCCCGGACATCTTCACTTTTGGACACTTTAAAGAGTTCTATTACAAATAAGAGGTACATTGCAAAGATGACAGGGGCTGGGGGGGGGGGCGGGAGCAGGAAGTAATTTGTGCAACAATGAACAACTTTAAAAAAATGTGAACTGGGGAGGGAGAAGGGAGGAAAGGGGAGTAAAATATGCAACGATAAACGAAAAGTCAACTTTTCTATAAACTTGCCAAAATCACAATTAAGAAAAAAATTATTTAAAACAAGGTCTATTACAGTATATTTTCACAACGCAATAATATACCATTTAATTTCTTGACTGTTACTTTCATAAACCTTACTTGCTGAAGGTGAGGACCTGAAACCCTTGCAGCAGAAGAAGACCACAGTCTTCAATAGGGATTACATCTCAACATCAAAAAACCAAAGGTCCTTACCACTGAGCCAATAGGCAACCTCATGATAGATGGAGAAAGGATTCAAATTGCCAATTACTTCATCTTACTTGGATCCTCAATCAACCCCTTTGATACCAGCAGTCAGGAGATCAGGAGACATATTTCTTTGAGCAAGTCCATCAGGGACCTCTCCAAAAAAAAAAATACTGAAGAGCAATGATGCCAGTTTGGAGACTAAGGTGTATCTGATTCAGACCATGATATTTTCAATTACTTGCTATGTATCTAAGAACTGGACAGTGAATAAGGATGACCGAAGAAGATTTGATGCCTTTAAATCATGGTGTTTGAGAACTGAGTATTTCATGAATTGTCAAAAAAACCAAAGCCAGAGTGCTCCTTAGAAGCAAGGATGGTGAGGCTTCAGCTCCCATATTTTGGGCATGTTGCTAGGAGAGGCTATTCCCTGGAAAGCCATCTCATTGTTTGGAAAGGTGGAGGGTCAGTGAAAGGAAGAAAGACCTCCAACATGGTGGACTGACATAGTGACTGCAGCAATGAACTCAAGTGTGTCAGAGAGGATGAGGATGGTGTAGGATAGGACAGGTCTGTTATTCATGGATTGCTATGAGATGTATTCAACTGACAACTCCTAACAAAAACTACTACTTCCATGGGAATTGATTGTTAATCTAGGTGAAATTAAATCCTTCACAACTTCAAAGAAATCAGACAGCTTTATTTATCATGATGCTGTTTACTGGTCCATTTGTAAGGATATTTTTTTATGTTGAGGCATAATCCATACTGAAGACTAATTTTTTTAACTTCATTAGTAAATGCTTCAAGTCTTCTTCACTTTCAGCAAGCAAGATTATGTCAACTGCATTCTGCAAGTTAATCAACTGAGTCTTCCTCAAATCCCGATGTTACATATGTCTTCATGTAGTCCAGTTTCTGTGATTATTTGTTCAGGACACACATTGAATAATTATGATGAAAGGATATAACCCTGTCACACACTTTTCCTGACTTGAAACCCTGACATTTTCTCTTCTTCTGTTGAATGTGCAAGTTCCGCATGAGCACAACCGAATGTTCTGAAATTCTCATTCATCTCAATATTCTCTACAATTTATGGTCCACTGTCTTTGAAGAGTTAATAACACACAGGTAAACATTTTTTCTGGTATTTTCCACTTTAGCCAAGATCCATCTGTTAACCCACAGTTGCCAGTCTCTTCTGAATCTGTTTGAATTTTTGGCAGTTAGTTCCCTGTTGATGTACTGGTTTTTACATTTTCTTCACCAAATTGCTATTTTATGTGATATTAATGATACTATTTGATCATTTCTGCATTCTCTTGGGCCAACTTTCCTTGGAGTTGGCACAAATATGATCTCTTCCAAACAGTTGATGGTGCAGTTGTCTTCCAAATTTCTTAACAGACAAATGAGTTCTTGAAGCATTGCATCCACCTGTCAAAACATTTCAATTAGTATTCCCTCAATGTTAGGAGTCTTGTTTTTGGCCAACACCTTCAGTGCAGCTTGGACTTCTTTCTTCACTCTCATCAGTTCTTAATCACACGTTATCTCTGCAAATGGTTGAATATTGAGCACATTCTTTTTGTTACAGTGTCTCTGTATTTCTTCCATCTTCTATTGATGCTTCTCAAAGTACTTAATCTTTTGCTCACATAATCCTTCAATATTTCAACTTCAGGCTTTATTTCCCTTCCCCCTTCTTTTGGTATGAAAAATGTCCAGTGTATTTTTCCCTTTGAGTTTTCTAAATCTAGGTCTTGATACTTGTCATTATAATACTCTTTCTTCTCAAGTCATCTTTTGAAGTTTTCTATTCAGTTGTTTTGTTGGATCATTTCTTCAATTTGCTACCACTACTGTAAGTTCAATTCCAAGTTTCAGACATCCATTTCCCCTTCTAAAACCCATTTCCTCTTCTGTCTTACCAAAAATACATGTTCTGGGGAAAAGGGCAGCAACACAGCCAGCAAAAACCCCTAGATTTCCTGGTCTTTCCTGGTAATGATAATTTTTATTTCTTCCTAGATCAAGCCTGAAATCTGAACTGTGAGTCACATTCTTAAATTTCTTGTGAAAGTGGGATAAAATGTCACCCTCTGTTTTCTCCTGCTCTTATAACTGTCAATTGTAATTGAAGTTGTCAGTGCAGTATAAATTGAGGTATAAGTACAGTTGTTGGAGGCAGCAGGAGTTGGTGCCCTGGAAACTTCTTAAAGGATCTAGGAGATATTCTCTTGTCTTTTTCCCAGTGGCTAACCACATGATCAGTGGTTTGAACCCATGGGTAGCTCCACAGGGGAACAATGAGGCAATTTGGCCCTTTAAAGGGTTACAGCCTGGAAAACACAATGGTGTATTTAGTTCTGTCCTGTCCTAACGGGTCACTGTGAGTTGGAACTTTGATGGCAGTGGGTTTAGTTTGAACACTAATGTAATGGCTGACACTCTAGCAGCCACATTGGGCCATGAAGCAGTCTTGTAAAAAAGGAAGCCATGAATTAAAAGGTTGACTCTCAAACTTTAATATTGAGAAAGAAAACGTTTTAAAAGTGAGCAGCAGCCTCTGTGATTCAGAAACATTCCGCTTGATGCTGTCAGTTATACCTAAGTTTTATCAGAATCTGACCTGATTGTTTTACTGGATTCAAACTCATCTCACAGAACACCAAATTCAGACAGGAGTGCTATGCAGTTGTAGCAGAGTTTTAACAAGCCACTTCATACTTTTGTCACAATAACTAACCATTCCCCTCTCATGGCTAATACGAGAGCTCATTCTCCACCAATTACAACTTGACCTGGTCTGCTCTTGCTCATAGATTTGTTCTGGCTTCCTGATAGCACTCCATCCAGAACAAAGCCTTGCTTTTGGGGACCTTCTTCAAATTCACCTACTCAAAGGCAAACCTTATTAAGTCCCTTCAAAAGCCCTCTTCTGAAGGCCTCTCATGCTTTCCTGTGACAGGGTCTCTCTTGCTGAAATGAGCAGTAAACAGATTGATTGTTTGGCCAGTGTACATGGAAAGGAATCACTGGGGAATTTGCTAAAATGCATGCAGACTGTGGTTTAGTAGGGATCCAGTGACATTTTGTGGTCCTCAGCTATCAAAGCTGCTGTCCAAAGGCCATGCTTTGAGTAGCAAGATAGTAAAAAGGATGATGGATTTGATACCTAAGTGCTTTCCTTTAGTTACCAGGGCCGCCATTGTGAGCTCTGAACTGCTTTCCAGAAAACAAGTCTGTGTTTCATTTACACCATTGCTGTTTGGGTTCTCTAACCTACCCCCCTCCTCTCCAAACAATATTCAAACTCTCACTTATTGCCATCGAGTTGGAAATGACTCTCAGCTGACTCTTCTGCAGGCTTTCTGAGTCTGTAAATCACCTGGGAGAAGACTGCTCAACTTTCTCCCTCAGAGAGGCTGGTGGATTTGAAACAGCCACCTTTGGGGTAGCGGCACAATGCTCTATGGACTACATATACCCCAGAGCTCCCTTCAGATAATAGTAATAGAATCATATTACACAGGCACGTGGTTCCAGCTGTATACAGGGCTCCTGTAAGAGGTCAGTGTATGCACAGGCCTTAACTGTGGTTAGTAAATTATTAACCAAGCAGGTGCAGTAAGGAGCCCTGGAACGTGTTTGGCTGCTGGGCCGAAAGGTCGGTAGTTTGAAGGCACCAGGCCTCTGAGAGAGAAATAAGAGGCAATCTGCTCCTGTTGTTATTTACTGCCATGGAAACCCAACTGGAGATCACCATGAGTTCAAATTAACTCTATGGCTAAGAATTTGGTGTAGTTTAACTTTGTTAGAGGTCTTTGGGATGAAACTGCTAATGATTAGAAAAACAAAGTCATCCCATGGTTGACCATCCTTGAGTGGTCCTATGGTGGTCCTCTGTGGACTTGGGAACCAGTGTCCCCAGATTCTAGACCGGGCTTTCAGATGATATCCATTGGGGCCCACCTCTCCCTCTAACTCCCTCCTCCCCACCTTCCCCACACTTAACAGCACTGTGAGGTCTGTCACCTCATAGCCTTTGCTTTGACTGTTTTTTCTTCCAAGGCTGCTCCTCCCACCTTTCTTCTCAGAGCTAACTCTACTGAGCCTTCAAGGCCGCTTCCTTCTCCCTTAAGAGCAGCTTCTCTGTGTTTTCAGGGAACCCTGTCTTCTCTCTCAAGCTCTTTCCCAGTTTGTGTAGCATCTATTTATTTTGTCTCTATATTTCCACTCATCACCAACTCCTGGATGCAAATACTATGCTTTTCCATTCCTGGGTCCCCAGTATAGCCCCCCACTTCACTAAATGGGGAAGGGCTGTGAGCCTCTGATTCCCCTAGAACCTGCTCTTCACCACTTAACACTTGAATGAGGGCTTCCCCCCCACTTCCTACTAGTTTATTTACAAAAATTCAAATCGTTGTTGTTGTTATGTGCCCTCGAGTTGTTTGTGACTCATAGTGACCCTATGTACAATAGCCCTAAACCCTGCTCTATCCTGTGCCAATCACACTGCCTCTGATGCACCCATCCCGATTACCCCAGTCACCGAATCAATCCACCTCATAGAGGGTCTTCCCCTCCTGCACCATCCTTCCACCCTCCCGAGCATGATGTCCTTCTCCAAGGATCGGTCTCTCCTTACAACATGTCCAAAGTATGTTAGACGAAGCCCCAGAATCCTTGCCTCCAAGGAGTAGCTTGGTTTAACCCTCTCCAGGATGAATCTGTTTGTTTTCTTGGCAGTCCATGCTACTTTCAATACTCCTCTCCAGCACCACAGCTCAAAGGCATCAATTCTCCTTCTGTCCTCCCTAGTCATTGTCCAACTCTCCGATGCATAACAAGTGATAGCAAAGACCATGGCCTGTATCAGGCGCACCTTAGTCTCCAGAGAGACACCGTTCAAATACATTGTTTTAAAGAACAAAGTATTTCAATTTCCCTCACCCCACCCACCCATCAAACTGTACAACCCTATGAATGAGGTTTTTGAGAAAAAGGTGGACAAGTCCTTTGACTAAGGTTCCCCCTTTTCAGTTTATATGAAGTCAGGGGTTCCCAGAGGCTTTAGCTGAGAACCTGTGGGTCATATACCCCTTGGAAACTTGGTCTCTAAAAGAATATAGGTTTCTGTAAAACTATAAACTTGTTATTGTGGGTTTACTATGAACCTGAAAGTGAGGACTTGTCTATTTCTCGCTGCTTTGCATTTAATTATGCTTAGAATCAATCACCCGAAGAGTAAAAGGCATTTTGGTTCCAAATTGGTTCTTACACTCTGAAGCTGGAAAGGGAACACCTGGAATTCACACTATCTGGGTGTGGAATACAGGCACCAGCACAGAAGCTCTAGGTGATAAAAACCAGGTTTCTTAGAAAAACATTTAAAACGGCATCAACAAAACTCCTCAAACTCACTGCCTTCAAATTCTAGTTCACAGTGATGCCCCATCAGGCTTTGGAGGCTGTAAATGCTGAGAGAAGGATTCTGCTCATCTTTCTCCTAAGAAGAGGCTGGTGGATTTGAACCATCAGACAGACATGCAGGGCCTTTAGTTTAGCTGCCTAAAACCTTATTAACTAGGCGAATGGTTAATCACAGTAAGAGCTACCAATGAACAAGTATTGATTGTTAAACAAGAGATAGTCTCCTAGGTGGTTGACTTACATTCTTTCAAAGCAATCTCTGGCCACCAAAGAAAGCTATTGGAAATGGAAACATTGAAAAACACAACCTGTTTATCTAAACACCTGTGTAATAATAATAATACCAATAACAGTACAGGAAGTTCTGGGGGTGGAGTTCACAGGGAGCTGTGCCATTAACCCAAAGGTGGCACCTCTCCGGTGATTTGCTGGACCACTTCCAGAGGAGAAAGATGGGCTGTAAATCCTGCTGTGCTACTTACAGCCTCTGAGAACCACTGGAGGGTGAGCAAAGAATTGATTTCCATATGACAGCAATGAGTGGGTTATGAGTTACTCTGCATGGCCTCCGTGAGCTTCATTCTGGGCAGGCTCTACCCTAGAATGCAGCCCACTAGTCCTCTCCAGGGTTGACTGTCTGGTCCGGCTTTGGTTACGTGCCCAGTGTGGTCAGAGAGATTTACCACTCTGATGAACCAGGCCTGGCCTGGGCCTCCCCCGCTGCTGGAAGCCCCAGAACAGAGAGTGAGCATGAGCTGCTCTCCCTAAAGAAGTTGCCGTGCTATTGTTACAAGGTGATTCTGGTCAAGAGAAAGAGCATTATCTGTCCCAAGTCTATTGGGGGTTGGTAGGCTCACGCCTAGGCCTTCCTCTGCTATTTTTCAGACTTGGGCTGAGAGTCTGAATGCGACCTGGGGTGACACTGGGAAGGGGGGCTCATGCGCCAAAGTTAACACTGTGCGCACTGTTCTCCACAGGAAGTGGGAATTTCCACATGTGAGTTCCTTTTCTGCACATTGAATTACTATCTTGATGGGAAACCCGTGGGCAGCTGGTTGAGAAGAGAAGGTATTCTCTGAATGAGAGGGAATTTACCAACTTCCGTCCAATGGTGACGAGGTTTTTCTGATGTCAAAGGCAGGGTATTATTGATACAAACAAACACATACATCTGTGTAGACATTATACCGCTGGCCTCTGCATAAATACATGGCGAGAGATCATTTTGGCCGCCCAAGATATGCCACCTTTGTTACATGCACTCTCTCCACCGCCCCCAAGCGCTGTCGAAGTGGGCAGGTGGGTAGGGAATTCCCCAGCTCAAGAGCAAAGGAGAGGTTTCCGGATGCTAAGGATTGGGGTGGGTGGGGTGGGAGTGTGGGTGATAAATTGGCTGCCAGTGGCCAAAGTTCCTCCTGCGCCTGTCCCCTGCCACTCCCTCGTCAATCACTGAGTGTCTTCCTGGGTTCTAAAGGGCAT
The DNA here is from genome assembly GCF_000299155.1 of Elephantulus edwardii. NCBI lineage: Eukaryota > Metazoa > Chordata > Mammalia > Macroscelidea > Macroscelididae > Elephantulus > Elephantulus edwardii. The sequence goes on along the minus strand of NW_006400020.1, from coordinate 1,227,366 downwards.
TAACACCTCACCCCCGTGCCTGGATGCACTCAGACATGCCACCTGGAACCCTCAGTCAGGCCTCAGACGCTATCCTGTAGTCACTGGAGTTGCACCTTCCAATGAGGAGAGAGAGGAACACTGGTCTAGGTTCCGAGTTGGAGCCAAGTGACTCCATCCGCTGCTTCCTCCCCCTTGAACTCTTCCAGAAGGCCCCTCAGCCACCACAGTCCCCTCCGGAGGGCCACAGCTACCCCAGCTCCCCACAACATCTGGCTCTTTCCTGCTCAGATGACAATAAAGGCTCCACGTCAGCCCTGGAATTTTCCACGCTGCTCCTCTTGCTCTGTGGGCGGAGGAGGTAGGTGGCGACTGGGGAGAGCGGTGGCCCCTGACACCACGTTCACGGACGAGTTCGGCCTAATGGAGTTCTTAGCCAGGGTGAGACCCTCTGGAAATCCCTATCTACATCTCAACGCAACCTCTGATTCCCAGGAGCCTGATCATGTGTTAGAGGGATAAATTAGGTTTACTGCATTGAAGCCGATGAGGGAGAGAATAGTTTAAAATTAATATATTTTAGGGAATTATGATTATCATAAGAGTACGGAATGAGGGTTGCGGTGGGGATGTGCGGGGTGGGGGGGGATTGTGTACCAATGAAGGAGTTTTGCTTTTCAAGGAGAGGAGTGAACTGGGGGTGGGGGTGAGTGGGTGGGGAGAAAAGTGCAAAATCTCTGTAGATGTTCATTGAAATGAAAAATAAATTAATTAATTAAAAAATAATTTTATAAAGAACTTGCAAGAATGAAAAATAAACTTAATTGTGATTGATAAAAAAAAAAAAAAAAAGACATGAAGAAAGGCCTGGTGGTTAACAGTGAAAAAACAATTTCAGACTTCCTGCAGAAATCAAAGAGACATATTATTCAGTTCCTGATTGGATCATTGCCACCAGGATGTAAATATCCTACTATTTTTCCCCATCTTAAAAGTAAATAACACTTCTACAAGTGGATGACAGAATGAATTAATAAATGAAGATGATATCATTTCCCCAACAGAATCACTAACACTATATGTACATACTAACCCATCCAGAAGGGCTAGCTAGACCTCCTCTCTCTGAGGATGGATTGGACTTGGTGTAATTTGGATTCATTATCTATTCGAATGATTAGATAATCAAGTGTGGTATATCCCTGCAATGGACTATTGTTCAACAATATAAAAGAACTATTGATGCATACAAAAAGAAGAGTGAGTTTCAAAAATATGCTAACCAAAGAAGCTAAAGACAAGAGTCTATACACAATGATTCCATTTATATGAAATTCTGGAAGAGATAAAACTAGTATCAGTGACAAAATACTGACCAGTGGTTGCCTAGGACTGGACATAGAGGTGGAAATAGAGACTGATTCTAGAACAGGAGAGGAGAACGTTCAGAGTGATGGAAATGTGCAAGTATTCTATATCTTAATTGTCCTGGTAGTTGCATGCATAATTGTATGTTGTTGTTGTTGTTGTTATGTGCCGTCAAGTAGCTTGCGACTCATAGCAACCCTGTGTACAACAGCCCTAAACCCTGCTCTGTCCTGTGCTAATCGCACTGACTCTGACACATCCATCCCCATTACCCCAGTCACTGAATCAATCCACCTCATAGAGGGTCTTCCCCTCCTGCGCCGTCCCTCCACCCTCCCATGCATGATTTCCCTCTCCAAGGAACTGTCCCTCCTTACAACATGTCCAAAATATGTCAGACAAAATCCCAGAATCCTTGCCTCTAAGGAGCAGTCTGTTTTAACCCTCTCCAAGTTGAATCTGTTTTCTTGGCAGTCCATGGTACTCTCAATACTCTTTTCCAGCACCACAGCTCAAAGGCATCAATTCTCCTTTTATCATTCCTAGTAATTGTCCAACTCTGATGCATAACAAGTGATTGCAAAGACCATAGCCAGTATCAGATGCACCTTAGTCTCCAGAGTGACACCATTGCTCTTCAGTATTTTGGAGAGGTCCCTAACAGCAGACTTCCCCATCGCAATATGTTTTTTTATTTCCTGGCTACTGGTGCCATTGTGTTGACTGTGGAGCCAAGCAGACTAAAGTTGTTAACAATCTCAATCTCTTCACCATCCATCCTGATGCTGCCAATTGGTCCAGTGGTGAGAATCTTTGTCTTCTTGACATTGAGCCTCAATCCATATTGAAGGCTACAGTCCTTGACCCTCTGCAGCAAGCGCTTCAGGTCCTCCTCAGTTTCAGCAAGCAGGGTTGTGTCATCTGCATAACGCAGATTGTTAATAGATCTTCCACCAATCCTGACGCCACACTTCTCCTCATAGAGCCCAGCCTCTCAGATAATCTGTTCTGCATACAGGTTGAAAAGGTATAGAGATAGGACCTTTCCCAATTTTGAACCATGCAGTGTTTTCCTGCTCTGTTCTGACGACTGTCTCTTGGTCCAAGTATAGGTTTCGCATTAGCATGATTAAATGTTCTGGGATTCCCATTCTTCTCAGAGTCAGCCAGTTTGTTATGATCCACACAGTCAAACGCCTTTGCATAATCAATGAAATACAGATAGACATTCTTCTGGTATTCCCTGCTTTCAACTAAGATCCATCTAACATCAGTTACAATATCCCTAGTATCATGACCCCTTCTAAGCCCAGCCTGGACTTCTGGCAGTTATCTGCTGATGTGCTGTTCCAGTCGTTTTTGGATAATCTTCAGTAGACTCTTGCTTGCATGTGAAATCAATGAGATTGTTCTATAGTTTTCACATTCTGTTGGGTCACCCTTCTTTGGGATGGGAACAAATATAGATTTCTTCCAGTCAGTTGGCCAAGTGGCTGTTCTCCAGATTTCTTGACACAACTTGGTGAGCATGTCCAGGGCAGCATCTGTTAGCTGAAATACGTCAATTGGTATACCATCTATTCCTGGGGCCTTATTTTTTGCTATTTCCTTCAAAGCAGCTTGAGCTTCTTCCTTAATCACCATAGGCTCTTGCTCATATGTGATTTCATTAAATTCTTCTTTGTCTGCCAATTCCTTTTGATACAGTGACTCATTATATTCTTTCCATCTTCTTTTAATACTTCCTGGGTCATTTAATATTCTGGCTAAAGCATCCTTGATAATAGGAACTCGAGGTTTGAATTTGTTCATCAGTTCCTTGAGCTTAAGAAATGCTGAACGAGTTTGGCCCTTTTGATTTTCCGACTCTAGCTCCTTGCACATTTCATCGTAATATTTTACTATGTCGTCCCATGCTGCCTTTTTGGAATCTTCTGTTCAGCTCTTTAGTATCTTGAATTCTTCCTTGTGCTTTGGCTTCTCTGTGCTCCAGGGTAATCTTCAGAGTTTCTTATGACATCCATTTTGGTCTTTTTTTTTTTCCTCTTCTGTCTTTTTAATGACCATTTGCACTCTTCCTGGATGATACATTTGACATCCTCCCACAACTCATTAGGTCTTCATTAGGTCTTCCCTCATTAGTGTTCAAGGCCTCAAACTTGTCCTTAAGGTGGTTCTGAAATTCAGGTGGGATGAACTCGAAGTCATATTTTGGTTCCCATGGATTCGGGTTCATTGTATACATTCATCAAAACTTATTAAGGGATATACGTAAAATGATGCATTGCATGCAAGTTATGCCTCAATAGAATGGACTTTTAAAATTTTCTCTTGACATCTCTTACCCTGACATCTATCCCCTGCAGAACATCTGAAAAGGTGTCCATACTTAGTACCTCCACTTCTACTCCTTGTTCTCTCTGAAACTCAGGTCAGTGAAGCATTTGCTCCTATTCCACAGCACTTTCATCAAGACTGCAGTGGCATCCAAGTTGCTACATCCAATGGTCAGTTCTGATTTCTCAGTTGCATCTTATATGACCTGTTGGGGGGCACCCCATGCAGTGGATTCCTTCTCCTTCCTGGAAGCTTTGTTCCTCTCTTGTTTCCTAGGACACAGCACTCTCTTGGTTTTCTCTCAACTTTTGATTCTCTTTTGATTCTCTTCTGCAGGATCTTCCTAAACTCTTAATGCTGTAATGTATCAGGACAGTTCAGTGCTCACACTTCCAAAAAGTTACAGCCTTGAAAACTCTATGAAGCAGTTCTTCTCTGCACACATGGGACTTGTCACGAGCCACAGATGACTTAATAGCAACCAAAACAGGTACCTTTGTAGCCTCCTAGAACTTTGACTTGCATGTATAAATTCGGACAAATTCTTAATGTGTACCTCTAGCTCAGACCTTGCTCCCAAGTTCCAGATTTTTTATTCTAAACCCCTACATGATATTTTACTTGGATCACAATTATCACCCATGGTAACAGCAGTAAATAAATCAGAAGACATGTTACATTGGGAAAAGAGGAAAGAAGTCAGTTTAAAGATCATTTGAAGTGTGCCTGATCCAAGTCCAGGTCTTTTGAATTGTTTCCCATGCATCTGAAATATGAGTCACAGAAGAAGAATTAATGCCTTTGAACGACAGTGTTGGAGCAGCGTACTGAGTGGATTGCAAAGAACAAGCAAGTCTGTCTCAGAGGAAGATCAGTCAGGTGCTCCTTGGAGGCAAGGATGGCAAAACTTCATCTCATGTACTTTGGGCATGTTGTCAAGAGGGGCCAGTCATTGGAAAAAGACATGATACTGGGAAAGAGGGAGAGTCAGAGAAAGAGGAAAATCCTCAGCAAGGTGGACTGACACACTGATTATAATTATGAGCTTGAGCATGTAAGAAATCATGAGGACGGTGTGGGATAGGACAAGGCTAGAAGTCGTCCTTTCAGGATTTGACTATTGTGGTTAAGGGTACTTTAAAAAGAAAGAAAAGGGGGGAAAGTGTTGGCTAGCTTCATCTTGTGATGCTTTGCCTGGGCGATGAAATCTTAACAAAGAGCCCACATTGTTTCTTCCGCTCATCCTCAGACATTTCTTGAACTCCTACCATGTACCAAGAATTAACTTTAAAATGGAGAATTGGGAAGAAAGCAAGGGTCAGCTCCTGTCGCCTGAAAGCTCCCACCCTGGCCCTGTGTGCTCGGTCACAAACACTCATGCAAGAAGTGGTGGGGACCCCTCACTATGCCTGGGGGCCAGATGAGGGCAGGCCTCAAAGGTGAGCAAGTGAGAGACCCCAGACATAGAGTGAAATTTCTAGTGGGCTGCCTTAGTGTCCCTCAAGGAAGACCTGCACGGACAAGGTGCAGGGGCCACTGACCTCCTGGAAAGATCGGCCATGGGGAGGGAACTCTGTGTTCTCAGAATAACATAAGGGACCCATCAACACTAGGTACTGATTTGGGAATGGAAATAAGAGACTACATGGGAGAGTTTTGGGAAGATCAGCTTCCAGAGCCTGGGGAACACTGTGGATCTGGGAATTAATGAAGTTGAAGATAATTTTAAAAGGTTACCCCAACAGTGATGGGAGTCATATGGGGAACAGGGAAAAGAGAGAGGACTCAAAGACGTAACGGGCACCCTGAAAGACCCAACAATGAATGGAGAGGTTTCATCAAGATGAAAGATGTAGACTTTCCCTTTCTTCTAAACTTTTTGTCTTCATTTTATGTTTTATTTATTTTTATGAATATATTCAGAACAAAGCATATACCACTTCAGCAACATCCACAGATATAATTCAGAGAGCTACTACATAAGTTACCTTTCTTCAGGTTGTGCCATCTTTCTTGACAAACCCTACCAAATTATTTCACCATCCACACAAATATACAGCCCTCTGAGGTTCCCATCTATTCTTCTGTGTTGCCCTTGTCAGATTGACCACAGATAGACAATGCTCTAAAGCAGTACAATGCTTAAAGCAGACATTCTTTGTAATTAGGCTATACTATTATTTGGTTCAAAGGTGACCTCGGGAGATAGCTTTGATTCCAGATTTTAAAAAAAATCTATGCGGGAAATTTAACAGAATAGCAAACAACAAATGCTGGCAAGGTTGCGGAGAAGGTGGAACCCTTATTCATTGTTGGTGGGAGTGTAAAATGGTGTAACCACTGTGGAAAGCAGTATGGCCCTTTTCTCAAAAAGTTGCAAATAGAAATACCATTTGCTACCAATCCCATTCTTCAACGAGATGGAAAAGGCAATCTCCACTTTTGTTTGGAATGGAAAGAAGCCCCAAATAAGCAAAGCACTCCCTAAAAATAGAAGAAAGGTAGGAAGTATCTCATTCCCTGATTTCAAATCCTACTGCACTGCCATGGTGGTAAAGATAGCATGGGACTGGTACAATGACAGACACATAGATTAATGGAATAAAATTGAGAATCCAGAGATCAGCCCATCTATCTATGGTCAACTGATTTTTGACAAGGAGATGAAATCAGTTAAGTGGGGAAATAACAGCCTTTTAAACAAATGGTGTTGGCAAGATCGGAAAAGTATCTGCAAAAGACTCGAGCAAGATCCACACCTCACTCCATATACAAAAACCAACTCAAGGTGGATCATGGACCTAGGACTAAAACCAAGGACTGACTATAAGCTTCATTTTAAAAAAACCTAGGAACAACGCTAGAAGTCCTAATCCACAACATAAACAGTCTTCCAAGTATCCTGAAAAACCTGCAACCAGGAGAAGATAACGTAGATGAATGAGATCTTTTAAGAATCAAATACCTATGCACATCTAAAAACTTCTCCAACAGGGTAAAAAGGGAAGCCATCAACTGGGAAAAAGTATTTGGTAATGACATACCAGATAAGGGACTTATATCCAGAATTTATAAAATACTTGAGCACCACAACAAGATAAAGGTAAATAATCCAATAGAAAAATGGGCACAGGATAGGAACAGACACTTCACCAAAGAAGACATTCAGATGGCTGACAAGCACGTGAAGAAATGTTCAAAATTCCTAGCTCTAAGAGAGATGCAAATTAAAACAACTATGAGATATCATCTCACCCCAGTCAGAATAGCAAAATTTAACAGAACAGCAAGCAACAAATGTTGGCGAGGTTGTGGAGAAACTAGAACCCTTATTCACTGTTGGTGGGAGTGTAAAATGGTGCAACCACTGTGGAAGGTGGTGTGGCGCTTTCTCAAAAAGTTGCAAATAGAGATACCATTTTACCCAGCAATTCCACTACTAGGAATATACCCCAAAGAGACCATAACTGACATCCAACTAGATATATGCACCATAACTGACATCCAACTAGATATATGCACACCCATGTTTATCGCGACTTTGTTCACAATAGCAAGGAGCTGGAAACAACCTAAGTGCCCATCAACAAACTAATGGATAGAGAAGCTGTGGTATATTCACACAATGGAATACTATGCTGCATTGAAAAACAAGGAACTCATGCAATATTATTCAAAATGGCTGAGCCTGGAAGACATTATGCTGAGTGAAGTATCTCAGTCACAAAAGGACAGATACTGCATGGTGCCACTGTTGTAAAACAGGACGGACCTTGGGGTTGGGGAGAGACTGAGAAAGATGGGTTCAATAATGTACACTGCATTGAAACAGATGAGGGAGAAAACTGTTTAAAAGGGATATGTGATTAGGTATTTTTGTCATGACAGGAGTCTAGAGCGAAGGCTGCATAGTGGAGTGGACCTAGGGAAGGGTTTGTAAAACAATGAAAGAATTTGTCTTGTACTTTTCCAAGAGGGTATTGTACTAGGGGGGAAGGTTGGAAGGAGAGAAAAGTGCAACAATGGATGAATGGAAATCCAAAGTCTCTGTAAATTTTTACTGAAATTAATAATAAATCTAAATTTTTAAAAAAATACCATTTTCCCCAGCAATTCCACTATTGGGAATATATCCCAAAGAAACCAGAACTGCCATCCAAGCAGATATATGCACACCCATGTTTATTGCAGCTTTGATCATAATAGCAGACTTGGATACATCCTAAGGGCCCGTCAACAAACAAATGGATAGAGAAGTTCTGGTATATTCACACAATGGAATACTATGCTACATTGAAAATGAGGAACTCATGCAATATTATTCAAAATGGGTGACCCTGGAGGACATAATGCTGAGTGAAACATCTCTGTCACAAAAGGACAAATACTCCATAGTGCCACTGTTGTAAAATGGGACTGACATAACAGTTGAGGGGAGACTGAGAAAGATGGGATAAATTCTGTATACTGCATTGAAACAGATGAGGGAGGGAACTGTTTAAACGGGATATATGATTAGGTATTATTGTAATAACAGGAGTCCAGAGTAAAGGCTGCATAGCAGAGTGGACTTGGAGGTGGGGATTGTATAACAATGAAAGAATTTTTCTTTTACTTTTCCAAGAAAAAAGTGAACTGGGGAGGAGGGGTGGCAGGGAGAAAAGTGCAACAATGAATAAATGGAAATCCAAAGTCTCTGTAAATTTTCCTTAACATTTATAATAACAACAAAAAAAAATTCCAAAAACAAAACAAAAAAAGCAAACAGAAAAAAATCTATGCTGGGCAAGAGTTTCATCAATGGAGGTGTTATCTGGCATCAATGCCTTGAGAAAGTGTGGATTCCATGAGCATTTGAAACTTTGTTCTGTATTGACTGCCCTCCTCGTGGAACAGTCTACAGGGCATTGCAATGTTAACCCAAAGATGGTGCCTCTCCGAAGGTTCAAATGTATCAGCTGTTCCATAGGAGATGGCTGGGTGGTCTTCTCCCATGTGACTTATAACCTTGGAATATGCACTGACAGGTCAGCTATGAGTTGATTTTGATTCAGTAGCAATGAGATCAGTTTTGTCCTGAATTCTCACTGTAAGATTTTTATACCACTAATTTTTTAAAGCTATGTGTGCGTGATACATATGTGAGAAGAATGAGAATCCCAGAACATTTAATCATGCTAATGAGAAACCTATACTTGGACCAAGAGGCAGTCATCAGTACAGAGCAGGGCAACACTGCATGGTTCAAAATTGGGAAGGGTGTACGCCAGGGATGTGTCCTATCTCCATACCTTTTCAACCTGTATGCAGAGCAGATTTATCCGAGAGGCTGGGCTCTATGAGGAGAAGCGTGGTGTTAGGATTGGTGGATGATCTATCAACAATCTGCGTTATGCAGATGACACAACCTTGCTCGCTGAAACTGAGGAGGACCTCATGCACTTACTGCAGAGGGTCAAGAACTGCAGCCTTCAATATGGACTGAGGCTCAATGTCAAGAAGACAAAAATTCTCACCACTGGACCAATCGGTAGCATCAGGATGGATGGCGAAGAGATTGAGATTGTTCACAGCTTCAGTTGCTCGGCTCCACGGTCAACACTCTTGTCACCAGAAGCCAGGAAATAAAAAAAACGTATTGCAATGGGAAAGTCTGCGGTTAGGGACCTCTCTCTAAAGTACTCAAGAGCAATGGTGTCTCTCTGGAGACTAAGGTGCGCCTGATACAGACCATGGATTTTGCAATCACTTGTTATGCATCAGAGAGTTGGACAATGACTAGGGAGGATAGAAGAAGAATTGACGCCTTTGAGCTGTGGTGCTGGAGAAGAGTATTGAATGTAGCATGGACTGCCAAGAAAACAAACAGATTCATCGTAGAGAGGATTAAACCAGGCTGCTCCTTGGAGGCAAGGATTCTGGGGCTTCGCCTGACATACTTTGGACATGTTGTAAGGAGAGACAGGTCTTTAGAGAGGGACATCATGCTGGGTAGAGTAGAGGGACAGCGCAGGAGGGGAAGACTCTCTATGAGGTGGATCGATTCAGTGACTGGGGTAATCGGGGTGGGTGTGTCAGAGGCAATGAGATTGGCACAGGATAGAGCACGGTTTAGGGCTGTTGTACATAGGGGTCACTATGAGTCGCAAACGACTCGACAGCACATAACAACAACAACATGTGTGCGTGATGGGTGATGGAGCATGTCCTGAACTTTCGAACTCTGAGGAAGCTCTGCCCTGGTCTTTCCCCACAGTGGTGGTCTTTCCCCGCAGTGGGAGTGCATACTCCTTCCTGGATTAAGGCTGAAAATCTGACTCAGAAAAAGGTCAAAGTCATTGCCCACAAGTAGGAGCGGCTCATAGCTGACTCGATCGGAGGTTTGCAGGTTGTAAATCATGAGAGTTTGCCCTTCTTTCTCCCAAGGAGTAGCTGGTGGATTCAAACTGAACGCCTTTGAGTTGGTAGCACAGCTCCTAACTTCTGGGCCACCAGACCTAGGAAGTTACATGTGACGAGTGGAATAGATTGTGGTCTTTTGGGTCTCTCTTTCAAAAATGCAATGATTGATTATAGGAGAAAAGAAAAACACAAAGGATTCATAAGACAGTGAAAAGCTTGAAAGAGAATAGATGAAAAGTATAAAACAAAATGATGTTTTGAATTTGCTCAAAGAGTAACTCAGAAATGCAAGTCAAGCAATCACAGGAGGGAACTGGGACGCCGTTGGGCCCAATGATCCAGGGAAGAATGAGGCTGGGCAGGAGGCACATTCGGAAGCGAACCAGGGGAAACACAGCTCACTCTCCCCTCTGGGCCTTGGGGAAGTCTCCGCAGGAAGTGCCTCCATCTGTTCTGGAAGCTGAGCTGTTGGGAGGGGGCTGGGAGGGCCCTCAGGCTGCCTGGGAATGTGCTTTCATCAACTGCAAATAAGTATTTATGGCTTCTTGGAATTTTCCGAATGAAGTAACTTTTCTTTCTCCAAACCACTTTCTTCACAAATGAAACCGGATCCCTGCAGTTTGTAGAGACAAACAAAACAGCATGACATCACCACACAGGGAATGGTCACTTCAGTTATGGCCTTGAGTTCCAGATAAGAAGGTGGTGGCTTGCCTGGAGCGGTCACAGCCTGTGCTGTCTGAGGAGGGGCTTGTCTGGGAGGCTGGCCTAGATTCTCTGAGCTCCAGGGAGGACCTGGGAGGTCAGGGGGGCAGCAGCTGCCTGAAGGGCAGGGAAGGGGTAACAAGCAAGGGCAGATCTGCTTCTTCTCAGATGCACCTTGTGACACAAGTCATGGCACTAGCAGCCCCATTCGTCTAGGAAGAAGGTGCAGACTGATGTCTCTGGGGCTCAGGTGACAGCAGTGAGGTGTGGACAACGCTCATGTGGAGGTTAGATGGCCTCACTGATTCCATTTGTCTTGCTATCGTGCAAGGTTTCTGAGCCTCGTTTCCCTCTCTGTAAAAGTGGTTGGTTGTTGTTAGGTGTTCTCTGGTCGACTAGCTCACAATAACTCATCCTACAGTGGAAGGAAGTCCTGCCCAGGCATGTGCCATCCTCACAATCTCCGCTGTGCTTGATTGAACCCACTGCTGCAGACGCTGTATAATCGTCCCCCTTTGGGGGTTCTGTTTATTCACTGACCCTCTGCTTTACCAATGAGGATGTCCTTCTCCAGGGACTGACCCCTCCTGATAAGATACCCAAAGTGTGTGAGACAAAATCTCACCATCCTTGCTTCTAAGGAGCATACTGGCAGCACTCTACCTCTAAGACAGATTTACTTGTTCTCTGGCAGTCCAAATGAGCTGGACTGACACAGTGACTGGGCTATTGAGGGTAGTAGGTCGGAGTCAGTGAGACTGACTCAGGGCAGGGCAGGCTTCAGAGCTGCTGTACATAGGGTCACAATAAGTCAAAAGTGAATCGATGGCATCCAACAACAACAAACCATAATTCAAAGGGATCATTCCCTCTTCAGTCTTCTTTGTTCATTGTCCAGTTTTTTGCAAGCATATGAAGCAACTGAAAAGACCATGGCTTAGGTCTGACACATCTTAGTCTTCAAAGTGACATTCTTGCTCTTCAGTGCTTTAGAGAGGTCCTTTACAGCAGATTTGCCCAACGCAATATGTTTAATTTCTTGACTACTACTTCATGGGAGTTGACTGTGGAGTCAAGTAAGATGAACTAATAATGAACACTTTTTAATCTTTTCTCCATTTATCATGATTCTTACTGATCTGGTTTGTGAGCATTTTTTTGTTTTCTTGATACGGAAAACTATATAGTCTTTAAGCTTCCCACGTGAGAAGAAGCCTCATCACTCTGCCTCCAAAGAGCACTCCGGCTGCACCCTCTCCAAGATACATCTGTTTGCTCTCTTGGTCGTCCATGGGATGTTCAGTGCTCTTCTCCAACACCACAGCTCACAGGCGTCAATTCCTTTCCTGTCAGCCTTATTCATTGTACAGCTCTCAGATGCGCAGCAAATAATCGGAAAGACCATGGCCTGAATCAGACACACCTTAGTCCACAAACACATATTTTGGGCATGTTGCTAGGAGAGACTATTCCTTGGAGAGGAACATCATGCTTGAAAAGATAGGGGAGACAACAAAGGAGAGGAAGACTCTTAACCAGGTGGATTAACATAGTGACTGCAGCAGTGGACTCATCATATATGTCAGCGATTGTGAGGCTGGCACAGGATAGGACAGGGCTCACATCTGTTGTCCATAGGATCGCTATGAGTTGTAGTCAACTTGACGGCACCTAGCAACAACAATCTGACTTGCGATGACCCAATGAGTATCACATGGAACTGCCATCTGTAGCATTTCCAATGGCTGTGTTTCTGAAGTAGATAATCAAGCCTTTCTTCTGAAATGCCTATAGGCAGACTCCAACCTCCAACACTGGGGTGATCAGCCAAACATATTACCCCTTTGCTCCACCCACAGACAACATCTGAGCAGCTGGAGATCTCTTCAGGACAATAAACAATTTCCCAATCGGCAGGAAAAAAGGGTTTAGTCATATAACTTTAGAGCTGAAATAACTTCTAATGAGAACCAAACTGTCAAGTAATAGAAACTGTATTCTGAGTAGTGTCAGGTGTTGGAAATGAATTATGATTTGGGGCGATGAAGAACTCCAGTCACATCTAACTATGTATCCTGTTAGCTGGGGGCACAGAAGAAGCACAATGTTCATCTCTGATTTTTGGTCTCTCTACTAAACCAGACTGTTGTTGTGGGGAAAAATAAACTTTTCAGGAAAGTGTTTGATGTTAGGTGTCTTTGTGTTGATTTCAACTCATAGTGACCCCAAGTGACAAGGCTGAACTGCTGTAATATACACTGTAATCGTCATAGGAAGAAATAACTTTTTTTCTCCTACAGAGCTGCTTGTTAGGTTTGAACCACCAACCTTTTGCTTAGCAGTCAATTGCTTAATCATTACACAATCAGGGCTCCACAGAAAGACTTGGGATTTGTCAAAGAGGAAACGCACAGAGCAGAGCTCCCTTGCATTGATAAATGGAGCTGACACCTACCAGAATGGGAATTCTAGAGTGGTGGCCCAATGAGAGCTAAAGATTTCTGGTTAAAGATGCACGATGGTGGCCTCACAGGGAGCTCTGGTGGCTGCCAACACAAAGGCAGGCAGTTTAAATCCACCAGCTACTCCACAGGAGAAAGATGGACAATCTTTTCCTACGTGATTTACTTCCTCTAGAGACCCACTGGAGGGTCAGCTATGAGTAAGGTCTGACTCGACCGTACATAACAACAATGGTAGCCTAGTGGATAAGGAGTTGTGCTGCCAACTCAAAGGCGCTCAGTTTGGACCCACCCACTACCATGAGGGAGAAAGATGGGCAATCTTCTCCTGTGCAACTTACAGACTTTGAAAACTGTGGGGCCACCTTTGAGTTAGTTCTGATGTATGGCATATGACAACAACTAATGACAACGTCCCATTCAATATTTCTAACACATACTTCTTGAGGTTTCTAGGCAGTGCACATGATTAAAGTGCTTGACTGAAACCTGAAAGGTTTGAAGTTTAAGTTCACGTAGAGATGCCTCAGAAAGAAAGCTTGGAGATCCACTAGCAAAAACCAGTTACTTTAAAAAAAAAAACCCAAAACCCAAAAAAACAAACCAGTTCCTAAAACACAGAGCACAGTTCCACTCTGACACACACCAGGTTACCACGAGCTGGAGTGGACTTGGAGGCAACCAGCTTTTGGTAATTCTCCAGAAGATCACTTCTAAGTAGTGTTTGAGGAAAGAGAAGATATTCCAGAGTCAATGTTCTGCTATAGAAACCCTCTATTAAGACATTAACAGGACAAAACCAAATTGTTCTGGGATGAGAAAAAGCAATAACATAATGGTTGAAGGAGTTCCACTGAATCATGACCATGGCTTTCATTTATAAGAGAGAAAACAAAGGAGCTTATCACAAGACTATGACTGATGACCAATGCAATCCACTTTGGTATTGTTGCAGGTTGCGCTAGAGAAGTGGGCTTAAAGACTAAGATTAGGATATGTATATAATTCAGTATTTACAAAGATTCCAGGGATTTTGGACACCTGACCATATGGGAGGTGGGGAACTACTCATGGCCATGTGGCCCTGAGTCATAGTCACAAGGACCCTAACTGTTAACTAGATAACAAGATCCATCTGACATTAGCAATGGCAGCTCTCATTCCACGTCCTCTTGAAAATACTGCCAGTTCCCTGTCGATGAGCTGGTCCAATAATTTTCTAATTGTTTTAAGTAAAACTACTTGTGTTTGCCATTAATGATATTGTTGGACAATTTTTGCATTGTGTTGAATCACCTCTCTATAGAATGAACACAAAAATTGCCTCTTCGGTTCAGTTGCTTGGACAGGTGGTAATCTTCCAAATTTCTTTGCATAGAAGATTTGCTTCCAGTTTGCACCCATTTGTTTAGATATTCTATTTAGTGTTTCTTCAATTCCTGGAGTTTTGTTTTTTGTCAATGCCTTCAGTGAGGCTTGAGCTTCTTCCTTCAGGACCACTGGCTCTCTTCCTCCTTCCGCCCCCCCCTTCCCTCTCCCTCCTCATTCCTGTTCTTGATTATAAGCTATTTCCTGAAATAGTTGAATGTCAGAAATTCTTTTGGACTTCTGGATACATCAACTCTACACTCCTTCTATCTGCTCTTGATGTTTCCTGTAGTACTCAATTTTTTCACCCACAGAATCCTTCAATATTGCAACTCAAATTTGAAATTTTCTCCTCAATTCTTTCAACAGGAGTAAATGCCAACATGTTCTTCCCTGTTGTTCTCCTAACTCCAGGCCCTTGCGCATTTCATTCACCCTTTTAAGTGCATTAAAATGCTTTACTCCACTTCATTATGAATAAAAACAGCTACTTTCTAAGCACAGCCATGAAAACATTTCTTGTAATTGGTTTTATGACTAGGAACACTGATGTCACCACAGCTCTGAGGATCTTACATCATTGACATGATTATAGAGAGAGAAAAAAAACAGGAGAGAACAGTTTTATGCTTTCTAAACTAATACCAGATGCATCTCGGTTGAAAGCAGAAAATACCAGAAAGATGTTTACCTCTGTTTCATTGACTGTGTAAAGGCATATGCCATGGGAGGGATGCACAATGAATACAGAAGACCTAAGAAGAGTTGATACCTTTAAATTGTACACAAAAGATCATATATATATGATTGATATATATGTGACTGATATCTATATATGATTGATATCTACATATTATATATATATATATATCTTTATTACACACCATAGACTGCCAAAACAACAAACAAGCCTGCCCTGGAGGAAGTGTAATCAGAAAGCATCTTAGAGCAAGACTTCATATCACAAACTGTGGGCATGCTATCTGGGTGGGAGGGAGGACCAGTCCCTGGAGAAAGACATCATTCTTGGTAAAGGAGACTGTTGGTGAAAAACGGAAGACATTCAACGAGATGGATTAACCTGGTGGCTACGACAAGGGTTCAAACAGCAGTAACTGTGAGTGTGGAACAAGACCAAGTGTTTCCCTCTGTTGTGTGTGGCATCGCTATGAGTTGAGGTCACTATGAGTTGGGACAGATTTGACAGCATCTAACAAGAAAGGAGCCCTGATGGTGAGTAGAAAGGATTCCAGCTGCTAATGGGAAGGCCGGCAGTTTGAACCCACTAGCCGCTCCTTGGGAAAAAGACGTGGTAGTCTGCTTCTGTAAAAAATGCTAGGTTGTGATACTTTCTCCTTGGAGTGACCCTGTGTATAACAGGAACAAAATACTGTCCATCCCTGCACCACTCTCATCATCATTGTCTTGTGCACCGTGTCAATCCATTTTATTAAGATTCCAGAATGACAGCCTTGGAAACCTCTGGGGAGATCTGCTCTGTTCTGTAGGGTCCACATTAGTTGGAACTGACTTGGTGTCACTGGATAAACTTACAGAGTAAATATGCAACATCAGCTTTTGGACTCTGGAAACGCTTGGGGATCCTACATTTTCCTTTCTCCTAAACTTGAATCATAGTCTAAAAGAACAGTCTGTTCTTGTGGAATTGTACTAACTAGGACTGTCCAAAGTAAGTTACAGGTTTTTGCCAGTTTTCTGTGCCAGTGACCTAGAAACTATTTCAAAACCTATTTTTGCTTCGTAGGGGCTGAAATTTCTGTGGAAAACAGTCTAGTCAACACTGTCCCAGAGTCTTCAAATTTAGAAATTAATTCCCAAAGAAAGAAATATTAAGTTTTATTGTGGCAGAAAATAACCTTTTCATAGCCCAATTGTAGGAGAACTAACTCACTCTGCAGTGCCACACATTCAAATATTCACAATTTGCAGTATGAAGATGCAAGAGAATTAGGCTAGCAATTCTCCAAACTCCAAAAAGTTCTGAGTAATGGACATACACAAACATGCTGCAGAGTTGACACTGTACATCATAAACATGTGAAGGTACATAACATTTTGTAAAAAGAGAAAGAAAAAAACACAACTGAAATTTGCTGAACTATATCCATTCATAAAATACATACACACCTTAATTCATAATAATTCCTACTTCACACTTTTTAAATAATCAGAAGATTTCTAATTGCATATTTCATGTTGGAATGTCTCAAGGTCAGAAATGATTATTCTTGAACCTGAACTTTTCCCCCTTTCTTTCTTAAAAAAAAAAGTACCCAGATTAAAAAAACAAAATAATGAAAAAACTTTTTTTTTTGGGGGGGGGGAAGTGAAGAATCTTTTGTGCATCCCTAAATGAACTGATTCTTAAATAGAAACATGAGAGTTTTATCATAAATATTATGATGTGATTCTTAAGGAACAATGCGAGTGTTACCATGCATATGAGTTATTCTCTTCACACACTTCTCACTCCCTTTTCCAAGATGCCTCCAAAAATTCTAGAAAGAACACAGAGGACAAGAGAAAGAGGAGTTCAGTAACTGTTCCTAAGGCAGCTCTGGTGCACTTAAGAACCAGGAAGTGAGTGGCTTCCTTTTAAAAAAATAAGATTTTACTATGTTTTGGTAAGTTTACACAGAAAATTAGAGTCTCACTCAATGATTTCCATGCAAGTTATTCAGTCATATTGGTAACATTTTCATAATACATGAGCATTCACATTATTTCTGTTCTGGTTGTTCTTTTCTCCCTAATTTCCTCATTCCCTTATATTTTCATCCTTTGTTTTAAAATGTTCATGGTCTATGGGTCATCTGTTATTGTTAGGTGCACTGAGTTGAGTAAGACTCATAATGACACTTTGAACAACAGATCTGAACTCTTTCTTATCCTGTGCTATCCTCACAATCTCTGACACACTGTAGCCCATTGCTGCAGTCACTGTGTCAATCTAGCTGGTTGAGAGTTGTCTTCTTCACCGTCCCTCTACTTTCCCAAGCATGATGTCCCTCTCCAAGGAAGAACCTCTCCTAGCAACACGCCCAAAGTGTGTGAGAAGAAGCTTCATCATCTTTGCCTCCATAATGACCTCCTAAATTTTCTACAAACACCGCCTGCCCCCAGATTTAGTGGGAAACTGGTATCCCACTTTTAGTACATGCTGCCATCTGGTGGAAGTTTTTATAATAATGTAAATCATCCCATCAACCCCAGCTCCAGAGACCACTCAGAATGTATGTATTACATGAATAAGGATGAGAGAAGAAAAGTCGATGCCTTTGAGTTGTGGTGCTGGTGAGGAGTATTGAACACACCATGAAAACAAACAGGTCTGTCCTGGAGAGCGAAACCAGTTTGCTTGTTGGAGGCAAGGATTTTTGAAGGGCCACCTCACATGTTTTGGGCATGTCGCCAGGAGGGGCCAGTCCTTTAAGAAGGACATCATGCTTGGAAGGGTCAGTGCAGAAGAGGAACACGCTGGATGAGATGGTCTGATACAATGACTATGGCAATAGGAAGCAGAAATGGTGCATTTGGCTCAGGATAGGGCAAGGTTCAGAGCCATTGTTCATAGGGTCACCATGGGTTGCTGACTCAACAGCATATAACGACAATAATTGTGTCAAGGGAGCTCTGGTGGCCCGTGGTAAAATGCTGTGCTGCCAACAGGAAGAAACATGGTTCAAACCCAACATCTGCTCTGTAGGAGAAAGATGGGCAGTCTCCTCCTGTGTTATTTATTGCCTGTGAAAACCTAATTGAGAGTCAGCTACGGGTCAGTTCTTACTCCATGGTACCTCACAACCACTACCAATTCTAGAAAAGTCCTTATTACCTTGAATTTTAAAAAAAAATTAATTTAAAATACTTATTATTGAAAACATGGTTTCAACAACAACATATCAATAAAAAAAATAAAAACAGAAAATAATAGTTGTAAAAGAGTTAAAGTAATTGTTGCTAGTTTTGTCTTTGTACAGGAAATTTGTGTGAATAGCTGTAAAATACCATTAGGGACTAAATTTACAACCATACCTGCAGTTGTCAATCATTTATTTATGATTAAAAGATGACACAGGCAATGGACTTGAAGACACAGTTGTTTTAATAAGAAAAGGCACTAAGACTAAGTGTGGAAACACTACATCTGCTATTGAAATTCTGGAACCTTCTGCTTAGAATCCCCTAAGCATTTTGCTGGAGAAGCCTCATACAGTGCTGGTTCACTCCAAACACACGGTTTAAGGCGTGCTTTATAGAAAAAGCAAATTACCTGCTCCTGGGTTTACCATTTGTTTGGTTTTTAAAAGAAATTATATAATTTCTTAATCAGAATATTAAATAAGGAGATAGGCTATGGTGAATTTTCTGTTACTAAACAAATTGGTCTTACAGAAATTTGATCTGATTTGGTTTATGATCCCATCAGCATAATGAAAAGACTGATATTTTGGTTAACTACTGAACAGAATATCATAACACGACAGTCTTTTGTTATTGTTATATATGGAAAACCAGATTCATGTAGCTGAGGGGCATTTAAATGCCTTGTGGGGGGGAGGTGGAAACCAAGAGTGAAGGTTATTATGGGAGAAGGAAGAGCATTGGATCATGTTTGGGGTCCAAACGAACATTCTACCTTTCCTAATTGAGAGGTCACATTTAGGAAGACTTCCAGTTCTTCTTGGCCTCCGCCCCCCAACTAAAAATGAGATGATGGGCCTACACGACTTCCAATGTCCCCTCCCTGTCTAAATTCCATGATTACAAGATTTTTCATGTGCATGTTTCAAGTTTCACACAAATGATTTATCAGAATAGTAGAACAGACTAGCAAAATAGGATTTCCATAGTTCAGAAGAATATTTATTCAAGTAATTTGTAAAAAAAAAAAAGCCTTTTTGGAACAAAGAGAGAGACATAGGTAAGATAACTTGACAACTGTAAGTATGCCAGAAACCCATAAGTATATTTTAAACAGGTAGAAGCAAGTAGTTTCCACCTGTACAGTTCCTGCTGTTCTTTTCAAAAAAATCATTCTGTGCTAGTCCTATAAATTCATACTAAAAAAACCCAAACCCACTGCTTAGGACTCACAGTGACCCTATAGGATAGAACAGAACTGTCCTGTAGGGTTTCCGAGACTGTAAATCTTCATGGGAAGCACATTAGGACATCATTGTCCTATGGAGCAGCTAGGGGATTCAAACTGACAAGCTTTAACAGTCAAGTGCTTAATCACTGCACCACCATGGATACTTACTTTCCTTCTCATTTCCTATCATGACATGGAACAATTTCAGGGGCTCAAATGATATGTTGTTATTATTTTGTGCCATTGAGTGATCTGCGACTCATAGCGACCTTAATAGGTACGACAGCTCTGAAGGTTGCCCTGTGCTGAGCCAGTCTCACTGATTCTGATACACCAACCCCCATTACCCCAGTTACCGTGTCAATCTATCTCATCTAGGGTGTTCCTCTCTCTCCCTCCATCTTTCCAAGCATGATGTCCTTCTCTAAGAACTGGTCCCTCCTGGCCATGTGCCTAAAATATGTGAGACAGAGCTTCAAAATCCTGGCCTTCAAGGAGAAACTGGGTTTCACCCTCTCTAAGACAGACCTGTTTGTTCTCTTGATGGTCCATGGTATACTCAATACTCTTCTCCAGCACCACACTCAAAAGCATTGATTCTTCTGTCATCCTTACTCATTGTCCAGCTCTCTGACGCATAACAAATAATTAGGAAGACCATGACCTGTATCAGACACACCTTGGTCTCTAGACAAGTACTCTTTAGCACTTTGTAAAGGTTCATAACAGCAGACGTCCCCATTGCAATTCATCTTTTGATTTTCTGACTGCTGGTGCCAAGAGTATTGATTTTGGAGCCGAGCAAGCTGAAATTGTTAATGACCTCAATCTCTTCTTGATCCATCATGTTGCTGCCAATTGACCCAATCAATGCTGAGGCTCTTTAATATTGAAGACCACAAACCTTGACTTCCAGCTGCAAGCACTTCAGGTCCTCCTCAGTTTCAATAAGTAGGGTGGTTTCAGCTATATATCGCAGGTTGTTGATGAGTCTTCCTCCAATCCTGATGCCACACTCCTCCTTATATAGTCCAGCCTCCCGAATGATCTGTTCCACATACAGATTGAAAAGGTATGAAGACAAGATGTATCCCTGACACACTCCCTTCCTAATTTTGAATTATGCAGTGTTTCCCTGCTCTGTTCTGATGACTACCTCCTGGCCCAAGTACAGGTTTCATAGGAGCACAATCTAGTGCTCTGGGATTCCCATTCTTCTTAAGGTTAGCCACAATTTGCTGTGATCTACAGAGTCAAATGCCTTTACATTCCTCTGATATTTTTGCTTTGGGCCAAGATCCATCTGACATTGGTGATAATGTCAACTTATAAAGAACAACCTCAGTAAAAAGAAACCAAATTTCTCCTTGAAGGTGAGGATTTTGAAGCTCCATCTCACATATTTTGCGCATGTGGCCAGGAGGGATTGATCCTTGGAGAAAGACATCATGTTCAGAAGGGTGGAGAGACAGTGCAGGAGAAGAAGACCCTGGATGACATGGATCAACACGGTAACTGGGGTAATGAGGATTGGTGTGTCAGAGTCAGTGAGACTGGCTCAGGACAGGGCAGACTTCAGAGCTGTTGTACATAGGGTCGTTATGAGTCGCAAGTGTCTTGATAGCACATCATAACAACAACAGCAACAAATGAAAAAAGGGCTATTTGGAGAGAAAAACAAAACTTAAGGAGAGAACATAAAATAACCCAGGGATGAGGGTCTAATTAATGATCAAAATGACTTGTATTGACAATAGTTTCTAGGAGCTCTGGTGGCCTAGCAGCACGAAGCTGCACTACAATCCTGAAGGTACATGGATCAAAGTCACCAGCTGCTCCTCAGAAGGACGGACAATCTCCTCCCATGAGATTAATTAACTGCCTCTGAAAACCTGCTAGAGGGTCAGCTATTGAACAGTTCTGACTCAATTGTACACAACAAGTTATCAGAGTGTTTTTGAAGGCCTACTTTTTTCAGAAGTAGATGGCCAGTCCTGCTTCTTAGTCTGTCCTAATCTGGATGCTCTGCTGAAACCTGTCCACCATGCTAATATTTTAAATACTGGTGGCATGGCTTCCAGAAACATGCAAGCTACCAGCATACAAAAAACTGACAGTCTGGTCCAGCCATGGAATTTTCAGTTACTTCCTATGCCTCTGCAAGTTGCACAATGCATGAGGAAGACTGAAGAATACTCAATGCCTTTGAACTGTGGTGTTGGTGAAGAGTACTGAACATACCACTGTTTGCCAAAAGAACAAACAAATCTGAGTTGAAAGTACAATGAAGATGATCTTAGAGGTAAAGATGGTG
The DNA here is from genome assembly GCF_000299155.1 of Elephantulus edwardii. Classification (NCBI taxonomy): domain Eukaryota; kingdom Metazoa; phylum Chordata; class Mammalia; order Macroscelidea; family Macroscelididae; genus Elephantulus; species Elephantulus edwardii. The sequence continues at coordinate 1,205,315 of NW_006400020.1, read as the reverse complement.
AAACGCCATCTAACTTCTCTGGGCAAATTTTCAGGTGGCAACAGTCTTTGGAGAGAGATATCATTATGGGAAAGGTAGAGAGTCAACAAAACAGAAGAAGCCCCTCAAGAGATAGATTGACAGAGTCTACCACAAAGGACGCGACACAGGTGATGCGGATGGGGCAGGATCGGCAAGATTCAGATCTATTCTTCACAGGATTGCTGTGAATTGGAGACAACTTGATGGCACCTAACAACAATGTAAGTATAGTAACTGCTCAGAAAGGCAACCATCTGTGGTTGTAAAAAGCAAGTTTCTCCTCCTGGGTCTTAGTAAAGAAGAGCTGTGAATCTTTGGAAGTGTTCCATAGAAAAGAGTGGGTCCTTGACACACTATTAGCCCTACAAACCCAGTCACTGGCAGCCCATGGTGTAGTCAACACTCTTCACCTCGGGATGACGGCACCACTAAGCAGAGGGAGACATCACAGCATGATGGTTAGGACAGCAGACTCCTGTGTTAGGGTGCCTAGGTTCATATCCTTGTAGTGCCACTTACTAGCTGTATGACCTTGAACTGGGTTGAAACATGTCAGTCATGGTCAGTGGAAACTAGTGCCGTTCTTGTGCTGCAGAGACAACAGATCTCGTGTGTGTTAACTTCTGACTGGAGAAGGAAATGAGCATAGCTGTGCCCTGCTCAAAGATTGAGGCTGACAGCACACCTTTGAATGTGTTGGCTCCCATCCTTGAGCACAGCACTGCTGCCTGTAACTTATGTCAAAAGCAGATCCACACAAGAAGGGGGAGCCTGGAGGATGTTATGCTGAGTGAAATATATCCGTCACAAAAGGACAAATACTGAATAACACTGTTGCTATAAAATAGGATAGACATGGGGGAGGTTGGGGAGAGGATGGGAAAAGAGTGGATCAATAATGAGCACTGCATTAGATTAGACGAGGGGAAGCACTGCCCGAAATGAATATATGCATATATATGAATATATAGGCATTATAAGTATGACAACAATGTGGAATAAGGGGTGTGTGTGAAGAGGGCTGGGAAGAAAATGTGCAACATTGAAAAATATTAAAGTAAAACATAAAAAATGAATAAAAAGGAATATAACATAAAAACAATCAGATTGCAAGAGATTTGGTTGCCATGCAACATACATGATGCCCTCGCTTCCATCCACTATGTCTGGATCACGTTTGAAGCCCTGGACTTTGGGGAAATGACTCAAACCAGCCTTAGTTTTTCCTAACTATAAAGTGGGCGTCATAACAGCACTTGGGAAGATTGAGCTTGTGTTATCACTAAGGATTGAAAATTCAGGAAAAGTAGCTCGAGTGGACACTGACACAGTACAGTCTAACTGTCTAGCTCTGTGTTAGTCTGACCTGTTTTAAAGGTAGATTCTAGAAAAGCACTGTCGAAGAGGACTTTTTAAAAAACTGCAACATTGAGTATCTGCCATTACCCCACAGCTCCATGCAGCTATTGAGCATTGGAAGTATGGCCAGTGAAAGTGACGAGGTAAAAAAGCCATTCTAGTGGCTAAGAACAAGGCAATCTGTGTTGGAGGCAGTGTAACCAGCGTGGTCCTTAAAATCAAGGAGAGGGAGCTAGGTCTCACATACTTTGGGCCTTATGGGAACGGCCTGTTCTTGGGAAAAGACATCATGAAAGAGAGGAAGATCTTCAACAAATGGATTGACACTTTGCCTGTAACAACAGGCTCGAACAAGGCAAAGATCAAAAGAATGGTTGTGGATAGAGCAAGGTTCAGATCTGTTGTTCATAGTGTTGCTAGGAATTATAACCAACTTCTTAATCACTTGCTCATTTCTATTGGATCGAAACTGACTCATAGCTGACCCACCAGCGGGTTTTCAAAAGCTGAAAATCACACAAGAGATAGCCTGTCTTTCTCCCTTGGAGCAGCTAGTGGATTTGAACTGCCTGCCTTGGAGGTGGCAGCACAAGTCTTTACCCACTAGGCCACCACAGCTCCCTCATCCACTCTTGTAATGGTTAGTTGTCATCAAGGCAACTATAGCGCATAGTGATCCTATGAATGACGGATCTGAACCTTGCCATACCCAGAGCCATACTCACTCTCTCTGATGTGCTTCCATCCACTTAGTGTTAATCCCTCTTGTTGAGGGTCTTCCTCTTTCGCTGACCCTCCACCTTTCCCAGCAGGATGTCTTCTTCCAAGGAAGGGGCCCTCCTGACAACACGCCCAACATATGTGAGACAAAGTGTCATGATCTTTGCTTCTAAGAACACCCTGGTCCCACTTCCTCCAGCACAGACTAGTTTGTTCTTTTGGCAGTCCATAGGATATCCAGTACTCTTCACCAACACCCCAACTCAAATGCATAAATTCTACCTCCGTCATCCTTATCCACCGTCCAACTTCCAGATGTGTAGGAAGTAACTGAAAAGATCCTAACTTGAATCTTAAGAGTCAACTCTTTGGCACCTAAAACCAACAGTGGCTACTATACTGGATAGCACAGATACAGAAAATTCTAGTTGCTGCAGAGTATGATGTAGAAATCTTGACCTAAACTCTCCCCCCAAGTAGTTCTCTCTCAATTCTATCAGCTGACTCCTGGGTGACAAGAAACTCCAGAAATCCTGACATCTAACTGGAGGTTAGCCAAACTGCTAGGGTCAAATGAATGCAGAGGCCCAAAGGCCTGCGGCCACAGAGCTACCCAGCTGTGATGTGAAAAGTTCAAGGACAAATAACTGAGTGGAATGCCAAGCTATCTGAACTTCGAGAGAAGCTGAGAGGGTATGCGTGGCAAGGTCAAATCCTCCCTCAAAAACTTCTCAATCCACTTCAGAGCACAAAGGAATGAGTTGTCCCAAAGTTCTACTTCACCCAGCACAGCTGCAACAGTTTCAGCTCCAACAATTTAATTTTTTTAATTGAGATTTTAATGAAAGTTTATAGTGATCTTGGATTTCCATTCATTCATTCATTCATTCATTGTTTCACATTTTCCTCCCTGTCTCCTATGCCAGTTCACTTGTTTCTTTGGTGGGGGGGGGAGGGGGGAACCCTTTCATTTTTATACAGTCCCCCCACCTCAAATCCACTTTACTATGCAGCTCTTATTTTGGACTCTTGTGATGCCAATAATATCTAATAATATATTCCTTTTATAAAGTTCTCTCCCTCATCTGTTTCAATGTGTATACATGGTTAACCCCCCCTTTTCTTAGTTTCCCACCAACCCCCATGTCAGACCTGTTTTATAACAGTGTCGTTATTTGTCTTTTTGTGATGGTGATATTTCACTCAGCATAATATCCTCCATCGTCACCCTTTTTGTATAGTATTTCATGAGTTCTTTGGTTTTCAGTGCTGCATAATATTCCACTGTGTGAATATAACAGAGCTTCTCTATCCATTCATTTATTGATGGGCATTTGGGTTGTTTCCAACTCTTTGCTATTGTGAACAAAGCCGCAATAAACATGGGTGTGCATATATCTGTCTGGGTGGTGTTAGTCTGGGCAAAGAGGGTCAAAGAGAATAATGAAGAATTCAGAACTCAAATGCTGATGGCCTTGCCTGCTGCAGATAAGAGGGCAAATGGCCTTGCCTGTCTGGCTAAGCTAGCAGGTGGCTCGTAAATCAGAATGGAATGTCCCTCCCTAAAGACTCTGCTTATAAAAATCCTTCCCAGTAAATTCACAGTGTGACTTCCCATTCTGCCTCTCCAGGATGAGGAACTCACCCAGGAGCTAGCTCCCCTTTCTCCCCTTGAATAAATCTGTATTAAGCTTTCTCTCATTCTCGCTGATTTCTTCCTTAAGTTCACTAACCTAACCTAACCTAACCTAACCTAACCTAACCTAACCGGTGGCAGTTCTGGTTTCTTTAGGGTATATTCCCAGTAGTGAAACTGCTGGGTCAAATGATATTTCTATTTCCAACTTTTTGAGAAAATTCCATACTGCCTTCCATAGTGGTTGCACAATTTTACACTTCCACCAACAATGAATAAGGGTTCCAGTCTCTCCACAGCTCCAACAATTTTAAAGGGTATCTAAACCAGATGCTGGCCTGGCCCCACTATCCAGGTCCTCCTTTGGCATCCCAGTCAGTTAGTTTGAACCGCCAACTTTTATTGTAAGCAGCCCAACACTTAAACCACTACACTAGGAGGGCTCCTCAGGCCAAACACAGAACCTCCAAATTCCTGTTGTTGGCCTCATGAATGAATAACTGGATTGCTTGTGTAAGAGTGGGACTTCTTGGGGTCCCTTCTGGAAAAGGTACTCTAAGGTTAATGGGGAAAGATAAGTTGTGTCCTGGGCCCCAGGTCCCAAGTCCACCTTCACAATAGGTCTTTTCGCCTCACTGCTGCGGACAGAGCTCCTCATCTGTTCCTCTGACAAGTGTCCATTTCCTGTCACTGGCTAGATAAGCACACTAAGCCAGTCCAGATCCAGGTTGTCTGCGGGAGAAGCTAGACCCCTGGGAATGCCCTTGGTTGATTTTACCTGCTTCTCCTGAGTCACCAGATGGTGGTATGTCCCTGTGAGAGCCTTGAACCCAAGTGGCATCTTGTCACTGCTATTCCTTGGCTGCTGTAAGGGTGGCCTTCATCTCCCTTCACTCCAACCATCTGGGTTTGCTGGCTACTCAGTGGTGGAGCTCTGGTGGCCCAGAGGCAAGAAAGCTGCGCTGTAATCCCAAAAGCACACAATTTGAAGCCACCAGCTGTTCTGAGGAAGAAGGATGGGCAGTCTCCTCCTGTGTGATTATACTGCCTCTGAAAACCCACTCGAGGTTCTGCTGAGTTGGTTCAGACTCAATAGCAAACAACAGTCAGTGGTGGGCTCCCTAGAAACAGACACACTCCTCCCACATGGAAATCTTAGCTGCAGCCCCAGCTCCCCCAGCTCTGCATGGCAAACAAGGCCCCACAGTCTAACAGTTCTGACTGCCTCACTCCCTGTTTTTCCCCTTCTGTGCCCACAGCTCCAGCCACACACTGCATGCCACTGGCCCAGAAGCCCACTCTCGCCAACCTCCATGTCTGTGCTGGGTGGTTATCCACCTTGAACTCCTATTCATAGCTGATGGTTTACCCCAAATACCCTTCAACATGCAAACTGCAACTTCTTATATTTAGTTGCTCTTCCAGAATTCCAGAAATACTGATACATCTCACTACTCAGAGAGGACATCAGAGTTATCTGTTCATGCATCGTTGCCTCCTTGACGGCAATGAAGCTTTTTTTTTTGTTTGTTTGGTTTTTTTTTTGGCAATGAAGCTTTTGACAGTAAGATCCTTTCCTATTCTAATACCTGGCACTGACCTTGTCAATTAGCAGGGGAGATGTTTCTTAAATGGAATATTCAGGTCTTCAGGCAACAAGACATCTTCAAATTGAAATTTGTGTGTGTGAAAATGTATTTAGCAAAGATTCTACTCTTTTGGTCCTACTCTTTGACTAAATCTTGCACTCACAATACAGTGACACTGTTTCTATTTTCCAAGTTGTATAGATAGTCATTTCCCAATTGTTCCACCACTGTTAATGCAGTCATCTCTCCCTCACTTTCCCATCTAACCTTTCGAGATCCTGTCGTCATTTTGATCCCACTCAGATAAATCTCTGAGACACCACAATGCTCAAGGGGAACATACTTTACTAATGAGAATAATTGGCTGTTCAGTTCAAAGCAGACTTCAGAGGGAAAGTTCTGGTTTGAAGTTTAAAGTTTAAAGATGGTATCAAGGCCGTAGTTTTGATGTTCATCCAGCATCACCGGCTCCAAAAGTGTACTTGTTTTGTGTGTGCATGGTTTCTTAATGAAAGAGAATTCCTGCTGACGTAAAAGACACACCTCTCTCCCACCTGTGAACTGTCGGAAGGGAAGTATGGAGTTCCTTACCCCGGAGACATTTCAAGTTTCATTCCAGACCACCACCATGAAGTGAATGCAGCAATAAAGCAAGCCACATGGAGTTTTGCATTCATCAAGGTGTATAAAAGTTCTGTTTTCATTGCACTATTTATGTAAGTGTGTAGAAGCATTATAAAACTGTTCAGAATATTGTAAGCTCACCAATATGTGACACAAAGGCATGGAATAATACACATACTGTTGGGAAAATGGGTCTGACAGACTCGCTGGACAGAGTTGTCAGAAACCTTCCATTTGAAAAAACACAGGAGTTTTTGTGAAGCGCAGTAAGGTGAAGTGGAATAAAATGAAGCGTGCCTGAACCCCTTCAACAGAAAGTAACAGCACTGAAGGAGCTGGAGGAACAAACGTCTCAATCTGTATGTAAAACACCAAGGTTAGAGAGGACACGGAGGGCATGTTGGAAAAATAAGGTTTGATTCATCTCACACACAGAGTCACACCTCAGGGCAGTCTGTGGGCCATAGCATGTAAAATAGCAGCCAATTTCATTAGTAAAGCAGAGAATTCAAGTGACACCACTACAAAATAGGATTTAAAAAACCCCTTAATACCATCAAGTCAGATTTGGCTCATAGCTGACCCTCCAGCAGGCTTCAGAGACTACACATAATATGAGAAGATTGGCCAACTTTCTCCCTCAGAGCAGCTGGTAGATTCGAACCACCTGCCTTTCTGATGGCAGCACAACTCCTTGGCCACCAGAGCTCTGCACAAAATAGAGCAGATGGACTGAAGGGCTACTACTTCCATTGCAAATTTGATACAATTCTTTGCTTTATGAAGCAAATACACTGCCGAACACAATGAAATATACATTTACAGTCATTTAAAATAGACACTGCCAACCTATTTAAGATAAAAAACAATCATCTTGTTTCTTCCAAAGAAATTTCTAAAATATTATTTTAGTTTCAAAAAAATACAGAAAATAACATTCTTTACTTTTTTAATTGATATTTTAGTGAAAATTTATAAAGAACTTGGATTTCCATTCATTAATTATTGCACATTTTCCTCCCTAACCCCTTTCCCCCAGTTTGCTTTTTTGAGAAAAAAGTTCTTTCATTGTTATACAGTACCCCACCCACCCACTCCTCCCCACACCCCAGACCACTTTACTATGCAACTCTTATTCTGGACTCTTGTAATGCCAATAAATCCTAATCATATATTCCTTTTATACAGTTCTCTCCCTCATCTGTTTCAATGCTGTGTACATTATGTATCCCCTCTTTTCTTAGTTTCCCCCCAACCTCCATGACAGTCCTGTTTATAAAACAGTGGCATTATGCAGTATTTGTCTTTTTGTGACTGAGATATTTCACTCAGCATAATGTCCTCCATGGTCACCCATTTGGTGTATTCCATGAGTTCTTTGTTTTTCAGGGTTGTATAATATTCCATTGTATGAATATACCACAGCTTCTCTATCCATTTGTTTGTTGATGGGCACTTGGGTTGTTTCCAACTCTTTGCTATTGTGAACAAAGGAGCAATGAACATGGGTGTCAATATATTTGCTTGGGAGACAGTTCTGGTTTCTTTAGGTATATTCCCTTTAGTGGAATTGCTGGTCAAATGGTATTTCTACTTCCAACTTTTTGAGAAAATGCCATATTGTCTTCCATAGTGATTGCACCATTTTACACTCCCACCAACAGTGAATAAGGGTTCCAGTTTCTCCAAAACCTCACCAGCATTTGATGTTTGCTGTTCTGTTAAATTTTGCAATTCTTACTGGGGTGTGATGATATCTCATAGATGTTTTGATTTGCACCTCTCTTAGAGCTAGGAATTTTGAACATTTCTCCATGTGTTTATTCCCCATCTGAATGTCTTCTTTGGTGAAGTGTCTGTTCATATCCTGTGCCTATTTTGCAATTAGGTTGTTTATCTTATTGTGGTGCTCAAGCATTTTATAAATTCTAGATTTAAGTCCCTTATCAGACATGTCATTACCAAAGTTTTTTTTCCCCCCCAGTCTGTGGCTTCCCTTTTAACTCTGTTGAAGAAGTTTTTGGATGTGCACAGGGATTTGATTCTTAGGAGATCCCACTCATCTATTTTATCCTCTCCTCATGGTAGGTTTTTCAGGATGCTTGGAAGACTGTTCATATTGTGGATTAGTGTTTCTAGAGTTCTTCCAAGCTTTTCTTTAATGAAGTTTATAGTCCTTGATTTTAGTCCTAGGTCCTTGATCCACTTTGAGTTGGTTTTTGTGTAGGAAATAATATTCTTAATATGAGAACATTTTATGACTCAGCAATCGTCTATTGACACTGAATATGCATTATTTAAAAATGGAGGTGAACAGTTAAAGCTGTTACCTCCCTTCAGGCTACAAAGTAAAATAAAAAATTCATTTTCTTTAAAAAAAAAAGGAAGATAAGCTGTACTAATGGTGCCCAGGTAAAGGGGAATAATTCCATAAACTGCCTGATTGTAAAAGAAGAGCTCCCAGCATGAAATGCAAAATCAAAGTTGTTGTTACTCAGTGCCACTGCATTGATCTGACTCACAGCAGCTCAATGTGAGAGCTGACCTGTCCCACAGGGTCCCACGGGTTGTGATCTTTATGGAGGCAGATGTCAAATCTTTCTCCCACGCAGCTACTGGGTGGACCTGTACTGCCAACTTTTTGGTTAGGAGCCAAGCACTTAACTATTGCACCATAAGGGACCCTTTAAAGGAGAAGAAACTTACAACGAAATATGTATTTCAGTACATAAAGGCTCAGCAGATCCAGTGAGATGATCTGATACTTGGAACTAAACACAGAATTCTACTGGTGACTCAATTACCATCATTAGCACTGCCCTCAACGATTTCTCTTGTCAGCTCTTAGTCAAGTTATGGGCAAAACAGAGTATAATCTTCCCTCAATTTATTTAGTGATGATAGTTTCTGAAATTTCAGGGTACATGCTGTAACAAAACAAAATAATAATTAAAAACAAATGGCTTTTCAGTGTAAAATGGAGTTGGCACTGGGCTCTGATCATGGACCCATCATGTGGGATACAGAATGATTATTGTGCTTGACTTTCTCATGCAGTACAAATCATAAAATATCCATAGCCCTTACCCACTAACTGCCAGCAGTACTCTAATCATGATAAGTAAATGTATAACAACTCCCTGTGAGGTGGTATCACTCCTCAAGTAGAACCACAGATTGAGGACAATCATACAAATTATATCAAATCCACCTTCAACCAGTCACTAGCTCACCAATTCAGATCTAAGTCAATCAGTGACTGGTCTGGGAATAGAGCACGTGTTCTAGTATAAATTTCCTGGGGCTTTGCAATAAAATTTCTTGGGAAAGTAACAGGAAAGCTGCTTCTTCTCAAAATTGTTATACATGGATATTGTGAGACCTGAAAAAGTTAGACTCATCTCAGAACCAGGTAAACAATGAGGCCAACATAAGAGGGCAGAGCTGAAAGCACCACAGTAAGCTGAGTTAGACTTTGTACTCAGTCACCATTCAGATCCACCGACCAGTACACATCCTTATGCTTCATTGCTGTTGAGTTGATCCCAATTCCTGGTTCCGCGCCATTTGGCTTCTCCAAGGCTGTAAATCTGACCTGAAGAAGATGCCAATATTTTTCCTATGGAGTGGTTCCTGGATTTGAACCACTAACCTTTCAATGAGCAGCCCAGCACACAACACACTATGTCACCAGGACACCTTTTACTTTATGCTAGCTAGTGCCTCTGATCTCCTGACTGCTGCTGATAATAAGGGTGTTGATTGTGGATCCAAGAAAAGATGAACTTGGTGACAATTTCCATTTTCAAGCTCCAGCAGTCAAGAGGTTAGGAAACATTTGGAAAGTCAAGGACCTTTCCAAATTACTAATGAGCAATGATGTCAACTTTAAGACTTAGGTGCACCTGATTCAGGCCATGGTCTTTTCAATCACCTGCTATACATCTGAGAGCTGGATAACGAATAAGGATGACATAAGAATTGATGCCTTTGACCTAAAGAAAGCGTAAGTGCCACCCAGGCAGATATATGCACACCCATGTTTATTGCGGCTTTGTTCACAACAGCAAAGAATTGGAAAAAACACAATTGCCAATCAACAAACGAACAGATGGAGAAGCTCTGGTATATTCACACAATGGAATACTATGCTATATTGAAAAACAAGGAACTCATGCAATATTATTCAAAATGGGTGACCCTGGAGGACATTATGCTGAGTGAAATATCTCAGTTGCAAAAGGACAAATACCGCATAGTGTCATTGTTGTAAAACACTGACATCAGGGTTGAGATGAGACTGAGAAAAATTGGATAAATCATGTACAAAGCATTCATCTGAAACAGATGAAGGAGAGAACAGTTTAAAAGTGATATATGATTGGGTATTATGGTTATGACAAGAGTCCAGAATGAAGGTTGCACAGTGGAGTGTACTTGGGGCAGGGGAGGGGAGGGAAACTGTATACCAATGAAGGAATTTTTCTTTTACTTTTCAAAAAGAAGAGTGAACTGCAGGTGGGAGGGTGGGCAGGGAGAAAAATGCAACAATGAATGGAAAAATGGAAATGCAAAATCTCTGTAAATGTTCATTAAAATTAATAAAATAAAACCTTTTAAAAAATTGATGCCTTTGAACTATGGTTTTGGAAAAGAGTGCTGAGTATCCTACGGACTGTCTAAAGAACAGCTATGTCTTGGAGAAAGTACACCCAGGTTCCTTGAAGGCAAAAATGACAAAGCTTCGTCTAACATCCTTTGGTCATGTTGTAAGGAGAGACTATTTCTTGGAGAGTGACATCATGCTTGGAAAGGTGGAGGGTCATCAAGAGATGAAGACCCTCAAGGAAATGGATTGATACAGTGACTGAAGCAATGGACTCAAGTATGTCAGAAATGATGAGATGGCACAGGACAGAGCAGAGTTCAGATCTCTTGTTCATAGATAAGGTCACTATGACTTGTACCTGACTTGATGTCACCTAAAAGAACAGCAGAACCTCTGAATTTGGATTTTTGAAAATTTTATGTATTTTAGAACATAGAGACCATGTTCTGGTGGGTTAGTGGTCAGGAGCTGTGCTGCCAACCCAAAGGCATGTGGTTCGAATCCACCAGGTGCTCCATGGGAGAAAGATGAGCAATCTCCTTTGTGTGATTTACTGCCTCTGAAAACTTGTTGGAACGATTAGTACATAACAACAACATGCACCAATCAACAATTTCTATATGTACAACCCAGTATCCTGGACTGTCCTCCACATGGTGCCACTATTCTCACCCTTTTCCTAATTCTTTCTCTTCTAGTCACAGAAACTCGGTGGCCCCTCAGGCTCCTAACTTTTCAAATCACTCTTGTCAACTTAAGAGCATGATATTCCTAGTAGACATGCTTTACTAATTAAGCTAAATGACTGTATGATTCAAAGACTTCATGGGATATTTTTGGTATAAGGTTTACAGATTATTTCAAGGCAAAAGTTTCGGGGGTTCATCTAGCCTCCATGAATCTAGGGAAATTGGAATTTGTAAAAAAAATGAGACATATGGCTATTCTTCATTTAAAAATGCTGTTGTTATTGTTATTATGTTCTACTGAGACGGAACCAACGCATCGCTGTCTCTCCAGTGGGGTTTCAGAGGGTGTACATTGCAGGGCAGGAGACTGCCCATCTTTCTCCTTCTGAGAAGCTGGTGGAGTCAAACCACGTGCCTCTGGGTTGGTGGCATAGTTTCTAACCACTAGGCCAAAAGTAACAGAATGAGTGTTTTTGTAAAGGAACACCAGACTTCACTGTGAACCAAAAAGGAAGTGAAAAAAAAAATAGATCAAGTCCCTGCTCTCATGAAGTTTATAAATACAGAGGAGAAAAAAAAAAGAAAAAGAAAAAAACACCCACCCCAACAAACCATGGGTAGAGAGGAACAGATCAAGAATTGTAGAATAAATGTAACGAAAGCAGACAAGTGATGAGGAAAGAGAGAAGTAACCAGTCAGATGTGATAAAACTATGGAAGATTTCGGAAAATGCCAGTTTAAGCTTGACCTTTGAAAGTTCCCAATAATGAAAGGGAGACGTGGAAAAATGGTGGAATGAGTACATAGACAAGGACATGGAACATTTAGGAATGTCTCAACATCAGCAGGGAGATTCTAGACAAACGTGGCTCCATGACCAGATAGATTCAGGGCAGAGAACAAGGCAGGAGAGAGCAAGCTGGGCATTGGTGAAGGAATCTCTGTCTGGAATTCCAGCTCCACTACTGTCTACAGCTATGTGACCTGGACAAGCTGGTTAACTCCCCTCTGGTGTCAGTTCCCACATCTCATAAGATGAAGACATGTAGGATGTGGCTTAGAGGATAGGCAGTGACAATGAAATGAGTATGACTTGCATAAGTCTAACTAGAAGGTGCTTAGTCATGGTAGATACTATCACTCTTAAACCCCACCCCCCCAGAAATTCACCCAAATTCATTTAGGAGCATTTAAAAGGCAAACGTAGACGACACTTGTCAAGTTAAACTGTGTGTAGGCCAAAGTTCAGGAACACGGGAAGAAAACTTACTGAAAGTTTAACAAGTATTTTGTTTCTGATTGGTTGGTGGGAACAAGAAATTCAGTTATTCAATTATGAGGCAAAGAACAGGAATTTGGAGGTAGAGGTTCTGCGTGTGGCTTGAGGAGCCCTTATGGTGCAGTGAGTTAAGTACTGGGCTACTAATAGAAAAGTTGGAAGATCAAACTCCCTGGTGGCTCTGGGTGAGAAAGATACGGCAGTTAGCTTCCATAAAGATTTCTAGCCTTGAGAAATGCTGCAAGGCAGTTTTATTCTGTCATGTGAGGCTGTTGAGCTGAAACCAGCTGATGGCTGTAAGTTTTTGGGTGCCTGGCCCTGTCACAGGTAAACAAGGGGCAATGACAAATCTTATTTCGTTTATATGAGAAGGATGCTTATTTGCTGTAAGAAGTTTTCCTGGATCATATGTTCGGATACAATTCAATATTAACAAATTCAATATATCTATTACACCAGGTTTGAAAAGCGGCTCTTTGGTTTTTAAATACACAACCTACTATGTTGTTGTTGAGCGCCACTGAGGTGGTCCCATTACACAGTGATCCTATGTATGGAAGAACACGTACAGATGGCTCTGCACTATCCCCACAATCGTTGCTGTATTTGCCATGACTGTATCAAGACACCTCACCAAGTGCCCTCCTCTGTTTTCCTGGCCCTCTACCAAGCTCACACACCCTTCTCCAGGACTGGTCTCTCCTGATCACATAAGTGAAAGGAAGTCAACATACGTGAGATGAAGTCTCACCTTCCTCATTCACAAGGAACATTCTGGCTCAACATTTTCCAAGACATTTTCTGACAGTTCAAGGTAGATGTAATATTCTTCACCAACATCAATATTTCAAAGGCATCAATTCCCCCTTGGCATTCTTTATTTGCATCCATATGAGGTGTCTGAAAACATCACAGCTTGGTTCAGAAATATCTAAGTTCTTCAAGTGATCTTCGCTTTTTAATATCTTAAAGAAGTCTTTTGCAGCAGGTTTGCGCAGGCCAATATGTTGTTTGCAATAAGACTTGACGCATTTACTGATGAAGATGAAAGACTACATCCTTTCAGTATGGATTATACTTTAACATAGACAAAAATCCTCATAGCTAAAGCTTCATGCTAACTGAAGAAAAGACTGGGGTTGTCAATGATGCCATTTTACTTGGAGCCACAATCAATGCCCATAAAAGTCAGCAGTCAAGAAATCAAATGATATAATGTAATTTACTATATAACACCTAAATTAAAAGAAAAAAATAACAGCACTGGATTGTGATTAGGGATTTAGAAACACGTTTATTGGTGGTTATTACTGAATGCAGAGAATAGAATACAAAGAAATCAACACTTTAAAAAAATTACTCTTAAAATGTTAAAAAATGCAAGTATATTTACATGTATTGACCAATTTTGCATATCGGTTTAGATAGACAAACAACTGCAAAGCTAATTTGAATGCTTTCATTTTGACTATCCTTCAAATTTAATTTGGTCTAGTGTTTCCCCTTTTAATGCAGCTCTGGTTCTTGCAGTATTTATAACCATCATTTATTTTGTATTTAACCTAAAAAGTAAGACTCTGCAACCTAATCCTGAAGCAGTCAGTCACTCAGGAATTATAAGAGTCTATAAAAGGATAAAGCCACACAAAAATGTCATTACTAGATATATAAATACAAAAGAGAAAACATCAAAACGGGGGGAACCATAGACATACCAGTTATATCCTAAAGCTGTAATTCCTAATTCTAGCAACAAATCAATTAGCAGTATCTCAAATGTCTTTGTTCTAAAATCCATAGTTTTTCATTATAATTTTCTGAATTCACCCAATGAATAATTCTCAAGCCTTCATATTCTTTACTATTAACACAAGAATGAGATTTATACACTATAGAATCATTAATAAAAGAGGCCTTAGCACATACCAATGAAAGCAGCAGCCTAAATTTGGGGCCAGAGCTCAATTTACATAATTCATAAAGAGATTATAATTCCCAGGACAGTACTGTTCAGCACTGTTAACTCTGAAATGTCCCATCACTTCTTGCCCTCAGAGATTTACTGACATGCCTGAATTGTTATGAAAATGCTAACAGGGCCTCTAAACAGGTTTGCACATAAAATGAGATAATTATGAACTATAATACAATTGGGACAACACAGCTAGCTTACAGAACTGATTCCCAGCCCTTACTAAAATAACGGCATTGCAGAATCATAGTGACAGTTAAATATCGAAATTATTTTCCTCAGCGAACTACTGAATGTAAAATGAGCTTTCTGACTGTAATTTTGATGAATAAGCTATCTTTGAAATAACATACTAGGAAAAACTGAAAAGTGAACAAAAAAAAAGGACTCTTTAAGTTTACTTTTTACAGATATAAACAAAAAGCAAAGCAATAACACCCAAACTGTCCACAGAACAAATAAATATAAGATGGAATCAACCATTTTTGAAGACAACATGCTCACTTTCAAAAGTTCTGTTTGGTTTTACAACTAGGTTTCAAAATATTAAAATAAACCAAACTAACTCATTCTAACAATACTAACTTGCTGTACAGGATGTGAAAAAAAAGTGCTTCAGGTTTTAAGCTGAAATGAATGTGTCATTTTTACCCCTTTTCTTCGAGAAATAGGCAAAGGCAATCATGCAAAAAAATAAACATCAACAAAAATTAGTCCTGTAAGAACACCCTTCTCTTTTTTGAAGACTTCACTTTAGTTGGTCCTATATTAGGGTAAAATTGCTACATAGTAAGGGATTCCTAGCCTCACCCTTTATTTTTCATCTCTAGCAATTTATGTTTTTATCAAACAAAGCTTTCCTAAGAAGTGAGGCTGCATTAGAGGTAGCTGACTACGATGTGTAGTTAATTCAAATGAACATAATATTATTCTGAAAGGATGACAAGAAGTAAAGATGCAAAGAAATAAAAGGAAAATAAAAACGTACTGCCTTGCACAAAGAGAAGAACTTCAAGAAACTGAGATTAGCCAGGAAACAAATTATTTGCTGCTGCTGCTGCTTCTCCTCCCAGGAGCTTCTTTAATGCACCAGTTCAGGCTGGTTCTCCACAAAGGGTAGCACCCCACTCACATAGTACGCAATGCCCAGGGACAGCAGCGCAATGACAAAGATCAAGAGCAACACTCGCCAGAAGCCCAGATCCTCTACAAATTCCTGCCACGTGGTTCGGAAGCTGGAAAGGACTCCTTCACCTTGCTGTAGGTTGGGGTTGAGGAGAGAATGGCTTTCCATGGCACTGAGAGAGAAGGAAAGAGAAAAAAAAGGGCATGAACAATACACTGCACCTATTTCAATAAAACATCAGGATTGCACTATTTCAAAAAAGACCAGCCATGTGACTTACACTTACCAGAAGAGAAAAGATGGACACAGATGCTCCCACGCACCTACTGATTACTTGCCTGTATCAGGACAATCTAGCTTAGACTGTAAATACCAGATCACAATGATTATCTCTTGGTTTAGTATCTAGCAGCGTCAACATTAAACATCCTTTTCTAACAAAGAGGTCCCAAGCAGAAATTGTGCAACAGGTCAGATGAGTTGTTCCATCAGATATTAAACCAAAATGCATTTTATAGATTTTAAGTTCAGAAAATTTCAAAATGGAGATATGAGAAAACATACTTCAGTGGGAGTAGGCAAAGGTAAATCTAAAACTATCTCTATATCATGCCTGAATCTTAATGTTAAAAGGCTTAATTTAGCTCAACATGACCAATGAAGGAGTATTTATTTCACCGTGCATCTCCATTAATGGAAGCTTACTCCTCAGTCTGAACTAATCAGACTGGTCTAATGATTCAGAACTTTTTCTTAAGTTTTCAATCACTAATTTTACTTTTATCTTGAACAGTAATAGAGAATAACTTTCCCTTCTGCATAAAAGTTGAAGTTACTTGTGGTGGGGAAGATACTGCAAAACAGCACTAGCACATAGACCTTGGTTTTCAGAATTGTATCAATGGGATACAAACAGAACACAGTACATTTGACTCTAGTATTTGGAAGGCCACAGCATGATGAACTGAAAACTCCTAGGGACTGGCCTAACTTGCAGGCCCAGTATAATAGGGTATCATTTATACTAAATCCACAGTGTCCATAATCGTAGGTATCAACTATCTGTTATTTATCCAAGGTCATGACTATCCTTCTTCCTTAAACCCCTTCTCTTCATAGTCTCTCAACCCTTCAGGCCTAGAAGAATCAAAACAGCAATGTCTCAGAGTCTAGCTCACCATGAACTATGAGTAAGTACACACAAAACTGATGTAGATTAATTTTCCTTTGTGTTGACAGCAGTGTAACTCTAATTACTAGGAAACCAGAGCTCCCTCTTTTTATAATAAAAGATGTTTATTCCCTGAAAAGAAATATTTGGTTTGAATTTTCAACACTACACATTTCAGAGAACTAAAGCATGTTCAAAGTTTGATTAAAAGTTTCAGAAGCCCTAAACAAGCAAAGCCATAAATAGATGAAGTTTGTTGTTGCTGTTCTACAGAGTCAGAACCAACCCATAGCTGACCCTCCAAAGGGTTTTTAGAGGCAGCTAATCACACAGAGCAATGGTGTCTCTCTGGAGACTAAGGTGCACCTGATACAGGCCATGGTCTTTGCAATCACTTGTTATGCATCAGAGAGTTGGACAATGACAAGGAAGGATAGAAGGAGAATTGATGCCTTTGAGCTGTGGTGCTGGAGAAGAGTATTGAATGTACCATGGACTGCCAATAAAACAAACAGATTCATCCTGGAGAGGGTTAAACCAGGCTACTCCTCGGAGGCATACTTCATCTGACATACTTTGGACATGTTGTAAGGAGAGAAAGGTCCTTGGAGAGTGACATCATGCTTGGGAGGGTGGAGGGATGGCACAGGAGGGGAAGACCCTCTATGAAGTGGATTGATTCAGTGACTGGGGATGGGTGTGTCAGAGGCAGTGCAATTGGTACAAGATAGAGCAAGGTCTAGGGCTGTTGTACATAGGGTCGCTATGAGTCACAAACGACTCGACGGCACATAACAACAACAACAACAATCACACAGAAAATTGTCCATCCTCTTCCCGTGGAGCAGCTGGTGGCCTCAAACTGTGTGCCTTCGGGATTGCAGTGCAGCTTCTTACTACTAGGCCACCAGTTTATTCTGACTTTTGCAAAGCTTATTGACCATGTCCAAAATGACAAGCCTTCATACTCAATGGATGTTAGGCATTAATAAGAATTAAGATGAGCAGTCTCTAGAAGTTCACGAAGCTCTGCAAACAAAGCTGTTCTACAGAGACTTCATTCAAAATGAGGCTTTCCAGTAAGTTTTTTTAATGTCCACAAAAAACTTAACTCTAACATAATGGGTGGTGGTGGTGCATATTTTACATCTGCCACCAACACCATCATGCTCATTCCATACCTACAAAAGGAAACGAAATTAAACTCAGTATGGGACAGAGGGAAAATATCTCTCAACAACCTAATTCATGAGCCCTGAAGAAGTAATACTGAGTCTCAGCTATTAAAATCTTTGAATTTCTTAGGTAGTGCAAGCAGTTTGACTACTAACTGAAGGCTGGCATTCTGAACCACCCTGCAGTCCATGAAAGAAATGCCTAGTAAACTGTGTCTGTTAAGATTACAGTCAAGTAAACAATAAGTAAGCTTTTGTCAGGTAAGGAGTCTTCACGGGCCAGAATCAAGAAAAATGATGGGTTTAGCAGGTGTTGACTAATTTGACCAAGCTCAGACATTAAAATCTTAAACGAAATAGAAGATACTTGAGTGAGCACATGCCCAAATTTTGCATTCTTTCCTGCTTAGAAAAGATTAACTATTACACATTCATGCCATGATGTCACAAGCCAATCAGTATATTACGTTTTCATTTTAAAAAAATTGAGCTGGGGAGCTCTGGTGGCCTAGTGGCAAGAAGCTGTACTGCAATCCCAAAGGTACATGGTTTGAATCCACCAGATGCTCTGCCGGAGAAGGAGGGACAATTTCCTCCTGTACCAGTCAGATCTGAGTTGATGGTACATGCACAAAAAATAATAATTTAAAAAACCCAAATAAATAAAAAATTGAGCTACAATTCACATACCATAAAATTCAGCCTTTCAGAGTGTTTAATAGTATACTAATAAAGATGTAAAAGAATCCTTACTATCTAATTCCAGAAAATTTTGTCATCTCAGTAAAATATGGAACCATTAGCAGTCACTCCATATTCCACCCTCCCCTGCAGCTCTTGGCAGCCACTCATCTACTTTCTATCTCCAAGGATTTGCCTGTTCTGAACATATCCTATAAAGGAAGTCATTCAATACATGGTCCTTTGGTGACTGACTTTCACTCAGTATCGTATCTTCAGGGTTCATCCATGTTGGAGCACGTACCAGTACTTAATTCCTTTTTATGGCTAACTAATATTCTACTGCATGTGGACCACATCTTGTTCATCTACCCGTCAGGTGATGGACTTTTGAGTCGGTTCTATTTTTCTAAATAGGTTTTCAATTTCCTAGGTATATACCTAGGAGTGGAACTGCTAGATCAAATGGTATTTCTATGTTTATATTTTTGAGGAAATTATAACACTCTTTTTCAAAGCAGCTGTGCCATTCTGTATCCCACCTACACTCAAAAGCCACTGCTTGTCGGGTAGACTGTGGCTCACAGTGACCCTCTCTCACGTCTCTGAGGCTGCAGCCTTTACAGGACATCTTTAACAGGACTGCCTATCTTTCTCTTGTGGAGGAACCTGTAGCTTCAAACTGCCAACCTTTCAGTTCTCATTACTGTTGAGTCAGAACTGATCCACAATCGATTCTCTAGAAGTTCACGGAGGTTTCCCAAGGCTGCAAATTGGATGGGAAAATATTGTCTACGTTTCTCCCTCTGCGCCAGTGGTGGATTTGAACTGCTAGAGAGTCATGGCCTTTGGGATAGCAGGGCAACTCCCTCCAGACGCCCTTTACAACACCCTATATCACGAGGACTACTCTCTTCTAAAAGCAAAGCTCCTTAGTTTCTTAGTATGTATTTTGTGCTCTAAAAGCAATTAAACAAAAGACCTACTCTTGAGAATGGGTTTAATGATCCCCAAAGAGCATACCACTCAGTAAATAAAAAAGACAAAAAGCAATCCTGGGTACAAAGAATCAACTGAAAAGTGAGCTATGAGAAAGGGAGAGGTTTCATTTAGAATCTACAGAAAAAAATTATTCCAACAATGAACTATGGAACCCTAATTCCAAGTCCTGGTCAGTCAGCTGCTGGCCGCTGGCTGATGAGAGCCCTTGTGCATTATATCCAGATTCCACTAAAAATTTTGGGAAGAGACTACAGTGAATTCAACATCTTTCTCTCCTGACTTGTATAATCTAGAAGGCTGAAACTCCACAGAGGTAAAACACACTATTTGCTAGTGTACTAGAGAAGTATGGCCTCCTGATTACCTGTGGAGCCAGGAAGGCAAGGAGGGAAAATAGTCTGTCACCTTTTAGAACTTCTTAAGCTGCTTTCACAACTGTTTCTCAACTGAGAGACCTAGTCAGTCAACGCATATAAACTTCAGTGCCTTATCAAAGCCCAAATTTCATTTGTTCTCAACTCATATGAAAGCTACTTTCATAGTACTGAATTGTATGTTTCCTCCCCTTGAATCTTGTCTTATTTTTTTCTCCTCCTGTTTTATTATTTTGAATATTCCATCTCCTTACTATTTTAAAAATTCTTTTTATTGGTTTGCATAATCATTCATATATAGTGTGTTTTATACATATACTTTATGGTTTATACAATCATTCATATACATTATATTTTATATAATTCATTTACCACTGCTCTATGCTTAGTATCACCCCGTCTTTTCAAGTTGCCATTGAACCATACTCAAGTTTTCACCCTCATCCACTAACTTCTGCTCTCCCAGTGACTTCCCCCCTTCTTCCTGTCTCTCTGCTCTCCTTTCCCCTTTGAACATTTACACCTATCTTGCTCAGTAATCCTCATATTTCCACAATAGTGGCCTCAGTTACATAAGGACAGATAGTGCATCTCCTTACTCTTAAAGCCCATTTTTGTCTCTTCCAATTTTGTCCCATTACTGGCGTTGCCCATTTTCCTTCCTTTTCTGTGATTACATTTGTTATGTGATCTGCGCTTTCTGTGCACAGATAATACTCACTAACACCGGTTTCCTCTCTCTTTTTACTTTTTTTTTAAATTTTATTTTACCATTTTTGTGTGTACTGTCAAATAGGATCTGACTGGTACAGGAGGAGATTGTCCCTCCTTCTCCAGCAGAGAATCTGGTGGATTTGAACCACGCACCTCTGGGACTGCAGTGCAGCTTCCTGCCTCTAGGCCACCAGAACTCCTTTCACCGTGCTCAACTCTTAATGACTTCCTTACACTGTCAATACAACATGTTTCCTTGTGCAGTGGCTATCGAACATTCTGTGCATATGGGCACTTAATGATTCCTGTTAATAGCTTCCCAATTCTAATTTGGAGCCATAAGAACCTGTACCAAGTTCAAAGAAAGCATCAAGACTCTGTACTCTGGAAAGCAAATGATTAGCAAATCTCACAAAGTCACCACAAATGATCTACTTAATTAAACAGTGACGTGCCCTTTAAAAATTGCATCTCAAGTACCTTTCACTCTCGGCAGTCTGCATAGTCTCCAGTTTTGAGTGGGTTCCTCTGTTAAATCCTTTTACTTCCTGTTCTTCCAAAGATTCCAGCAGTCTGATGACATCTTTGTTCACTCCTCTGCGCTTTGCCAGCACTAAGGGTGTAGCTCCTTGATGATTGCTTTAAAAGTTGATTAAAAACAATAGTCGTTAGTCATCATTTAGGAAGATCTCAGTGAATAAGCTGTGATGCATCGTTCTTCAGAATTAAAAGCAAGAGCAAATGAAATTAAAACTGAACAAAAATGTTCAGTCTATTTTACTTCTCATTTCTAGGGAAAAGGAAAAAAAGAAGACATAAGCAGAGGAATAAATGAAAATATTAATAGTGTGGAAGGAAAAATTCAGAAAAGGAAAGAGGAAATGGCTGACAACTAGAAGAACATAATCAATGTTACTAACTGTGCAGGCAGATACTACTGAGACTGGTACATATTGTTGTTATGTGCCGTTGACTTGCCAGTGACTCTATGTACAGCAGCTCTGATTCTGCCCTGTCCTGAGCAAGTCTCACTAATTCTGACACACCAACCCCCATAGCCCCTAGTCACTGAATCAATCCATCTCATCTGGGGCCTTCCTCTCCTGTCCCTCCACCCTTGCAAGCATGATGTCCTTCTCCAAGGACTGGTCTCTCCTGGCCTCGTGCCCAAAGTATGTGAGACAAAGCTTCAAAATCCTAGCCTCTAAGAAGAAACTTGGTTTCACCCTCTCCAAGACTGACTTATTTGTTTACTTGGCAGTCCATGGTATGTTCAAGGCTCTTCTCCAGCACCATAATTAGAAGGCATTGATTCTTCTTCTGTCATCCTTAGTCACTGTCCAGCTCTCTGATGCATAGCAAGTAACTGGAAGACTATGACCTGGATTAGATGTATCTTAGTCTCTAGACTAACAGGGCCAGGAACTTCCCTCAATACTGCCTCAAGAAAAAGATTTCCCTGAATTGGGACAGGGGCTTTGGACTTACATTGTCCTAAACAAGAGACAGACAACAGGGTGAGAGACCAGTAGCAGTGTGTGGTGCAAGCCATCACAGAAGTGACTTGTGGACTAAGCTATCATATCAATTTGTGGCTGGGGAAGGGAGGGTTTGACCAGGGAGGCACGAGCATAAGGAATGGCAATGCAGCAGGGCAAAGGAAGAAAAAAGACACACATATTTGGGTGGGGAGGACAGTGGATGTATCGTTTATTTCTGTAAGAGATGTGTCTTTGATCTGCTTGGTTACAAGCTTGTCTGTAAGATATTGTTCTAATACTATGAATCCAAATTAAAGACAGATTAGGAAGAAGGACTGGCCATCCACTTCCAAAATATAACAGGCCTTCGAAAACCCTACATACAGCAGCGGAGGTAAATATTATGCTGTGTATTATTAACAACTAAAACAAAACTTTAAAACCAAATTCATTAAAAAGTCAAATCCTAGACTCTCTCATATTTATTTGATATTTCTATTTTGTGGGGAGAAGTGTGTATTTTTTAAAAAAGTAGTCAAACAAGTTGCTTTAGCTTGAAATAAGAGAATATTTAAACTCTTCTTAAGTTTTCTGTTTTTAAAAGAGCTTCACCAAGCTTTCTAAATTTTCAGCATCATAAACTAGAGGTAAGTGATAGGAGCCTAAAAAAGTCTCAAACAAATGACCCTGCATCACAGTGATGTGCAAGGTAAGTCTCTGACTTGGAGCACAGACATGACTGCATTATTCATTTACTAGTCTGAGCTCCGGTGGCCTAGTGGGAAGGGAGATGTATCGCCAATCCACCTGTAATCCACCAGCCATTCCTCACAAGAAAAAAGGGGCAATCTACTGCTGTGCAATTTACAGCCTCTGAAAACTCACTGGAGGGTCAGCGAGGAGTCAGTTCCCACTCAATGGTACACAGCAGTAAGACTGAAGTCCTACAAGTTGCTCAGATAAATCAATACTTGCATGAATAGGAGGAAAGAACCTAAATTAGAATGATTCTGCAGCCAAGCCTTATCATATTTTGTCCTGTAATAGCAGAACCATGATCATCTTATTCAGAGTCAGGTATATTAAAGAATCTATAAAATTAGGACAGCATGTAACTATAGTTTAGAAGTCAAATTTAGTTTTAAAGGTAGTTCGACATATCTTTCTTTTTAGTAAGAGTATCATTACCACAAACAAAGTAAAACAAAACCCACAACTTTCTCAAATTCTTTAATAAAAGATTACGAGGCCCAAAGAGACTATGAAGCTGGCATGGGATATGATAAATATACAAGCTTTGGAAACGAGCTGAACTGGGTTCAATTTCCAGCTGTCATGAGCCATGTGACCTCTGCCAAGTCACTTAACCCTTCTTGTCTTAGCTATTTCATCTGTAAAATGAAAAGAACACTTTGGCACACCTACGTTTATTGTGGCTTTTTTCACAATAGCAAAGAGTTGGAAACAACCTAAGTGCCCATCAACAAACGAATGGATAGAGAAGGTGTGGTATACTAGGCAGCATTGAAAAACAAGGAATTCATGCAATATTATTAAAAATGGGTGACCCTGGAGGACATTATGCTGAGTGAAGTATCTCAGTCACAAAAGGACAAATACTGCATGATGCCACTGTTGTAAAACAGGATTGACATTGGGTTGGGGTTGGGAGGAGACTGAGGAAGATGGGTTCAATAATGTATACTGCATTGAAACAGAAGAGGGAGAAAATTGTGTAAAAGGGATATGTGATTAGGTATTTTTGTCATGACGAGAGTCCAGAGGAGCGAAGGCTGCATAGTGGAGTGGGCCTGGGGGGAGGGATTGTAAAACAATGAAAGGATTTGTCTTTTACTTTTCCAAGGGCGTAGTGTACTGGGGCAGGGGGCGGGTTGGGAGGGGAGAAAAGTGCAACAGTGAATGAATGGAAATCCAAAGTCTCTGTAAATTTTCACTGAAATTAATAATAAATTTTAAAAAGTCTAAACAAAAAATTAGATATTAACATTCATACATACACACACATACACAAAAAAAAGAATAGAACACTTTGTAAAAGAGCTATTTATTTTGAGGATTAAATGTGCTTACAAGTGCCTACCCATAAAAAGATTTTTCACAAATGTTAGTTACCACTATCTTTTCTCATACTGTGTAAATCAGTTAGTAATAGAAACTGGCCTCTATTTTCAATAAGGGAAAAAGTATCATGTTTCAGCATAAATGTATAGTCATCTCTTGTTCCTTCACTCTGTGACTAGATTGCATCATCCTCTAAATTTTCCTCATCTTGTCATTAAAACTGACAAACTTGGAAACAAAATCAGTAGGTATAACAGACTAACTAGAAGAAACTACTAGACTTCAAAAATGACAGAGAACTTACCAGATATCAATTTTGAGTCCATTGGAAACTAAGAATTGAATAGTATCCACATGGCCACAAAGGTGAAGAGCTGTGTTTCCTTGATACTCGGTGGCCAGAAGGTCAGCACCAAACTTATGCAGCAACTGGCAAATGTCGACATTGCCTCGAGCTGCTGCCAGGTGGAGGCCCGTTCTACCCCTGTTGTCACGGATATTTGGGTCGAAGCCGCTTTCCAAAAGGCGCTTGGAATAGTTAAAGTCTCCATCAATACAGGCTTGGAGCAAAGGTACGTTAGTCTGAGAAGAATCATTTACAAAAACGTAGGACATTGTTCTGATGTGATGTGACTGACGGGATACACCACCTGTAAAAACAGATGAGCCGGATGAGTGTCTTTGAAGCCAAAGCACAATGGAGTCACTTAGAAAGGCACGATTTCTCATCCTTCTTGGTCTCTTGCCTCTAATAAACTACTTCATCAAACAAACAACAGTAACAAAGCTATCAATTACAGTTTATTTTTTATTTAAAAATGTTATTTTCTTTTATTATTTTTATTATACTGCAGCAAAATTGCAATTAAATTACCAAAAAACCCTAATTTGCCTAATTTGCCTTTCATAGTGTAAAATGATTAAGAGGTATTATTTAAGGGTAAACAAGGTACAGTGGTGGAAATTTAAGTTTACTGTACTGTCAGAAGACATCTAGAGGTAACTTTAAAGAACTGAATGGTGGCCTAGTGGCAAGAAGCTGCACTGCAGTCCCAACAGAACACAGTTCAGGAATACCAGCTGCTCCATGGGAGAAGGACAGGCAATCTCCTTCAGTGTGATTAACTGCCTCAGAAAACCTGCTGGAGGGTCAGCTATGGGTTGGCTGTGACTCTAGAGTAAACAACAACATGTAGGAAATGGAAGGAGCGAGTAAGTCCAAACAAGGAAACACAAGGCAGACTAA
The DNA here is from genome assembly GCF_000299155.1 of Elephantulus edwardii. Lineage (NCBI taxonomy): Eukaryota > Metazoa > Chordata > Mammalia > Macroscelidea > Macroscelididae > Elephantulus > Elephantulus edwardii. The sequence continues at coordinate 1,179,764 of NW_006400020.1, read as the reverse complement.
TGCATTTACAGAAATGACTTTTTACTTTAAGTTACATATACTGAGTCAAGCATCACAACTGAGGTTTATAATGAGTTTTAAATGAATGGTCTCAACATCTAATGGTGGTGGTCGTTGTGCACCCTCAAGTTGGAACAGACCTATAGCTGACCCTGTGGCAGATTTCCAGAGGTAGTTAATCACATGGGAAGATGCTGCCCATCCTTCTCCCTCAGAGAAATTGGTGGATTTGAACCAAGTGCCTTCAGGATTGCAGCGTGCAGCTTCTTACCACTAGGTTGCAAGAGCCTCCCCTAGTGTTAACAGTTGTTCCATCTGAATATCAATGACAATTCATCAAAGGATTTAAGTGAAGGAAATGGCGTGGTCTTCTTAGTTTTTTAGGACTTCTTGGATGCTTCAATGGTAGTTAGATTACAGGGGGTGAAAAGTAGAGACAGGATGATTACTCAGCTCATTATAGTTATTGAGGCAAGAAATGGTGACTACCTGATCTAAAGCAAGCAGTAAAGAGAAAGGGGACAAACTGGAAAGGGGTTGTTGTTGTTGTTGTTATGTGCTGTCGAGTTGCTTGCGACTCATAGCGACCCTATGTACAAGAGCTCTAAACCCTGCTCTATCCTGTGCCAATCGCACTGTCTCTGACACTCCCATCCTGATTACCCCAGTCACTGAATCAATCCACCTCATAGTCTTTCCCTCCTGCACTGTCCCTCCACCCTCCCAAGCATGATGTTCCTCTCAAGGACCGGGTCCCTCCTTACAACATGTCTAAAGTATGTCAGACTAAGCCTCAGTATCCTTGCCTCCAGGGAGCAGCTTGGTTTAACTCTCTCCAAAATTAATCTTGCTTTCTTAGCAGTCCATGGTACATTCAATACTCTTCTCCAGCACCAAAGCTCAAAGGTATCAATTCTCCTTCTAGCCTTCCTAGTCATTGCCAAACTCTCTGATGCATAACAAGTGATTGCAAAGACCATGGCTGTATCAGACGCAACTTAGTCTCCAGAGTGACACTATTGCTCTTCAGTACTTTGAAGAGGTCCCTAACAGCAGGCTTTCCTATCACAATACGTCTTTTAATTTCCTGGCTGCTGGTGCCAAGAGTGTTGACTGTAGAGCTAAGCAAACTAAAGTTGTTAACAATTTCAATCTCTTCAGCATCCATCCTGATGCTGCCAATTGGTCCAGTGGTGAGAATCTTTGTCTTCTTGATATTAAGCCTCAATCCATATTGGAGGCTGCAGTCCTTGACCCTCTGCAGCAAGCGCTTCAGGTCCTCCTCAGTTTCGGCAAGCAGGGTTGTGTCATTTGCATAACGCAGATTGTTGAGGAATCTTCCTCCAATCCTGATGCCACACTTCTCCTCATAGAGCCCAGCCTCCCAGATAATCTGCTTTGCATACAGGTTGAAAAGATATGGAGATAGGACACATTACTGGCATACATCCCAATTTTGAACCATGCAGTGTTTCCTTGCTCTGTTCTGACAACTGCCTCTTGATCCAAGTAGAGGTTTCGCATTAGCATGATCAAGTGTTCTGGGATTCCCATTCTTCTCAGAGTCAGCCACAGTTTGTTATGATCCACACCGTCAAACGCCTTTGCTTAATCAATGAAACACAGATAGACATTCTTCTGGTATTCCCTTCTTTCAGCTAAGATCCATCAGAATTAGGACTACTTCTTGCCCATCAGATAGGAAGAGAAGGAGCGGCTAAGAATTATCTGAAATGAGGAAAGATTTGTTTAAGAATTTCAAGAAACTAAACCTGAGCTTATGGGACTACATAATAGTTTTTAAAGAAATGTATGCAATGAGAACAAATTATTCCATACATTTGTCACGATTCCTTATTTTCCTCTACAGTTAGCAAGGAATTGGATCATAAAACAAAGCTATCTCAAAATTTTACAAAAATGAAAATGCCAAATACAAGGTTTTGTGTTTTGTTGTTTTTTTTTTTTTTTCGTTTTTTAAGAGGTAACATATTTGGTTAAATTCAGCAAGAAGAGATAATGAAAAACAATCCATTTGGTGTTTTTTGATTCAAACACAGCTAAGAATTCTTGTGGTTTGCAGACTGAGATTCTTCTGAATGTTGGCTCAGTAAAAAGACAAGCCTTTCTTGTCCTTTTTTTTAAGTGAGACTAAGGAGTGTGCTTTGTGAGTTTCTTTGTGTCCTCGGGAAACTGCTAACCTACTCCCCAAATTTAATAAGCTCAAGGATAGATAACATTTTCATCGTAATCACAGAACTGAAACTGCCCTAAATCAAGGCCACAGTTCATTTAAGGTTTCCGCCTTGTGAGGAAGTCCACAGTAGAAAGCACGTAAGACTAAAGGAGATTAGATCTCTCAGTGGGTCACTCAGCAGTTTCTGTGAATTCTTCAGATGCTTCAACCAAATATCCAGATATGAGCCAGCAAGGAGCTAGAGTAAATAGCAACTTCAGCTGTAACAAGGGTGTGGTGTGAAAAAGGATGTGCTGTTCTAGTAAATCAGACATGAGGGTGAGACCTGCTGACAGTCTCTGGGCCAAGTTTTCAAGTCTCAACTTTTGAGGCAAGTGAAGTACCTGACAGTAGTAAGAACAGTAAAAAGAACAGAAGAGATTTGATAAGGAGCTGTTCAATTGCCCAGGCACAGAAAGCACACAGACAGGAAAAGGGGGGGGGGGGAATAAAATTATGTGCTATCAGCAGAGAGAAACTCAGGCTCTGAAAATTTGTTCTAAGTCATTGTTCAGAATTCAGAATGCGTATTTTCCCTTTATAAATGGTGGCCAGACCTTGGATTACATACAAAAACCTTTTTCGAAATATAAGGCTATTTACAATTTAGGCGAGCCATGAAGCTCACTATAGACTACACCACTAAAGCTTCTGCTATTTGCAATTAAAAATTAAAAAGATAAAACTGTTAAAACGTAAAAGTAAAACTTGCGAAAGCTAGAAATTTGTGTTAGGCAGAAACTTGCCAAAGAAAGCTAACTCAAATGTTCTCCATTAAAGTTAGTAGTTTTAAAATGGTAAGACTGCACCAAGTCACAGGTGGAGAAGTGGCCAGGCTGGAAAAACAAGGTTCTCTCCTCAAGTTCTGATTTCAAATTTTCACTGTTATTTCAACTAAATCAAAAACATTTAAGAGGAAAAAAAATTTCTAATTCATCTGTCTTGAATACTGACAAATCTTCTCCTGAAATTTTTCCTTCCTTTCCAGCATTAAAGAAAAATGGCATGTATCCATTCACAGTCTTCCCTATTCTCCCTCAACCCTGATCCTCCTGACCCGAGCCAAGCAGTCCCTGGGTTCTATCCTTGTCCATACTGTGCCCATTCAGTAGTTAACTAGCGAATTGTTCTCAGGGATGATGAAAGAGAAGTCAAAGGGCAGGGAGTATAGACTACAAATAAAGCTGAATCATTAAATAAGTATTTACTCCAGGCCTACAGATAGTCAAGGAAACATGGTCTTTCCTTCACAACTAACGAAGGGATTGAAAGAAGGCCTTCCCCTACAGCTGGCACCCTGGATTTGGACTTAATAACCTCCTAAATAGTAAGAGAATGAATTTGTTGTTGAAAGCCATCCAATTGTGGTATCTTTGTTATAGCAGCATTAGATAGCAAAGATAACAGGTAACACAAAGTCAAACTAAATTCAGAAGAGGATATGAAACAAGGGATATTACTGCCCAATGAATCTCAGCTAAAATCAGAAAATATCTGAAGGTTGTTTGTTGTTGTTAGGTGCTGTCGAGTTGAGTATAGCTTACAATGAGTGACCTTATGAACAACAGATCCTATCCTGTGCCATTCTCATTATCTCTGACACAACTGAGTCCATCGCTGCAGATATTGTATCAAGCCATCTTGTTGAGGGTCTTCCTGTCTTTCACTGACCCCCTCACCTTACCATTCCAAGAATGATGGCTTTTTCCAAGGAACAGCCTCTCCTAGCAACATGATCAAAGTATGTGAGACCAAACTTTGTCAACCGTGCCTCCAAGAGCACTCTGGCTGCACCTTTTCCAAGACATAGCTGCTTGTTATTTTGGCAGTCCTTGACATACTCAGTACTCTTCTCCAGTGCCACAACTCAAAGGCGTAAATTCTTCTATTACCCTTATTCACTGTCCAGCTCTCAGATGTATAGCTAGTGAGTGACAAGACTATGGCCTAAATAATGTGTACCTTAGTCTTCAAACTGACATCATTGCTCCTCAGTAATTTGGAGAGGTCCCTGACAACGGACTTGCACAATGCAATATATCTCCTAAACTCCTGACTGAAACAGTGTTTGTTGACTGTGGACAATTTAAATCTTTTTTCCCATGTATCATGATGCTGCTTACTCCCCCTCCACCCCACCCCCCACCCCCGGTCAAAAAGAAAGTTTTTCATCTCTGCTTTATTGACTATGCAAAGACAACTGCCTCGGTCATAAAAAATGATAAGTAACACTGTGAAGAATAGGAATTCCAGAATACTTAACTTTGCTCACAGAGAACTAGTACACAGATCATGAGGTTACAACAGAACAAGGAGATATTGCAAGGATTAAAATCAGGAGAGGTGTGCTTCAGGGTTGTACCCTTTCACCATACTTATTTAACCTATGAGCTGAGCAAATAATCTGGAAAGGTGGAATATATGAAGAAAGAGGGTGGCATCAGGACTGGAGGAAGATTAATTTTTTTTTCTATAATTATATTTTATTAATTTTCATAAACATTTACAGAGATTTTGGGCTTCCACTCATTCATTGTTGCACTATTCTCTCTACCCTCCTCCCAGTTTGTTCTTGTCCAAATGCCACAGTGCTTGTCAAAGCCAGTTCTGATTAATCTTCTTTGTCAGTGTGTCCTTTGCCATTCCCTATCACTCCTCCCTGAGAGAGACTTCACCCTGAGTCATAAGGAAAAGGGGATGGCGTATTCCCTTAGCTACTTCCTGCTGAAAAGGGATGCTGTGGGTTTCAGGTGGAGGAAGATTAATTAACAAATTGTGATATGCAGATAACACAACTTTGCTTGCTGAAAGCAAAGAAGTCTTGAAGCATTTACTGAAGATCAATTACTGCAACCTTCAGTACAGATTGCACCTAAACATAAAAAAAAACCCACAAAAACAATAAAATAAAATAAAAAAGCCAACAACCCAAAACCAAAATCCTCACAACTGGGCCAGTGAGCAACACGGTAAATGGAAAAAAGATTGAAATTGTCAAGGATTTCATTTTACTTGGATCCAACATCAACACCAAGAAAGCAACAATCAAGAAGTCATATAACATATTGCACTGGGGAAATCTGCTACAAATTATCTCTTTAAAGTGTCAGAGCACAGATGTCACTGTGAAGACTAAGATAAATGGGTCTTAAGCCATGATATTTTCAATCATCTCAAGTACATACAAGAGCTGAAGAATGAATAAGGAAGACGAGAGAAAACCAATGAATTCTGGCTATGGTGAAGGATGCTGTATATACACCATGGATTGCAAATCTGTCTTAGAAGATGGACAGCAGTCAACATGCTCCTTAGAAACGAGGAAGGTGAGAGTCCATCTTACACTATGTGGACAGGTGATAGGAGGAACACATTCCTAGAGGATTACCATGCTGGGTAAAATACAAGGTCTGGGGGTGGAGGGGAAGAAATCAGAAGTATTTTAACTAGGTAGATTGACACAGTGGCTCAACAATGGGCTCAAACACCTCAGTGATTGTGAGGGCGGTGCAGGTTTGGCAGTGATTTGTTCTGTTATACACAGGTCGCTAGGGGTGGAATCAACTCAAAAGTAGGTAACAAAAGCACAAAAACCTTGGCTGGGCAAAGTTCTAGTAAGTCATGGCATCTCCTGCAGAAGAAAGATTGTGAAGAACATAGAGCCCCTGGTAAGAAAGAAGCTTCCAGCAACAGGGTGACCTCTAGCAGGAGTAAAGACTTGGAGCGGGGGGAGGGGAACAGAAGAGAACTGGTCTCTGGCAGAGTTGGAAGGACTCTGGATCCCCTGGGCTATGCCAGTGACCGGTGCAAAGGTAGTTTCTGGTACTACAAAAATTGGGCTCTAGGGATCAGGTCTTCCTAACTACATTCTCTCTCTCGTTTTAGCTATTCAATCTGTATGCTGAGCAAATGATCTGAGAAGGCAGGATTCTGTGAAGAGGAATGCGGCATCAGGTTCAGAGGGAGACTCATCAATAACCTGAGTTATGCAGATGACAACAAAACCCTGATGACTGAAAGTGAGGAGGACTTGACACACTTGTTGCAGAAGATCAAAGAATCCTTCAATATTGACTGCATTTCAATGTCAAGAAAACAAAGATTCTTACCACTGGACTGATAGGCAGCAAGCATCGAGATACACGGGGAAAAGACTGAAACTGTCAACAACTTCTCTTACTTGGATCCACAATTAACACCCTTGGTACCAGTGGTCAATCAGAAGATATACCGCACTAGGAAAGTCTGCAGTTAGGAACCTCTCCAAATTATTGAGGAGTAATGATGTCAGTTTGAGGACTAAGGTATGTCTGGTTCAGGCCATGGGCTTTCTGATCACTTGTTATGCATCTGAGAGCTGAACGAAGAATAGGTGCCTTTGAGCTGTGGTGTTGGAAAAGAACACTGAACATCCCATGGACGGCCAAAAGAACAAACAAATATGTCTTAGGGTACAGCTGGAGTGTTCTTTGGAAGTAATGATCATGAGGCTTTGCTTCACATACTTTGGGCATGTTGCCAGGAGGGGCTACTCCTTGGAGAGGGACATGATTCTTGGAAGGATAGAGGAACGGCAAAGGAGAGGAAGACCCTCAACCAGGTGAACTGACATGGTGACTGCTGCAATGGACTCTAATATGGCAGGAGGTGTGAAGATGGCACAGGATAGGAGAGAGTTCAGATCTTTTTCTTTTTTTTTAATTTAATGGAAGTTTATAAAGAACTTAGATTTCCATTCATCCATTGTTTCACATTTTTCTCCCTATCCATATTTCTTTGGGAAAAAAGTTTTCATTGTTATATAGTCCCCATTCCCCCCACCCCCACCCAAGTAAGAATAGCAAAATTTAACAGAGCAGCAAACAACAATTGTGGGCAAGGTTGTGGAAAAACTGGAACCCTTATTCACTGTTGGTGGGTTCAGATCTTTTGTTCACAGGGTTGCTATGGGTCGTGCCCAACTCAATAGCACATAACAACAACTCCATTCTCCGTGTCACTGCCCTGCAAATTCTTCATGAGAAGAGAAGTCCTTTAGGGTAAAGTAGTCACCTATCTATATCTCAGCAATAAGACCTCTGAACATCAAACAGCACTCGTCTCAAGTAAAAAAGAACCCAAGGTGATTTTTTTGTGGAAGCTTGTGAATCAGCAAATTGACAGAAAGCCCTATTTGCTATTTTATCTTTTACACACACATGCTTACTCATCACCATTAAGTCAGAGCCACAGTGGACCCTCTACTGGAATTTGCTCGGGAGGCACTGTCCATATTTCTCCCATTAACATTAAGCTGATAGTTGATCAAACCAGCAGAAAGGTTAGCAGTGCAACTTCCTACACTACCAGAGAACTCAATATACAGATAATGTGTGTGTGTGTGTGTGTGT
>NW_006400020.1:1149337-1171988 GCF_000299155.1 Elephantulus edwardii | reverse complement strand
AATAGTGCATAATGAATCAGATTGCTAACCAAAAGGCTGAAAGTTCAAATCTACTAGCTGTTCCTCAGGAGAAAGATGGATAGTCTCCGCCTGTACAGATTTAGTCTTGGAAGCTGAGCATTCACCCAAACACACTTCAACTTTGGATCTAGTTTCTGCTAGTCTATAAAATGTTAAGATAGTATTCTCGATGATTAAAAACAGAGAGAACTAGTATTCTTGATGATTAAAAACAGAGAGAACATGTTCTATTTGAATGTGTATTTATACCATAACTTTAAATTGGTCTCCATATGCAGTATCTATGCAGTATCACCAATCATACATAATGTATTGATTTATTTTTCATTTTGAAAGGGCACTGAGAAAGGCAAGCCTAAGTAGTTTAAATTCTTGGTTTAAATGGGCTATTTTATGCTTACATAGCAAATCTGATCAGAGACGAAAGCACCAGACCTCAGCAAAATGAAGGGGGAAAAATGGGCTGGGGAAAAATCACAACTTATTATCTACATATTCTAATGTCAAAGAAAAATACTAAAGCTGAGAAAATGAATGATACATGGTAAACGGAACCAACGAATTGGGATTCTCTTCATCTCATTAGGTTATTCTTATCCTAGATAAAAGTTATTTCAGAATTTAAAATAGCCTCAAGGAATCATAAAAGAAGAACATCCAATAAAGTCATTAAATCCTAGCTGGTAACATTAGAATTGCAATTCTTTAAAATATGAGCTCTGTACAAATCCACAGATATTAAACAAGGAAGAACGTTACATCTAAAAGAAATCTAGCTGGAAGCAGATAAATATTTTAATAATTTAAAATCCTTCCACAAACACTGATAACACATTGCTTCAGTAGATATATTTAACAGAGAGTGTGGTCTTAGTAATTTCCTGGGCTCATAGAGGCTAAAAGTGATTCTGTTCTACGTGCTAGAGCTGGGCTTCACATTTAAAGCACAGTATATCTTTCCATTGTGCTGTGTACCCTTTATACAGTTATCAAGATAATCAGGAAAACTGGTGCTTTCAAAGCTGTGCTGATCTTTACAGTTGTTGTCTCAGAAGAAGGTCTAATCTGCCGGTGAATCCCAGTAGATTGTACAGTACCTGGCACATAATGTTTCTTGACATTTAAACACTGGTGGGGGGAGGAATCTAATTATTCTTGGTTGAATATACAGTCAGTTAAGTACACTGTAACAGGATTTTAAAAGCATTATTAGTTCTACATTATAATAAAAACTTCTAGGCAACAAAGAAAGTAAAAATACCTAACATCCTACCAACTAGAAATATTGTTGGGTGCTATGGCTCTCTAGACTTTTTCCCTATATGAGTATTGTTGTTGCTGTTGAATACCACTGAGTCAGAACTGACTCACAGCTGACCCTCCAGCAGGTTTTTAGAGGTAGATGTATGGGAAAAGATTGCTCACCCTTCTCCTGCAGGGAAAATGGTGGATTCGAATCACGTGCCTTTGGGACTGCAGTGCAGCTTCTTACCACCAGGCCACCAGAGCTCACAATACAAATATACATATTTAATTGAATTTCTACTATACACACCAGTAGGGAGCTCTGATGGTGCAGTCTGTAGGGAGCTGCACTGATAACTCAAAGGCTGTGCATCTCTGACTGTGCAAACACACTACCGACTCTGAGGGAGAAAGACGGGCAATCCTCTCCGTGGCTGTTTGCAGCCTCTGAAAATCCACTGGAGGATCAGCTTCCAGTTAGTTCTGACCTGACACAGCAATGAGTTGAGTTATATAAATCACTAGGAGCCATAGTGAGGTAGGGTGAAAGAAACAGCAGTTCACATCTACCAGCCACTCTGAGGGAGGCCTCCATAAAGATTTAGTGTTGGTTTCCATACTCTATGGGCAGTTCTATTCTGTCTTACAGGGTTGTTAGGAATTGAAAGTGGCAGTGGGTTTCATACACATCAGTGCTCCTTAGAAGCAAGTCGGGTGAGACTTTATCTCACATACTTGGGGCATGTTATCAGCAGGGGACAGTTCATGGTGGACATGATGCTTGGAAAGGTCAATGAAAGAGACAGAAACCCTCAACAAGACAGAATGACACAGTGATTGCAACAGTGAGCAGAGCAGAGATTACAAAGACGATGCAGGATTGGACAGGATTTTGTTCTCTTGTACCTAGGATTGCTGAGTCAGAGCTGATGTGGAAACACTAACAACATCATAAAGGTACTTGGTGATACAAATGGTCTGTGCTCTATTGTTTGTTGTGTTGTTAAGAGACATCAAGTTGGAACTCACCCACAACCCTCCAGCATGATTTCAGAGGCAGTAAATCACATGACGAGATGTGCATCCTTCTCCTTCAGAGCAGCTGGTGGATTTGAACCATGTACTTTTGGAATTGCAGCACAACTTCTTACCACCAGGCCACCAGTGCTCTACTACTAAAATAAAAGTTAGTTGGTGGTTTGAACTCACCCAGTAGCAGCACAGGAGAAAGGCTTGGTGATCTACTTCATCAAGATTTCAACCATAAAAAAAACCCTATGAAGCAGTTCTGCTTTGTAACACATGGTGTCACTGAGACTCAGGACTGACCTGAGTGCAATAGGTTAAGGATTTTTTATATAGTAACAATCCCTCCATGACACCTATCTAAAATAATTTTTAATGACTGCAGAATATTCTATTGTATGCATGTGGTATAGTGGGTAGATTGTTAAAAATGGCTTTCCTAGATGACTGGCTTTGACTTTTGCTACATGGCTGGACAGGAACATACAAACAGGGTGTATAAACTATTGATGAGGGTATTAGCCAGTTTTACCACACCCCCAGGCTTAAACTGAGCAAGGTTTAGAGGCAGAAGATGAGAGTATCACTAGCAGTTAGAAAGAAGCATTAGACAGTCTAGCATATGGCCATTTGGGCAAGAGATTCCAGTGCCAATCTGATCAGGACCGAGATGGGAGCAAGAGCAGCAGAGAATGAGTCTGACGTGAAACAGCTGACTTAGGACAGTTGCCATTGAGGACAGAGCCAGGGGACTGGGGACAGCGGGAGTCTTCACTTGAGCTAGCTAAAGGCCTAGGAAAGACACCATAATTGGTAGGACTAAGAGAGCTTTGTAACATTGACCTAAAACTCTAAGGTTGAAGATTCAGGGTCCTTTAGAAGCAGTCTTGACTGAAGAATTGCATCCTGTTACTTATCTGAATTGCAACCTATTAACTTCCTTAATAAACCTCATAATTGTATTTTCTGTGAGTTCTGTGTGGCCACTGCAATGGATTAATGGGCCCAGTAGTAAAGAAGTCAAAGGCCTAGGAGGGATGGCTGGTGTTAGAACTGGTTGGAGATGCAAGTGCTGGGGGTGTGTTTGACCTCACAGGAATTGATTGTGGGCTGTGGATGTTGTGGATGGGGATTGTTATTTCTGGTGGAATTAGTGAAGTCAGACTCAGATGCCACCATGCATGCCATACTTACCCCCCCCACACAATGTATATACAAATATGTTGTTGTTGATTACTGTCGAGTCAAGCACAACTCATAGCAACTCTATGAACAAAAGACCTAATGCCTTTCCATAACTATCATTGTTTTTCCATGTTCATAGAGTTTCCAGAGGCACATGGTTTAGGAAGTGGATGCTGCTCCTGCTTCCAAACCTGTTTTACTGGGAGCTCCACCAAACACTGTCCACAATGCGAAACCATTCTGGTGTTAAAAACCCCAATGGCACAAGGTTCAGCATCACAGCAAACCCAGGTTACTTCATACAGCACATTGACAAAGAGTGATGTGCAAAGTGGAAGTGTTCCTCCAGATATAACAGCACTAGTCTTATTTAGCAGTGGTTAAGTGTTATTGAGTTTAATATAACTCAGAGTAAGTTCTGTACAAAAGACTTGAACTCTGTTCTATAACTAACATCATTTCTGTACATTTATAGATTTTAGAGTTCATAGAGTTTTCAGAGGCATCTAGTTTAGGAAGTGAACGCCACTCCAGCTTCCCAACATGAATCAATCTGGAAGCTCATCCAAACATTATATATAATGGGTAACCATTATGGTATCTGACACAACTATGGAACAGTGTTCAGTATCAAGAAACTCCAAGTTGTTCAGTAAAGCAAATAGAAAAATGATTGCTGTGTCTTTTAAAAATAATATTCATTCTAAAATTAATACATTTGGCCCAAGGGCCACAGGCCCTCAGGCCCTAAGAGATTTTAAAGCCACACTCTCTATATACCATAATTTTATTACCTAAATCCTCATCAAGGAGCTCTGGTGGTCTAGTGGCAAGAAGCTGCACTGCAATCCCAAAGGTACATGGTTCGAGGCCACCAGATGCTTCGAGGGGGAAGAATGAGCAATCTCCTCCCATGTGATTAATGGCCTCTGAAAACATACTGGAGGGTCAGCTATGGGTTGGTTCTGACTCCATGACACACAACACAACAACAACAACAATTCCTTATCATATTAGAAAATTATTTTCCCTAAGTTTTTCCCACTGTAACACTGATTTAAGTCCTTTGCTATTTTAAACTAATCAAAATACAATCTAAAATAACTGGAAAATTAATAATCCTTTTGATCAAAATTTTACTATGACAATGAATTCTGACAATATATTTATAAGATGTGACAAAGTAGAGGCTGCTTGTGCACAGCATAGTTGTGAAACAAGTCTCATTCCATTATGGGTGAATAGAGACCAAGCTTGATAAATAGAAATCTTGCTTTCAATAGAAATGTTTTCTCAGTATAGAACTTCCAAGGTGCTGGGGTAAATTTGCATTGACTGAGTTGTACTGAAGATCTTTTTATACCTATTTTTTTTATCACGTATTTTAAGTGCCTAATATGAGAAGAATGAGAATCCCAGAACACTTAATTGTGTTCACATGAAACCTATAAGTAAACCAAGAAGCAGCTGTCTAAACAGAACAAGGGAACACTGCATGGTTTAAAGTTAGGAAAGGTGTGTGCCAGAGTGTATTCTTTCTCCATACCTTGTCATACTGTTAGGCTGAGATAATGATTCAAGAAGTGGGACTATATGAAGAAGAATGTGGCATCAGGAATAGAAGCAGACTCAACAACACCTGCATTATACGGATGATACAAACTAGCCTGCAGAAAGTGAAGAGGATTTGGAGCATTTGCTGTTAAGAGATCAAGGACTACAGCCTTTAATGTGGGTTATATCTCAACAACAAGAAAATAAAAGTCCTCTAGGCCAATAGACAACATCATGACAGTTGGAGAAAAGACTAAAGTTGTCAATTATTTCATTTTGCTTGAAAACACAATCAACACCAATGATAGCAGCAATCAAGAAATCAAAAGATGTGTTGTGCTGGGAAACTCTGCTGTCAAGGATCTTTTCTAAAGTGCTAAAGAGCAATGATGTACATTTAAAGACTAAGGTGCATCTGATCCAAGTCATGGTATTTTCAACTGTTTTGTATGCACTTGAAAGTTGGACAATGAATAAGGATGACATAAGAATGCATGTCTTTGAATTCTGGTGCTGGAGAAGAGTATTGAGTGTTTCATGGTTTCCAAAAGGCCAAGTCAGTCTGTTTTGAAGGGAGTGCAACCAGGGTGCTTTTTAGAGGCAAGCATGGTAAAATTCCATCTCTTATATACTCTGTGCATGTTGTCAGGTAGGACTAATCATTGGAAAAAGATATCATGCTAGGAAATGTGTTGTTATTGTTGTAGTTATGTACCGTTGAGTCACCTGCAACTCATAGTGACCCTATGTACAACAACCCTAAACCCTTCTCTATCCTGTACCTATCTCACTGTCTCTGACACACCTACCCCAATTACCCCAGTCACTGACTCAATCCATCTCATAGAGGGTCTTCCTCTCCTGTGCTGTCCCAAGCATGGCATCCCTCTCCAAGGACTGGTCCCTCTTTGCAACATGTCCAAAGTATGTCAGCCTAAACGTCAGAATCCTTGCCTCCAAGGAGCAGCCTGGTTTAACCCTCTCTAGGACAAACCTGTTTGTTTTTTTAGCAGTCCATGGTATATTCAATGCTCTTCTCCAACACCATAGCTCAAAGGCATCAATTCTCCTGCTATCATTCCTAGTCATTGTCCAGCTCTTTGACGCATAGCAAGTGACTGCAAAGACCATGGCCTGTATCAGGCACACCTTACTCCCCAGAGTGACACCATTGCTCTTCAGTACTTTGGAGAGGTCTCTAACAGCAATACATCTTTTAATTTCCTGCCTGCTGGTGCCCAGAGTGTTGACTGTAGAGCCAAGCAAACTAAAGCTGTTAACAATCTCAATCTCTTCACCATCTATCATGATGCTGTCAATTGGCCCAGTGTTGAGACTATTATCTTGATATTGAGCCTCAATCAATATTGAAGGCTGCAGTCCATGCCCTTCTGCAGCAAGTGCTTCAGGTCCTCCTCAGTTTTAGCAAGCTGGGTTGTATCATCTGCATAACACAGACTACTGATGAATCTTTCTCCAATCCGCATTTCTCCTCATACAGCCTAGCTTCCCGGATAATCTGTTCTGCATATAGATTGAAAAGGTATGGAGAAAGGACACATCCCTGGCACACATCCTTCTCAGTTTTGAACCATGCAGTGTTTCCTTGCTCTGTTAAGATGACTGCCTCCTGGTCCAAGTATAGGTTTCGCATTAGCACGGTCAAGTGTTCTGGGATTCCCTTTCTTCTCAGAGTTAGCCACAGTTTGTTGTGATTCACCCAGTCAAACACCTTTGCATAATCAATGAAACACAGACATTCCTCCGGTACTCCCAGCTTTCAGCCAAGATCCATCTAACATTAGCTACACTATCCCTAGTACCATGATCCCTTCCAAACCAGCCTGTTCTTCTGGCAGTTCTCTGTTGATGTGCTGTTCCAGTCATTTTTAATCAGCAGAATCTTGCTTGCATGTGATATTAATGATATTTTTCAATAATTTCCACACTCTGTTGGATCACCTTTCTTTGGAATGGGAACAAATACAGATCTCTTCCAGTCAGTTGGCCAAGGAAATGTGTAGGGTCAAAGAAAGAAATAAAAATTGCTCCAGAAGATAGACTGACACAGACACTGCAGCAGTGGGTGTACACAGCAGTGACTGTAGCAGTGGGTGAAGATGATACTGGGCACGGCAAGGTGAAGAGCTGTTGTTCTCAGGGTAACTAAGAGCTGTAGTGGACTCGATGGCACCTGGCAACAATAGGATTCCTTGTAAGGTCTTAAAAAAGGAAAGGAGTGGTTCCTTCTGTAAGAGTACTGTAGTAAACAAATAAGAAAAGGAATTGAGAATACATCCTTTCAAGATACTCTAGTACCATGAAAAACATTTGAAGAGGAAGTTTTTAAATAGAACCTTTTGATTTTTACTTCTAAGGCTCAAAAATAAGTAAGAGAAGTTAAAAAAGAGCAATTTTTACATAGAGAGGCCTCTACCAGGAACAGACAGTTTGTGGGAAATGTATTTTAGTTTAATGCAACTAAATGTTTAAAATGTAACTTGATGACTTCTTCAATTCCAAGTCACCAATTACTCCTTTACTGACATTTTATTAATGCAGGTAAAATGAGGTTAATTTGAACTGTATAAATTACAGAAAGATACTTAATGAAAGGCCAATTTACTTAAATTCATACAATATTTAAAACTAAGCTGAACTGATAGAACTTGGCATAAGTTCTTAAGGAACCAAGCTTAGTTAAAAGAAGAGTTCTTACTTATATGTCTGTTACTCTATGCAAACAAATTCTTTAATAATATTTGAAAATACATTTTCATATTTAATACTACTTAGTATTTAGTATTTAGTATTAAGTCATACTCTAGATAACTGTTCTTTTTCTTTTAACTAATTTAATACTCATTAAAAAGTAACCTCATCAAGATCCTGTAATATGCAAATGGCATAATATTACTCACAGAAATCAAAGACTTACAGCACTTACATATAAAGCTCAAAGATTATATAGCCTTCCATATGGATTATAATTCAACATAAAACAAAAAATTTTGTAACTGGACCAATAAACAAGATTATAATAAATGGAGAAAAGACAGAAATTGTTAAGGATTTCATTTGACTCAGACCCACAATCCACAGAAGCAACAGTCAAGAAATCAAATTATATACCCCAACAGGCAAACCTGCTGCCAAAGACTTGTTTAAAGTGCTGAGGAACAAATAAAAAACCTTAAACTGTGCCTGATCCAAGGTGTGGGGAACTCGGGAGTTGTGGTCTGGAGGGAGCTGCATTACAAACACAAAGGCTGCACCTCCTTACTGGTTTGCGTCCACTAGTGACTCCCTGGGAGGAAGAAAAATGGCAGTATCCTTTGGTGCCATTTATAGCTTTAGAAAACCCACTGCAGGGTCAGCTATGAGCCATTTCTGACATGAGAGCAATGAGTTGGGTGAGTTTTATATGCATAGGAAAGTTGGACGATGTACAAGGAAGATAAAAGAAAATCTGAAACCTTTGAACTGTACTATTGGCAAAGAACACTGAATACACTATGGCCAGTCAAAAGAACAAACAAAATTCTGTCAGGGATTATTGATAGACACAAAGGGTAATCATTTTTCCTTTCTTCACAATGTTTCAAATGGACAGATACTAACTTTTCACTTTGTACCGATATCTAATATTTATGCTCTGGAAAGAACATTCCTCCTTCATTCTTTATGATGGAGGAACTCTACAGAGGGGTCACTGTGTGCACAAGAGGAATTGGTCGTATAACTTTGATCACCTGATCATTCATGAATACTCAGCAGACATCTCTCATTTTTATAGGTTTTTTTGTTTGTTTGATTTTTTTGGTGAAACATACTGTTTATCCCACTGCTGGTGAAGAGTGTTCTAATTCTCATGGTTCCAAGAATAGGGATGCAACTACTGCTCTGATCGTATCATTTATTATTATAGACCAGAACAAGTAAAAAATGCCCTTACCTTTGCCTGGTCAGTCATAAAATGAAAGAAGATGCAAAATACAAAGAGCTGTACTGCAGGATTTTGCCCATGTACAAGAATCAATAAATAATAATAATAACAACAATAAAATTTTCATCAATTCAGTACCAACTTGTGATGACTGTGTGTGCAGTGTACAAGTGTGCTACAAGGAGTTTTAAAACTGTTACTTTTCGGAAGCAGATCACCAATCCTTTCTTCCAAAGTACCTCTGGGTGAGTTGGAACCAGCAACCTTTGTATTGGTAGTCAAACACATAAACCTTCATGCCACCCAGGGACTTAAGAAGATGAATGATAAAGACATGCAAGTATATCTTTGTATATTTTGTGATCTGTGTAATGTATTGAAAAAGGGAGGATGTATATTCATTTGGTGAAGCATTCTTGTCAACTAATTGGTACTCTTTACAAATTTTAAAGAAGAGTTTATTTTGCTAACTGTGTTACCTAATGTTCACCTGTCTCAAATTCATCTGCTCCAGGAGGCCTTCCTAATGCTATTCAATACCAAAGCAAACAAGCTACAAAAATAAAACAAAACAATACAAAAAAACCTTACAACACAACAAACTACATATGCCTTGTAACTCCCAAGACTTATTTTGCACCTGCTGTGCACCTTTCTTATGGGCATATTCTACTCTTAATTATATTGCTGACTCTGAGAAGAATGGGAATCCCAGAACACTTGATCGTGCTAATGTGAAACCTATACTTGGACAAGGAGGCAGTCGTCAGAAGAGAGCAAGAAAACACTGCATGGTTCAAAATTGGGACGGGCATACGCCAGAGATGTGTCCTGTCGCCATACCTTTTAAACCTATATGCAGAACAGATTATCCTGGAAGCTGGGTGTATGAGGAGAAGTGTGGCATAAAAATTGGTGGAAGATTCTTCAACAATCTGTATTATGCAGATGACACAATCCTGCTTGCTGAAACTGTGGAGGACCTGAAGCGCTTGCTACAGAGGGTCAAGGACTGCAGCCTTCAATAAGGATTGAGGCTCAATATCAAGAAGACAAAAATTCTCACCACTGGGCCAATTGGCAACATCAGAATGGATGGTGAAGATATTGAGATTGTTCACAGCTTTCGTTTGTTTGTCTCCACAGTCAACACTATTGACACCAGCAGCCAGGAAATTAAAGATGTATTATGATAGGAAAATCTGCTTAGAGACCTCTTCAAAGTACTGAAGAGCAATGGTGTCACTCTGGAGACTAAGGTGCACCTGAGACAGCCCATAGTCTTTGCAATTACTTACTATGAATAAGAGAGCTGGACAGTGACTAGGGAGAAAAGGAGAATTTGAGCTGTGGTGCTGGAGAAGAGTATTGAATATACCATGGACTGCTAAGAAAACAAACAGGTTCATCCTGGAGAGGATTGAACCAGGCTTCTCCTTAGGGGCAAAGATTCTGAAGCTTCATCTGACATACTTTGGACATGTTTCAAAGAGAGGCCAGTCTTTGGAGAGGGACATCATCCTTGGGAGGGTGGAGGGAAGGTGCAGGAGGGGAAGGCCTCTAGGAGGTGGATTGATTCAGTGACTGGGGTAATCAGGGTAGGTGTGTCGGAGACAGTGAGATTGGCACAGGACAGAACAGGGTTTAGGGCTGTTGTGCATAGGTCACTATATGTCGCAGGCTACTCAAAGGCACATAACAACAACATAATTTTTTTAACTTTTTTGTCCCATAATGTACTAGGCAACAGTGTAAAGTAATAGGAGTCACATATTTTTATATTCCTGAGAATAATGAGCACAGTTAATTTGTGTTAAATAGGCCCAATGGAATCTAAAAGTTGTGTTGCCAGTACAAAGGTACACGATTTTAATTCACCAGAATGGACAGTCTCCTCTCATGCAATGAGCTGCCTCTGAAAACCACTAGAGGGTCAACTTTGAGTAAACATTGAATAATAATATAAGCTCCTTTAGGGAAAAAGTTTATGTCCTCTTACTTTTTGTATTCTCTTAAATACTTAATATCAGCAAAGAAAACAGAACCAAATCTAAAACTCACTCCCTCCAAGCCAGTTCAGACTCACAACAACTCTTCTTTAACCTTCTGAGGATTCATATTTCCAGGAAGCGACTAGGAAGTCTCATCATTAATCCACCTTAGAGCAATTGGTAGATTCAAATTACTGATCTTTCAGGTAATAACCCACTGTGTAATGCATTATGCCACCAGGGCTCCTTTAAGAAAACAATGCTGCTGTTGTTCTTAAGTTCCACTGATTCAATATTGACCCATAATTGACCCTCCATCAGAGTTTTCAGAGGTAGTAAATCATATAAGAAGAGACTGCCAGTCTTTCTCCTGTGGAGCAGCTGATGAATACAAATGGTGTACCTTTGCATTGGCTACACAATTTTTAGATTCAATTGAGCCTATTTAACAGAAATTAAGTTAACTGTGCTCATTGTTATCAGTAATATAAAACTATGTGGCTCCCGTTACTTTACATTGTTGCCTGACTAAGCTAGGCAGAGTTCAACTGCTTAAACTTCTTATTAACTGGTCAGGAAATTTTTGTTTGTGTTGAATAGACGTCAAACCTGTAGGTTGGTTTTGGCATGTAGCAGGTTGTTTACAGATTTTCTTTTTCATTGGTGCTATTGTTCAGTGGGGCTGCCTGAGGAGTGTGCTGTACACCATAGTTTTACACTATTTATTTCTTCAGTGGTACACCCATTACATGACTGTTATACTTATTAAGTAAATTTTGATACCTGTAAAATTGAAACAATCTTAATGTGACAATAGTATGTATCCTATGATTACAGGTGTCTTGTGATATTATATGGGGAATTTTAGCAACAACCAATATACTACGCAATTGCTCAAGATATGAAGGAGCTTTGAAATGGTTGTGGGGTTTTTTTTTGTTTGTTTTTTTCTTTCTCATCAATTTTGATCTTTCTTTCCTCCCTTTTTAGTGACCTTTACTTTTCTACATATATGATGTTTCTGATGTTATCCCACAACTTGTTTGGTCTTTAATGTCAGTGTTTAGATTGTCAAGTCTGTTCTTGAGATAGCTTCTAAATTTAGATAGGATATTCTCAAGTCTATACTTTGGCTCATGTACATTCACTTTCATTTTCTTCAGCTTTAGCTGAAATTGTGCTTATGATCAATTGACAGTTTGTTAGAGAATTGACTCTTGTCCTGGTTCTGCCAAATGGTATTAGGCTTCTGGATTGTCTCTTTGTAGATATGTAATCAATTTTATTCCATTTCATGAGATCCATGAGTTTAATGGGAGCTCTGGTGTCTTAATGTTAAGAAGTTGCACTTTCTTACTAAGTTACATTTATTGATAAAAGTTTGAGTCCATGCAAAGAAATGTGGTTAGAATCCACCAGATGCTGCAGAAGAGAAAGTTGGGCAGTCTCCTCTCATGTGATTTACTGTCTTTGAAAATCTGCTGAAGGGTTATCTGCGGGTCAGTTCTAACTTGATTATACAACACAATAGCAACAATAAAATTTATATAGTTGTCATTTATGTTTTTGTAAAAAAATATTTACAATGTATAAGTTATGTAAAATTCTATTATGTGGTCTCTGATGTTATTTCTATCATCAAGGCCCAACTACAAATCCTTGATTCCAACTTTCAGATTCTAATAATGAGTCCTTATCAATACACATTGACTGCACATTTAATACATTTCAGACTTTATCTTTACCATTAGTAATTGTTGTATAACTTAAAATAGTTGTTGTTGTTGTTGTTGTTGTTGTTATGTGCCATTGAGTCGTTTGTGACTCATAGCGACCCTGTGTACAACAGCCCTAAACCGTGCTCTATCCCGTGCCAATCTCATTGCCTGTGACACACCCATCCCGATTACCCCAGTCACTGAATCAATCCACCTCATAGAGGGTCTTCCCCTCCTGTGCTGTCCCTCTACTCTACCCAGCATGATGTCCCTCTCTAAAGACCTGTCTCTCCTTACAACATGCCCAAAGTATGTCAGGTGAAGCCCAGAATCCTTGCCTCCAAGGAGCAGCCTGGTTTAACCCTCTCTAGGATGAATCTGTTTGTTTTCTTGGCAGTCCATGGTACATTCAATACTCTTCTCCAGCACCACAGCTCAAAGGCGTCAATTCTCCTTCTATCCTCCCTAGTCATTGTCCAACTCTCTGATGCATAACAAGTGATTGCAAAAACTATGGCCTGTATCAGGCGCACCTTAGTCTCCAGAGAGACACCGTTGCTCTTGAGTACTTTAGAGAGGTCCCTAACCGCAGACTTTCCCATCGCAATATGTTTTTTTGATTTCCTGGCTACTGGTGCCAAGAGTGTTGACCGTGGAGCTGAGCAAACTGAAGCTGTGAACAATCTCAATCTCTTTGCCATCCATCCTGATGCTACCGATTGTTCCGGTGGTGAGAATTTTTGTCTTCTTGACATCGAGCCTCAGTCCATATTGAAGGCTGCAGTCCTTGACCCTCTGCAGTAAGTGCATGAGGTCCTCCTCAGTTTCAGCGAGCAAAGTTGTGTCATCTGCATAACGCAGATTGTTGATAGATCGTCCGCCAATCCCAATGCCACACTTCTCCTCATAGAGCCCAGCCTCTCGGATAATCTGCTCTGCATACAAGTTGAAAAGGTATGGAGATAGGACATATCCCTGGCGTACACCCTTCCCAATTTTGAACCATGCAGTGTTACCCTGCTCTGTTCTGACTACTGCCTCTTGGTCCAAGTATAGGTTTCGCATTAGCACGATTAAATGTTCTGGGATTTCCATTCTTCTCAGAGTCAGCCACAGTTTGTTATGATCCACGCAGTCAAATGCCTTTGCATAATCAATGAAACACAGATAGACATTCTTCTGGTATTCTCTGCTTTCAGCTAAGATCCATCTAACATCAGCTACAATATCCCTAGTACCACCATATATTTCTGAGGCATATGAATATTTATTCTACCACCAACTATGTTGTGTTTCAGGATGTTGTTGTTGTTATGTACTATAGAGTCAAAACTGACCCATAGCTGACCCTCCACCGGGTTTCCAGAGGTAGTTAATCATATGGGAGGAGATTGTCTATCGTTTGACAATTAATATAATGCTATTCCTCTTCAATTTTTAATATGATTTCCCAATTTAAAAAAAAGAAAATAACATTCCTTTTAAGCTGATTACTGCCTGGGTTATGTATCTTCAGTTGTTCCATTTTATTTTTTACATTTTTCCATTTTCCTAGATTCATGCTTCATACAGTCTATATTCTGATTAATACATGTTTGCAGCTGCCATTTCACACTGTGAATTTTGCTACTTAAGTCAGCTCCACTAAATATTTTTTTTAATTTTATTTTATTTTATTATTATTTTTGTGTGTCTGTGTACCGTCAAATCAGATCTGACTGGTACAGGAGGAGATTGTCCCTCCTTTCCCGGCAGAGCATCTGGTGGATTCAAACCATGGGCCTCTGGGATTGCAGTGCAGCTTCTTGCCACTAGGCCACCAGAGCTCCCCTTCCACTAAATATTATAACCTTGAAAATTCTTTGGTGCCAATTTGGTACCAACAGTCAGGAGATCAGGAGACATACTGCATTGGGCAAGTTACTATCAAGGACCCTTCCAAAGAACTGAGGCGCAGCGCAATGATGTTAGACTAAAGTGCATCTGATATAAGCCATGGTCTTTTCACTCACTTGCTAAGCCTGTGAGGTGGACAGTGAAACAGAACATGGAGACAGCCCAGATATCTAACCACATTCAAATGGATCAAGAAATTGTGGTATGTTCACACAATGGAATACAATGAAGAAAAAATGATTTTTAAAATTGCTACATATCTTTGGAGGGTCTGGGCAGCATTATGCTGAGTGAACTAACTCAGTCTCATAAGGATAAACACTGTATAAGACCATTCCTGTAGAAATAGAAAGATAACTAGTAAAACATAAGACGATCCAAGGGAGAGAGAGAGAGGGAGCAGAGGGCTGAGATGGGTGGGCGGAAATCAGAGGGTCGTACAATTTGCTGGGTGGAGGGAGGGGTGAAGCAACGGAAAGATCCAGCAGGGATCTGGAAAGAGAGTAATGGTGAGCATAATTCAATGATGATTAATTTTATAAAATATAAATGGAAATGATTGTATGAAACACAATGTGAATGAAACACAATGTATATGAACTTTGAAAGTTAACCAATATAAAATATTTTTTTAAAATCACATAAGGATGACAGAAGAAGAATTTATGCTTTTGGGTTGTGTCACAGAAGAATACTGAATATCCTATGAATTGCCAAAAGAACAAACAGATATATCTTGGAAATAGTAAAGCCAGAGTTCTCCTTGGAGGCAAAGATGAAAAGAACAGTCTCTTAGAAAACTTCGTCTCTTATACTTTGGACATGTTGCTAGGAGAGGCTATGCTTTGGAAAGGGAAATCCTTCTTGGAAAGGCGGAGGGTCAGCAAAAAAGAAGACCCTCAAACAAATGGATTGACACATTGGCTGCAATAAGCTCGAATATGTCAGAAACGATGAGGATGACACAGGATGGAACAGGGTCCAGATCTGTTGTTCATAGTTTTGCTATGAGTCCTACTCAACTCAAGGACACCTAACAAAAACAACCTTGGCTAAGTTATGTAACTTCAAGACTACATTTTATTTTCTACATCTCTCAATTTTCCTAGGTTAGTTCTACATCTAGTAAACTAGTTCTAGTTTACATCCTGGTTCTGGTCATTAGTGGATGTTTTCAGCTCTTTCTTTCATTGTAAGCTGTGCTACTTAAGTAAATGTCTTTAAATATTATATCCTGAAAAACTTTATGGGGACAGTTTTACACTGTGCTATAGAACGGCAGAGTTTAAATCAGCACCGTGGGAATGAATTTTAGTTTTGGTTACATAATACAAATGATTAAGCACTGGGTAAAGTGGATTGGACTCAGCCAGAAGCACCTGGAAGAAAAGACCTAACAATCTTTCTGAAAAGTCACAGCCTTGAAGATACCATGAGCTGTTCTCCTTTGCAGCAACTGAGGTCCCCATGTGTTGGAAAGGACAGACAGGGGTTTTTTGTTTGTTTGTTTTGGTGTTTTAACTAATGAATCAAAGGGGTTAACACTTAAGTGAAGTAATTAGCTCTTCCTTAATGAAAAGACTTCAAATAAAACTGTTAAGAGTGTTAATAATCTCTCCCTGGGTGGCCAACTTGTTGTAGAGCCAGGGAACATCTTGTTAAAAGATGTTTGTTTAGTCTGGGTGAGGTAATGATACCACTATTATGTTATTAAGCTGCTCAGAAGCATATACAACCATCATTTTTAATTTAAGAAAAATAGATTACTAGTTTCATAAAAATTATTTGTACCTAGAAAATGGGGAAAATGGAAAAAATAATCATTGTTGTTAACATTTTTAAGAATATAATTTTACAAATCTCTATATATAAATCATAGTACATTTTTTACAAAAAAAAGAAGTATGTATACATGCTATCCTGTTGCTAGATTTATGTTTAAGTATTGCACTGAACATCTTTTTGTGTCAACAAACATTACTCTGTACATACTGTTGTAATGTTTGTTGTCATTGTTGTTAGCTGCTGTCAAGTCAAGTAAATCTCATAGCGATGCTGTGAAGAATAGATGGAACTCTGTCCTATCTTATGCCATTCTTACCATCTCTGACATACCTGAGCACATTGCTACTGTCACTGTATTAATCTGTCTTGCTGAGGGACATCCTCTTTTTAGCTGACCCTCCATATATTCAAGCACAATGTCCCTTTCCAAGGAATGGCCTCTCTCAAAGTATATAAGACAAAGCTTCACCATCCTACTCTCTAAAGAGCTTTCTGGTTGCACTTTCACCAAGACATACATACCTCTTTGTTCTTTTGGCAGTCCACAGGATATTCAGTACTCTTCTCCAATACCACAACTAACAGGCATCAATTATTATTCTTTCATCCTTATTCATTGTCCAGCTCTCAGTTGCACAGAAAGTGACTGAAAAGGCCATGGCCTGCATCAGGTGCACATTAGTCTGCTTTAACTGACATTATTGCTTCTTACTACTTTAGAAAAGACCTTGACGGGAAATTTTCCCAATTTCTTGACTACTGGTACTAAGGATATTTATTGTGAATCCACGTGAAATGAAGTCTTTGAAAATTTCAGTCTTTATCTATCATAATATAATGTTGCCTATTGGCCCAGTGGTGAGAATTTTTGTCTTCTTGATATTGAAATGTAATCCAAATTGAAGGATGTAGTCTGAACTTCTACAGTAATTGCTTCAAGTCTTCCTCGCCTCAGCAAGCATAATGCAGGTTGTTGTTAAATGTCCCTCCAATCTTGATGGCACATTCTTCCTCATAAAGTCCAGCTCTAAATTTATTTGCTCAACCTATAGAATGCCTAAGTATGGAAAAAGGATTCAGTCCTGATATACACGTTTCTTTTCTTTTTTTTTTAGATTTCTTTTTTTAATTCTACTTGTTTATATACAAAGTTCTTGAAGTTCATAGAAAATGTTTTTCACACTGGACCTTTCCCCTTTCATTTACCCATCCCTCTCTCCACCCATCAAATTGTGTGATGCTATGATTAATCACCTCCCCCCTTCTTAGATCCTCATACTCATTCTACTATAATGGTCTTACACATTATTTTTTCTTATGAGATTGAGTTCACTTAGCATAATGCTTTCTAGTCCCTCCCATGTTAGGTAGTGATTTACAAAATCATCACTCCTGTGAATACACACCTTTCTTAATTTTAAACCCTTGATTTGTTTGGACAACAGCTTCCTGGTCTACATATAGACCTGTGTCGTCAAGTTGTAGGTGACTCACAGCGACCCTATGAATGAAAGTCCTCTACAGTTGCATGACTTTCATCCTTTCTCCATGTTCGTAGGATTTCCCGAGGCAAACTCTTTACGGAAGAGGATGCCACTCCTTCTTCCAAGTTTTTTATAGTGTTCCTTTATATATTATAATTGAATCTTACTTGATGAACATTGAGACAATTTCCAATGTTGGAATATTCTCCACTGGCATTTTAGTGACTAGAAATCGGTGCTCTTAGTGAATGGGGCACATCCCATAACTATTTTATTTGCTTTTAATTATGTAATGAAATGAAAATCTGTAAATATTGTTAAGGAGTCTTATTGGCATGGTCAACTGATGGTCTTAGTGTTGGTGATTCATACTCATTTAGCAACTGAGGGAGAAATACCTGGTGTCCTGCTCTCATAAAGGTTATAGCCTAGCAAACCTAGTTTTACTCTTTCACCTCACATCTCATGAATCCAAACACCTGATATCATTAGCACACAATTTAGGAGTATTTATTTAATAATTCATATTGCTGTCATTGTTGTTATTTTAGATGCCATCAAGTTGACTGTGACTTGCCATTACGCTACATACAACAGATAAAAACCTTGCACGATCGTGCACCATCCTTACAATGCTTCCTGTGGTCAGTTAAGCCCATTGCTGTAGTCACTGAATCAGTTCATCTTATTGAAGGCCTTCTTTTCTCTCTCTCTCTCTCTCTCTCTCTCTCTCTCTCTCTCTCTCTCTTCCTCTACCTTTCCAAACATGATGTTCTTTTCCAGGTTCTGGACCCTTCTGGAACCACACCCAAAGTGAGTTTGTGCATTGACAGTCCATGGTACATTCAAAACACTTCACCAACACCTCAATTCCATGGCATCAGTTCTTCTTCAGTCTTCTTTCATTTTCTCAACTTTCACATGCAAATGAAGAATTGAAAATACCATGACTTGGAGCAGATACATCCTAGTCTTTCAACTGATATCCCTACTGTTTAGGACTTTAAAGAAATCTTTGACAAATTTTTCCAATGTGACATATCTTGGAATTTCTTGACTGCCATGGGCATTGGTTGTGTTCCTTATTGAAGGCAGTAATTTTTTTAATCTTCGTTAATAAGTAATTTAGGTCCACTTCACTTTCTGCAAGCAAATTTTATCATCTGTATATCACAGATTGTTGACCAGCCTTCCTGCAATTTTTATACACAGCTCTCTTCTTACAGTCTAGTTCTTGGATTATTTACTCAACATAATTTAATAGATGTGGTGAAAGAATTCAACCCTGACATTTACATTTTCTGATTTTTTTAACCATGCAGTATCCCCTCTGTGGTGTTAGCCTAAAAGTAGGCCTTTTATATCCATCAGTTAGCCTCCTGTGGTCCTCAGCAACCTTAAGTGCAGGCACATGGTTTTGCAAATCAGTATGGTCTTGCAAATCACCAACAGCTATGGGACTAGGATAAGAGACAGAGTACATTTTCACACAGGGGGCAGCAAGACTTGGAGTGAGCAAGATCTGAGGTGGCAAGACTTGAGGTGGTAAGACTTGAGGGACACTGGAGAAGATCCTATTGGTGAGATGCTGGTGATGGTGTTGCAAAGACTATGGCATACTGATAATCTGACATACTTTGGATATGTTGCAAGGAGGGACCAGGCTTTGGAGAGGGACATCATGTGTGAGAGGGTGGAGGGACAGTGCACGAGAGGAAGACCCTCGATGAGATGGATTTATTCAGTGACTAGGGTAATGGAGATAAGTGTGTCAGAGAAAATAAGTTTGGCACAGGATAGATTTAGGGCTGTTGTGCATAGGGTTGCTATGAGTCACAGGTGACTTGATGGCACATAAAACCATCATCACCATAGTAGGGTAGATTTGAACTATATGCCTTTGGGATCACAATGCAGATTCTTACCACTAGGACAGCAAAGAAAAACAAAGAACCTGTTTTCCCTTAGAAGCTTCAGTAGCAGTTTCCTAGGACTGTCACTACAAATGACCACGAAATTGATGGATTAAAACAAGAGATATGTCTTTTCCTACCGTTCTGGAACCTACATGTCTAAAAGATAAGCGTTAGCAGGGCCACATGCCCTGTAAAGGCTGTAGAGGAACAATGTTCCATTGCCTCTTCCAGCTTTTGGCGCTTCCTGGCATTCCTTGATTGGGGCAGACTCAGTATGGATGGTGAAGAGATTGAGATAGTTAACAGTTTTCGTCTACTTGGTTCCACAGTCAACACTCTTGGTAACAGCAGCCAGGAAATCAGGAGATGAATTGCATTGGGAAAGTCAGCTGTGAGGGACCTCTCAAGAGTACTGAAGTGCAACGACGTCAGGTTGGAGACTAAGATGCACCTGATCCAGGCTATAGTCTTTGCAATTAAGTGCTATGCATTGGAGAGTTGGACAGTGAATAGGGATGATAGAAAGAGAATTGATGCCTTTGAGCTGTGGTGCTGGAGAAGAGTGTTGAATATACCATGGACTGCTAGGAGAACAAGCAGGTTTGTCCTGGAAAGGGTGAAGCCAGAATGTTTCCTGGAGTCAAGGATTCTGAAGCTTCGTCTGACATGCTTTGGGCATGTCGCAAGAAGGGGACTGGTCCTTGGAGAGGGACATCATATTTGGTAGAGTGGAGGGATGGCTCAGGAGAGGAAGTCCCTCTATGAGATGGATCGATTCTGTGAGTGGAGTGGTGGGAATGAATGTGTTTGAGACAGCAAGGTTGGCACAGGATAGAACAGCGTTTAGGGCTCTTGTACATAGGGTCGCTATGAGTCGCAAGCAACTTGATGGCACATAACAACAACAACAGCAACTCCAGTTCACCCTCACTTTTCCTCTGACCTTCTCTGTCTCTTAATGTCCTCTCCTCCACTTCTGAGCACACCAGTCATTGGTTTTTGGTTTCACTGTACATCTTAGCTGATCTCATCTCAAGATCTTGAACTTAATTACATTTACAAAGAACCTAATCCCAAAGAAGGTCACATTCTGTGATTCTGGATGTATTTGAGTAGTTAGGGAATACTCCTTAACCCATCTATTCTTATAAACACCTTGACTTTAACCTAGTGAGACCCATTTTGAACTTCTAACCCCCAAAACTGAAAAAAAAAAAAAATTACATGTTTTAAGCTACTAAACTTACAGTAACTTCTTAGAGCAACAATAGGAAGATAGTAAACATGAGTATTTTTTTAATTCCTCTGTATCTTTTTTTAAAAAAATATAGTTATTTAGATATATGTTATAAAGTATAAATTTCACTCATTTAATATTTTCAGTTTGATTATTTTTATTAATTTCATTGAGTGAAAAAGCCATCACTAAATTAGTTTTGGAACATTTCCAGCTCCATCTTCCACCCCAACTTCTCATGCCTATTTTATATATAATCCTCAGGCACACATTTTCTGTTTGTTTTTCGGTTCCTTTACATTTTCACTCTCTGAACTTTTTATATAAATAGAATCATACAGCATGTCATGTTTTGTATTTGATTTCTTTCATGTATTGTGTTTTAATCAGGAGAAGAATGGGAAATCTCCTCCTGTGTGATTAACTGCCTCTGAAAACCTGCCAGAGGGTCAGCTCCAACTCAATGATACATAACAACAATACGATATATAATGCTGCTTTGTCTTTGAGAAAGATAATGCTAACAGTATTTTTCCTGCTAAGATTATCATGAAGATTAAATTATGAATTCAAAGTGTATATTATGGTTGAAGTCTCTGGGTGACATAAGTGATTAAGTACAAATTGTTCAATTCAGCAGGTTACTCTGACGCCCTGTTCTGGTAGTCCCCTAATCCTTGCCTCTTTCACAATCTCTGCCATGCTTTAAGACTGTTGTTGCAGTGTCTATGTCAACCATCTCATAGTGGGTTATCCTCTCTTTCAATAACCATCTGCTTTTCAAAGAATGATGTTAAAGTAAGGAAGGTAAAATTTTAATATTATTACCTCTAAAGAGCATTTTTCTTATACTTTATATAAGACAGATATGATCATTTGGGCAATGCAGGGTGTGTGTGTGTGTGTGTGTGTGTGTGTGTGTGTGTGTGTGTGTGTGTGAGAGAGAGTGTTCTTCATTCACATTGTGTTAGGAATTACTAAAATGTGAACTTTGTATGTTTTATGTTTATTTTAGGTTTTTTTCTATATGTATTTTTTACTGTTTTGCTTACAAAGTTCACATTGTGTTTCACACTCTTCTTCATTCACATTGTGGTCTATACAATTATCCTCATGCACTATGTTTTACAAAATTAGTCACCATTGGACCTTGCCCATCATTATCCTGTCTTTTCACCTGGATCCTTCCCATTCCTCCCCCCCCACTCAACCCACCAAACTATGTGACCCTGTGGTTTTGCCCCTACCCATCCTTACCTCTCTGCTCCCACCTCAACCCCCTTGAGCTCCCATGCATGTGTTACTGGTTTAAAGTATTTAATAATTGCAAGGCAAAAGCTGAAGCACAAATCAGTCAAGTCACACAAGTCAGTTTTATTCCTTAAAGAAACTTTTCTCTGTATTTCAGTGAACTAAGTAACAACTTTAGTCTGCTTGGCTCCACGGTCAACACTGTTGGCACCAGTAGCCAGGAAATAAAAAAACGTATTGCAATGTGGAAGTCTGCTGTTAGGGACCTCTCTAAAGTACTGAAGAGCAATGGTGTCTCTCTGGAGACTAAGGTGCGCCTGATACAGGCCATGGTTTTTGCAATCACTTGTTATGCATCAGAGACTTGGACAATGACTAGGAAGGATAGAAGGTGAA
>NW_006400020.1:1148009-1149183 GCF_000299155.1 Elephantulus edwardii | reverse complement strand
AAGGAGGGACAGGTCTTTGGAGAGAGACATCATGCTTGGGAGGGTGGAGGGTTGGCTCAAGAGGGGACAACCCTCTAATGAGGCAGATTGAGTCAGTGACTGGGGAAATCTGAATGGTGTGTCAGAGTCAGTGCAATTGACACAGGATAGAGCAGGGTTTAGGGCTGTTGTACGTAAGGTTGCTTATGAGTCACAAGTGACTCAACGACACATAAGAACAACAACAAGAAGAATTAGAATAAATTGCATGTTCCAAAACATGTTGTTGTTGTTATGCGCCATCGAGTCGCATGTAATGGTTAGCACTCTGGACTCTGAATCCAGCAATCCAAGTTCAAATCTCGGTGGGACCTCCAACATATATTACAGAACAAATTAAGAGAATAAGACAGTCATCTTTCCCTTTATATTTGTATTATATTATAAATATAATGTGTGAGGCTTCTATGAGCTGTATTCATAGATAACATGAAGCTGGGCCATATCATGAAAATAGTTTATTTCAAGCAGTAATAAAGATTATTCTGAGTTTTGATAGCTTACATTAAATATCTTCACAAGATAGGAAAATGGATTGACAGCATAATAAGGAAGGATTCAAATTTTTCTTTCTTTTCAGTACCCTTTCAGGCTGGATTCTTGACCAAGACCATGTGTTTCTTGGTATTTATTTCTCCTAAAGGCTTTAGCACTTTTAATCTATGTGTAATTATTCTAGACATTCTATCTTAACAGTTGCTTAAAGTAAAAATTTTCATTCTAATCACAAATTATTATTGGTGAATCATGATTGCATGTTCAATCCACTTCAGACTGCAAAAGTTGGTGGAAATCTTCTATCTCCTTCTCTTTAGCTTTAACGGTTGATGCATCTATTTGAATAACAGTAATACTGACAGATCTTCCTTGTATGCATATATGCATTATATATATGTGTGTGTGTGTGTGTGTGTGTGTGTGTGTGTATGTATATATGTGTGTGTATATATATATATTTGTTGTTGTGTACCATAGAGTCAGAACTGATCCATAGCTGACCCTCCAGCAGGTTTTTAGAGGCAGTTAATTGCACAGGAGGAGATTTGCCCATCCTTCTCCCAAGGAGCAGCTGGTGGCCTTTGGGATTGCAGCACAGCTAGCTTCTTGCTACTAGGCCACCAGAGCTCTTTACTAT
>NW_006400020.1:1134426-1146869 GCF_000299155.1 Elephantulus edwardii | reverse complement strand
AATCATCTATATCTATATCTATAGTTTAGGGCTGTTGTACATAGGGTCGCTATGAGTCGCAGGCGACTCGATGGCACATAACAACAACAACAACAAACAACATATCTATATCTATACACACACACACACACACACTAAAAAGAATGTAACTTTTTGGCTGAGTTGAAAACAAAAATTACAAAAGAAAGTTTTATTTCTCAAGTGTATACGAATTTTTTCGTTCTCTTGTGTCATTTATAGAATTAGACTCTATATACTGATAAAAAAAATTTAGACTCCTTGCCCTTGACATAGGCATACTGTAATGAAGACAAATACCTTCACGATGATAGAAAACGAGCTCTGATCTCTGATGGAAACTTAAATTAATTTAATGAGAATTACTTTTTTTAAGAAAGTGCAATTAATTTTGGCATGGCAGAGAACAACTTTCTTGAATCTTGGGAAACAGGATTTAATAGGTGAAGGAGGAGAGAAAACATATTACAAGGGTAAAGAGCAGCATGAATTTGTTGGACTCTTTGTGTAAGGGATAAAATTATGAGAAGAAAAACCAGGGATAATTGGAGGAAAACTGATAACAATCTGATCCTAATTAATGTTTGATAGGTATAAAGTTTAGAGATAAGTCCAAGACTAGCACTGATCTTCCCAATTAACCATGGTTCAGAATAATAGTCTCGATAGAAGAGCCCCTTAAATAAATGTTTCATATGAAAAGAGTCACTAATTTTTTTTCTCCTGTTCAAAAATAAGAAGTTGTTGTAATCTAAATTGGAGTTTATACAGTGTTCCTTTTGTTTGCTGAATTGAATCACACAAAAAAAGGAATAGAGGAGGTGAGTGAGAAAGAGAGAAGATCTGTTCTTGTTTTGGTCAAGAACTGCTGCTCGAAAAACATCAGTCTACCACTTTACATTATCCCCCAGGTCATTCCTTCCGTGTTTTCAGAGAAATAGAATTTATAGAACTGGAAGAGAGTCAAGATACAATTCAGTACCCAAACCTGATTTTGAAAATGAGAAAATGTCCAGAGAAGTGAAATGCCCAGGGATAAGTGTTGTGAACATCAGCACCAGCATAGGGCACTGGTGAGAATCCTATCACTGGGAGATTACACTGTTCTCCCTAGTCCGTGTTACAGCAAAAGAAATTACAGAGGGCACCACACCTCATACATGGGCCATATTTTCTATGCATTTCTTTTCTTATGTTTTATATGCTCTGTTTAGTACAGGTTACCTAAATCACCACAATTCCTCTGGTTGCCTCTGTTGTTGTTAGAAGACACTGAGTCGAGTATGACTCGTAGTGATAACATGAATAACAGATTTGAACCCTATCCTCTCCTGGGTCAGCTTTACCATCTCTGAAACACTCAAGCCCATTGTAGTAGTCAGTGTGCTAATCCACTTGGTTGAGGATCTTCCTTTCTTTTGCTGTCCTTCCACCTTCCCAAGCATGTTTTCACTCTCCAAGAAATAGCTTCTCCTAGCAACATACCAAAAATATTTGTGAGGAAGCTTTATCATCTTTGCCTCCAAGGAGAGCTTTGCCTGTACCTTCTCCAAGACATATCTGTTTGTTCTTTTGGCAATTCATAAGGTATACAACACTGTTCTCCAAAGCCAAAGCTCAAAGGCATCAATTCTTCTTCTGTCATCCTTATTCATTGTCCAGCTCTCAGATGCATAGCCAATGATTGAAAAGACCATGACCTGAATGAAGCATATTTTAGCTCTCAAATGGAAAATGTTGCTCCTCAGTAATTTAGAGAGGTCCTTTACTATAGACTTTCCCAGTGCAATATATCCTTGATTTACTGAATGCTAGTACCTAGAATATTGACTAGGATTCAAGTATGATGAAGTCATTGACAGTCTCAATCTTTTATCCATCTATCATATTGTTGCCTCTAGGTCTTACAATTTAAAGAGAACTGAAGACCATCACAAGCTCTGGGGTCCTAGTGGTAAAAAGTTGCTCTATAATCCAAAGGCAGGCAGTTGGCCCACTGGAGAAAGAGGTATAATCTCCTCCCATGTGAATTGTTAGATGCCATGGAGTTGAGTATGACTCATAATGACCCTATGAACAACAGACCTGAACTTTGCTCTATCCTGTGACTCTTCAGCAATTTAAGCCCTTTGTTATAGTCCCTGTTTTGTTTTGTTTTGTTTTTTCTATAATTATATTTTATTAATTTTCATAAACATTTACAGAGATTTTGGGCTTCCACTCATTCATTGTTGCACTAATAGTCCCTGTTTTGATCTTTCTTGTTGAGAATCATCCTCCCTTACCCAACATGATGGTTTTTCCAAAGACTGGTCCCTCCTGACAACATTCCCAAAGTATGTGAGACTAAGTTTCATTATTCTTCCTCTACAGTCCACCTTCATTACACTTCTTCCCATATAAACTTAATTGTTTCTTGGCAGTCCAGGGGATATTCAGAATTCCTTTCCAACACCACAATCCAAGGCATCAATTCTGTCATCCTTATTCATTATCCAACTTTCAGATGCCCAAGGATTAACTGAAAAGACCATGACGTGGCTCAGGTGCTACCTGTGTTAGTCTTTAAAGTGACATAGTTGCTTTGTAGCACTTTGGAAAGATGCTTGACATCAGATTGTATAAATTGAATAGAACTTGATTTCTTGACTACAATTATGTTGGATGTTGGTTGGGAATAAAATTAAGATGAAATCATTGACAACTTTAGTCTTTTTCTCCAGCTATGATGATGTTGCCTGTTAGCCCAGGGGTTAAGAATATTTTTTTTTTCCTGGATGTTGCTATGTGACCTATATTGAGGGCTATAGTCTCTGATCTTCAGCAAGTGTTTCAAGTCTTCTTCACTTTCCGCAAGCAATGTTGTGTCATCTACGTGATGCAGATTGTTGAGTTTAGCCTCTGAAAACCTACAGAACAGTAAACTATGAGTTGGTTCTGAACCCACAGCAAATAGATGAGTTTTAAAGGCCATCATAGAATTACTCTTTACTCACTACACATTACTAATTATTGATTACATATTTTGTGCATGTTCTTAGGAGGGGCCAGTCCTTGGGAAAGGACATTATGAATGCAAAGATTGAGGGTCAGCATGAGGAGGAAGACCCTTGATAAGATGGATTGACACAGTGGCTGTAGCAATGGGCTCAAGTATGTTGGAGATGGTCAGGATGCCAAACAATAGAGTGAGTTTCAGATCTGTTGCTCATAGGATCACTATGAGTCACAGTCAGCTCGGTGACATGTAACAATTTCCAGCACAGAGTTACTTACCTAACAGTCCCATTTTTAAATTGAGATATGCTTTTTCACAAAATTTGTTGTATTGTTCCTAATTGTGACCTCTTTCATATAAGCAATATGTATTTTTTTAAGAGTTTCAAATACTCTCAACATATCTTAATTCCTTACATTAGTGGTTAAAACTCAAAGATAGCTCTTTTTTTTTTAATCGCTTTATTCTTGTTGCCTCTAAACTATTGGCTTTTTTCTATAAGACACTGTACAGAAATATTTTGTTGGTATTCAGTATGGCAAATATTTTGATCACCCTTAAAAAAATTACAAGAACATCTTAATTATTATGAACTTAAATACACTAATAAGTTCTATCTAACTTTTATCATTCAATGTTTGTATATTTAGAAATAAGTTATTTTTACTGTCTTGACTGGAAACATGTATCAAAATAGATTGAAATATATCTAGTTAGTTATATAAAATTGAAAAATGTTAATTATTCACCTAAGTGATTGGCAAACTATATAACTGATAGTTTTTCAAATATTTATTATTCATATACATTATTGATACAGTTAAGTGATTTGGAAAGCAGTGATCTGTATTTTTGAAAAGCTTTATTTCCTATTACTGCATTTGGAAATAAAAGGCAAATAAACTCATCAGTTTGGTCAATAATCTTGTCGTATTCATTGCTGTCGTATCAGAACGGACTCATAGCTGACCTATCAGCAGATTTCCAGGAATATAAATTGCACTGGAGGAGACTGCCCATCTTTTCCTACAGAGTGTCTGGTTAATTTGAACTGTCAAGGCAGTTCAACTCCCTACTGACTCGGCTACCTGTGCTCCCCTGTGTGTTGTTGTTATGTGCTGTTGCATCATAGCAGACCATTCGGGAGGTTTTCAGAGAAAATAGCAAGGGAGGAAATTGTCCATCTTTCTCTTGTGGAGCAGCTAGTGGAATCAAACCGTGGCTCTAGGTGCAACTCCTAATCCATTAGAACTGTTTCTAAAATCTGTAATGTGAAGAGAAATGCAAAAGCTGACAAACATAATGTAAGTTGAATACCTGGAAACCCCACTGGCAATAATTCCTAAGAAGAGTATCATTGCCAAGGGAAGGACCAGCTACAACAACAGTTCTGGAAATTTTGGTTTCCACTGCCTCACCTCAGTTCCAAGAAACACTGGGAACTTAATTACTCAATGTTATCTTTTTAAAAAATCATCCAACCATTAGTTTATACTAACATTTAAATGAGTATAGACCAGTCATAATAGACTCAGAGCCAGGACTGTGCACACTTAGAAACTTTAATTTATTAAACTTCATCTACATTATGCTTTTTGTTGTTGTGGGGAGTGGAAAACTACATAAGTGAAGTGTCTCAGCATGCCAGCATTTTTTAATTGCAAAATAATAGATACATAATATTTCATGGATTTTGTGTGGACAAGACTAGGGAGTGACTGTGATCTGATAATGCAGTTAAGTGCATTCAGACCTGGCTAAACAATCATATTCAAAGAGTGTTGATGAACCAAATGATTGCAGTGTAAAAAGGTTGAATCCAAGACTTTTTTTTTTTAGATTTTAATGATCGTTTATAAAGAACATGGATTTCCATTAATTTATTGTTGCACATTTTCCTCTCTACCCCTCCCCAGTTCACTTTTTTCTTTGCAAAAAAAGTTCCCCTACTGACTATTTATATACAGGCATCCCCCCACCCCCAACCACTTTACTATGCAACTCTTATTCTGGACCCTTATCATGCCAAGAATGCCTAATCATATGTTCCTTTTCCAGGTCTCTCCCTCATCTGTTTCAATGTCATGTACATTATTCATCCTCTCTTTTCTTAGTTTTCCCCTAACCACTATATCAGTCCTGTTCTATAACAATGGTATTATACAGTATTTGTTTTTTTGTGACTGAGATATTTCATTCAGCATAATGTCCTCCATGGTCACCTATTTTGTATAATTTTTCATGAGTTCTTTGTTTTCAGTTCTGCAGAATATTCCATTGTGTGAATATACCAGAGCTTCCTATCCATTCGTTTGTTGATGGACTCTTGGGCTGTTTCCAACTCTTTGTTATTGTGAGCAAAGCTGCAATAAACATGGATGTGCATATATCTGCTTGGGTGACAGTTATGGTTTCTTTGGGGTATATTCCCAACAAATGGTATTTCTAATTGCAACTTTCAGAAAGCACATTACTTCCTTCCATAGTGGTTGTACCATTTTACACACCCACCAACAGTGGGAGACTTCCAGTCTCTCCACAACCTCACCAACATTTGTTGCTTCCTGATCTGTTAAATTTCGCTATTGTTACTGGAGTGAGATGATATCTCATAGTTGTTTTGATTTGCATCTCTCTTAGAGCTAGGGATTTTGAGCAGTTGTGCAACTGGAGAAGAATGTTGAACATTCCAAGAACAGCCAAGAGAACAAATATGTTTATCTTGAAGAAGGTGAAACTAGTTTACTTCTGGGACACAAGGATTTTGAAGCTCCATCTCACATACTTTGGGCATGTTACCAGGAGGAACTACTCCTTGGAGAAGGGCATCATGCTTAAAATGGTGAAAGGTCAGTGCAGGAAAGGAAGACCTTGGATGAGATCAATTGACTCAGTAATGGGGTAAATGGGAGTGAGTATGTTGAAGACTTTGAGATTGGCTCAGGTTAGGGAAGGGTTTCAAAGACATTGTTTGTAATAGTTGACTTGATAACAAATTAGTCAAACAACAACAAATTGCCCTGGAGGTGATTTCTCACCTTTCAGGTCTTAGATAATTTGGAGTTCCCATCACTCAGTTTGAAGTCAACCTTCTAATGTGACTGAAGAACTACATTGTAATGTTAATGAATGAGAGTCAATTTATTATGTGTTGTTGTAGACTGCTGTCAAGCCTACTTGATAATGATAACTCCATATACAATAGAATGAAATGTTCCCTGTTCTTGCAACATTCTTATGATGGGTAGAGAATTAGACAGTCTAGATCCAGGAGGTTTTCACTGACTGATTTTCACAAGTAGCTCTCTAAGGCCCTTGTCTCCAGTCTATCTTGTTTTGGAAGCTCCCCTGAAGTCTCTGCAGGATTATAGCAATTCACAGGCAACCACAGATGAGTGCAATGTAGCCCAAGTTTACAGCCAAGTGATTTATCAGCCTGTTTTCTGCTAATAGAATTTTGGGAATTCTATAGTCTCTCTTTTCTTTTTATAGTCTCTTTATCCTTCATTGAAGTTATTATTGCTGCCAATTTTTAAAAAAACTTTAAATCTTGTGTGGATTTAATAAGAATTTACTCTGTTAGTAAAAAGCTGTATCTTTTCAAAATAAACACTTTCTACCTTGACTCAGACTGAGATCACTAAGGGACAACACCTATTCCTAGACAGCACAATTCCTAGACATCCTGTTTGAAAGTATCTATTAAGTGTACACCCTCAATATCTTGAGAGAGACAATTATATGATTGAATAGCCTGAGCTTTTATTATGTCTGCAATAGTAGCATAATATAATCATACT
Organism: Elephantulus edwardii; assembly: GCF_000299155.1. NCBI lineage: Eukaryota > Metazoa > Chordata > Mammalia > Macroscelidea > Macroscelididae > Elephantulus > Elephantulus edwardii. Next base: position 1,140,053 of record NW_006400020.1, on the reverse strand, counting down.
CTAGACCTTCCTCTAGATCCTATTTTCCTCACAACCAATCTCTTACTAGTTTTTATGCCATGTGATGAAGCTGAGAATTCTCAAAATCATTAGGTCCTATTTCCATTTGTTCGTAGGAAGAAAAGACCAGGTGGACTCTTGAAAATGTTGAGTGTTGAGTAGAAAGATCTTTAAAATTCAAATGAGTGCTCGCTTCGGCAGCAAATATACTAAAATTGGAACGATACAGAGAAGATCAGCAAGAAGGGTTCCATAAAAAAAAAAAAATTCAAATGAATCCCTTTTATGTTCTGTTTTCTACAAAACTGTAGGATACAATTTCTCTACACTTTCTGCCTATTTAGCAAGGATCTACCTTGCTTTAATTTCAAACGACATGTCCCTCACTTATTTCTAAGCCCTCACTAAAAGCATCCTTAAGTCCAGATTTCTACTAGCAGTCTATTTAAGGGAGCTCCAAAAACATAGTAGTTCAAGAGTTGCACTACTATCCCAAAAATGGCACTTTTCTGGTGCTTCCTATCCACTAGGACTTGAGAATGAAAGGCAATCTCTTCCTGTAATGATTTACAGCCTCTGAAAACCCACTGGATGGTTAGCTATATGTTGGTTCTGACTCATAGGCAGTGACAGTGAATGAATGATCATCTTTATGCTAAACAGATTCTTTGTCTCCTCCTACTACCAACTGCAAAGACATTTTTACATTTTGTTTATATTGTTAAGGGCTGTCAAGTTGAGTACAACTTATAGCATCCCTGTGAACAATAGATTTGAACCTTATCTTATCTGTGCCTTCTTCATCATCTCTGATATAATTGAGCCCATTGTTCTAGTCAGTGTGTCAATCTGTCCTCCTCTCTTTCTCTTACCCTTCACCTTTCTTAGCATGATAATCACTTTCGAAGGTATAGTCTCTCCTAGCAATGTGCCCGAAGTATGTGTGAGGAAGCTTCACCTTCCTTGCCTCCAAGGATCACTCTGGCTGCACTTTTTCCAAGACATACCTGTCAATTTTTTTACAGTCCCGTTCTCCAGCACCACAGCTCAAAGGCATCAATTCATCATCTGTCATCCTTATTCATTACCCAGTAATTTGGAGTGATCCTTGACAATGGACTTGCAATATGTCTCCTGATCTCTTGACTGCTGGTACCAAGGGTGTTGATTGTGAGTCCTAGAAAGATTTCAGTCATTCTCCCATCTATCAAGATATTGCTTATCAGTCCAGTGGTGAGGAGTTTTGTCTTCTTGATGTTGAGACGCAATCCATATTGAAGGCTGTAGTCTTTGATCTTCTGCAGCAAGAGTTTCAAGGTCTCCTCACATTCACTGTGTCATCTGCATAATGCAGGCTGTTGATGAACCTTCATCCTATTTTGATGCCACTATCTTCTTTATAGAGTCCAGATTCTTGAATTATTTGTTTAACATACATATTGAATAGGTATGGAGAGTACAGTCCTGATGCACACCCTTCCTGAATTTAAACCATGAAGTGTTCCCTTCTTATGTTTGGACAGTAACATCTTGGTTCCCTTGGTCCATTTTGACAGCAGCTTCTTAAGCATAGTTATGTCTCCTGGGATAATAGTTCTTCTTAATGTTAGGGGTTTTTTTATAATCAACACAGTCAAATGCTCTTGAATAGTCAATAAAAAAATTAAGTTGTACTTACTTTGTTTGATACCAAACTTTCTGTTGATTTTCTATCATTAAGTACAAGTAATTACAATCCTGGTATGTTATTACAATTCTGGTATGTTAAATCAACAAAACTTTACTACCTTAAAGTTTCCTCTGGTCAGAAGTCCAGGTGTAACTTAGCCCAGGTGTAACTTGGGTTTAACCACTTTGTATAATCCCTGCAGCCCTCAAGTTGATTCCAACTCATAGAGATTCTCTACCTGTTTTCTGAAGATGTTAATCTTTAAGGGAGGATACTCCCTATCTTTCTGTCATTAGAACAGCTGGGGGATACAAACCACTGAAATTCCTGTTAGCAGAATAACATGCAATGTACTACACCACTATAACTTTTTATTCACAGAGATACAGATATAAAGATAAAATTTAGATTTAAGCTGGGATGTTGAAGACTTGATCTGAGGGAAGAATTCACTTTCAAGCTCATGCTGATTGTTGGCAGACCTCAATTCCTTGTAGTTGCATTTCAGAGGGCCCCAGCTGTCATCCTAGGTTCCCATAGTTCCCTGCACTATTACCCTCTTACATGCTCTTCTACAACATGGTGGTTTACTTCTTAAGCAAAGCAAGTGAATTGTTCACTCCACTCCACTACTGATTAGTCTAATACACTGTTAGCATACTATTAGTCAGAGGGACATCATACTTGGATGTGTAGAAGATCATCACAAGAGAGGAAGACCCTGCTCAAGTAGCTTGACACAGTAAATGTGGCAATGGGGTCAAGTGTGTTGGAGATCATGAGGTTGGCTCAGCATAGGGCAAGGTTCAGGGCTGTTCTTCATTGGGTCAGTAAGTTGTAGTCAGCTTGATGGCCGATAACAACATTGATCAGAAGCAAATTTCGAAGTCTGAGAAGGTTATTATACAAGATTAAGACTAATTGAGAGTCACTTCAGAGTATGTACCCCAAATACTATATAATAACTTGATTCTGCTAACCAAAAATATCCCTGGAACCTGAAATTTTTCTCTTACTTGAAAATAAAAGAAAAATATCATATCCTACAGAAATAATTAAGGATCTTAATGCAAAGATATTATCTTGGCTTATCCAGATCAGCCCCAGATTTAACCATGTGTATTGGCAACTCGACAGCACATAACAACAACAACATGTTGGAGAAGAGCACAGAACATTCCATGGATGGCCAAGAGAACAAAGAGATATGTCTTGGAGAGAGTGCAGCCAGAGTGCTTTTTGGATGCAAGAATGATGAGGCTTTGTCTCACATACTTTGGGCAAGTTGCTAGGAGGATCTATTCTTTTGAGAAGGACATGATTCTGGAAACGGTGAAGGATCTGAAAAGAAGAGAAAGACCCTCAAACAGGTGGATTTATGTGGTGAGGGCTGTAATGGGCTCCTGTGTGTCAGAAAATGTGAGGATGGCACAGGACAGAACAAGGGTTCAGATCTTTTGTTCATAGTGTCGCTATGAGTCATACTTCACTCGATGTTACTTAACAGCAATCATATTAAGAGGCAGACTAGGTACACACAGAGGAGATGGGCATGCAAAGTTAGAAAAAAAAAGATTGAAGAAGCTTTTGAAGCCTGGAGTGAGGTAGCATAACCAAGGACTTATCAGTAGTAACAAGAACATTTTCTTAGAGCCTGAAAGGGAAAATGCCACCCTCCAGATGGTGGATTTTTGTCCCTCTTAAAGCCTACTCTTTGCCTTTGAGTTGATTCCAATTCATCAGCCCTACAGAAAAAACTAACCCATTGAGTTTCCAAAGCTAAAAATTTTTATATATGCAGACGGCCATATCATTCCCCTACAGAGTGGCTGTGGTTAAAGCTGCTGACTGACCGTTCAGTTACCCTCCAAGTGCTTATCCACTGCCACTGGAAGGATGCTTCATTTCATCTTTGTGGTTCTTGTTAGGTGCTGTCAAGTTGAGTACAACTGATAGCAACCCTATAGACAACAGTTCTGAACCCTGGCCTATCCTGTGTCATACTCAAGCAACTGAGCTCATTGCTGTAGTCACTGTGTTAATCCACCTGTTTGAAGGTTTTCTTCTCTTTTGCCAACCTTTCACCTTCTAAAGCATGAAGTCCCTCTGCGATGAATACCCTCCCATAGCAACGTGCTCAAAGTATGTGAGATGATGTTTTATCCTCTTTGCCGCCAAAGAGCACTCTGACTGCACCTTCTCCAAGACATAACTGTTTTTTCTTTTGGCAATCCATGGGATATTCAGTATTCTTCTTTTACAGCACAGTTTAAGAGCATCAGTTTTTCTTCTGTCATCCTTTTTCACTGTTCTCTCAGATGCATAACAGGTGATTGAAAACACCGTGCCCTGAAGCAGGCATACCTTGGTCCTTTAGCTAATATCATTGCTATTCAATAGCATAGGTCCCTCACTGCAGATTTTTAACTTCTGACCTCCAAAGCTCTGAGAGAATAAATTACTCAGTTAGTGGTAATTTGTTATAGCAACCACGGTAAATTATTCTGGTGCTTTATAAAGTCACACTTCAATATTGATTTTAAAATATATTTTATCTGATTACTCAATGACACTGAGTACATTTAATAAAATTGTTATTCAGATATTTTCTTCTATAAACTTTCCAGCTCATGTACCTTTTTCTGTTTTTCCTTTTGGTTTGATTATCTTTTTGTTGCCTTTTTACTTATTAGTTGGAGAAGTTTATGGATTCCAACTAGTAATATTTTGTCAGTAATACATATTATTAAAAAAGATACTTACATAAGTTCTTCTATGTAGTTTGTGTTTTTACCTTGTTTATGATTTCTTCTGTGTCCAGAAGATTTTTTTCTCCAATTTTTTTTATTATGAAAATGAAAGGAGATGAGTACCATAAATTATCCATGGATCTGTTATGGACATAGCCTCAAAAAGTAGCAATGTTTTTCCTAGAATTAGTCATCTTAAGCTTTAGAATTATACTGTTTGTGCATTATCTAAGAAATGTTAACTAACGGTTGTGTTGCTCTTGTTTGTGCTATTATTTCAGCCTTGATTAATGGTTCTTTTTTGCTTTTGCTTTGTTTACATTTTTGTATAAATGTTTAATGTATAACATGACTAGGGATGATAGAAGGAGAATTAATACCTTGAGCTGTGGTGTTGGAGAAGAGTATTGATTTTTACCATGGACTGCTAAGAGAACAAACAGGTTCGTCCTAGAGATGGTGAAGCCAGGCTTCTCCTTGGGGACAAGGATTCTGAAGCTTCATCTGACATACATTGGACATGTTGCAAGAAGGGACCAGTCCTTGGAGAGGGACATCATGCTTGGGAGGGTGGAGAGACAGCACAGGAGAGGAAGACCCTCGATGAGATAAATTGATTCAGTGACTGGGATAATGGGGGTAGATGTGTCAGAGACAGTGAGATTAGCACAAGATAGGGCAGGGTTTGGACTGTTGTACATAGGGTCACTATGAGTTGCAGGTGATTTGATGGCATATAACAACAACAACAATGTATAACAATCATTAATATATATAAATTTCATTTATACTTCTACTCTAGTTAATCTTCATATTTTTTAGAGGCTTTTGCGTTTCTTATTTAGACGTACTTTAAATCAGATTTTTAGAATTCATCATTGTCCCAGGAATGTTATGCATCATTCTACAGAGTATGCTGAACATTCTATCTTAGAAGGCTAATCACTCAGAAAATGTTAAAATATAAGTCTGAGGCAACTATGCTTTGTAAAATACCATCAGGCATTACTTACAAAATGCATGCTGATTTGATTGCTGTGCAATTACTGTATTATACATAGTGAGTTACCTGAATTGTGAATTACACCTCTAAATCTGTCCTTAAATAGAATTTGTACCTAAATGGGATTGTTGCATATAGTGTGTGCCTACTTCAATCAAATGTTTGTTTAAAGGTATTGTATTTTTTTCTCTTTTTTTTAATAATT
>NW_006400020.1:1128305-1133793 GCF_000299155.1 Elephantulus edwardii | reverse complement strand
TGGGTCAAATGGTATCTCTATTTGCAATTTTTTGAGAAAGCACCACAGTTCCTTCCACAATGGTTGCACCATCTTACATTCCCACCAACAGTGAATAAGAGTTCCAGTTTCTCCACATCCTCGCCAGCGTTTGTTGCTTGCTGTTCTGTTATATTTTGCTATTCTTACTGGGGTGAGATGATATCTCATAGTTGTTTTGATAAAGGTATTGTATTGTTGTTGATGTTAGATGAAACTGAGGCACCTGCAATTTATAGCAACCTTAGCTCTGAACTAGCACAAAAGCTCTGAACTCTGTCCTATGAACTCCCCCATTACCACAGTTATTATGTCAATCCATTTCCTCTAGTTGTTTTCTCCTGTGCTGTCCCTCCATCCTTCCAAGCATGATTTCTTCTCCAATGACTGGTTTCTCCTGACTACATTCCCAAAGTGTGTGAGCTGGAGCTTCAAAATCCTTTTCTCTAATGTGCAATTTGGTTTGGTTCCACCTTCTTCAGGTCAGACCTGTTTGTTCTAGGGGGGAAAAAAACCAAAACCCAAACCAACAACAACATAACCAAACCAAAAAACCATAAAAGAAATATTTCCAGACACACTAGACCATCTTCAACATAGTAATAGCACTTTGATCTGTATCACAAAATAAAACCCTTTTGTCATCATGAACCATGTGCATGTGTGTGTATACATACACACATATATATGTATATCTTAGATATTATAGGATATTTAATATAGCATTTTTTAAATATATATTATATATATGTAGGAGTTGGACATATATATTATAGTTGGACATTGCTCAAACAGCTCTTTTGTAGTGCATAATTCCCAACTCCATTTCTTTAATATTTTTTTTAGTGTGCCATCTGGAGTTGAAGGCATGAAGGAACAGGATCTCTGTAACAAGGTAATGGCTAAGATACTAGAAAATTACCACACATTGTTTGATGCAGAATGTACAGAGAATCATAACCTGAGATGTGAAAACCTGGTGAGGCATATTATAGTAAAAGTAAGTAACTTTAGTATTTCATTTTCTCTCTCTCTCTCTCTCTCTCTGTGTGTGTGTGTGTGTGTGTGTACCATCCATTCTCCATGCCTGTTAAATCTGTAGTCTAAGCAAATCATCCCAGAAGCTGGACTCTGAAGAATGGTTTACCTGTTCCTCCTAGAAGCCCATGGATCAAGGCAGAACCTGCAATTCTTTGGGGCCCTCAGGCCAAGAAAACAACACTACATACTAGGTGTAAAGGACACATCACCCTCACTTGTGAAACTACTTCATTGTGACTACAGTGTGCTGTAAATGTAAAAGGCCCTAAGCCACAAGAAGTCTATCCTGGAGCAGAAATTCAATGGAAAAGATTATTCTTCAAAACCATCTGAGATTGAAAGCCTTCCCTAATATTATTACCTCATATTTGGACTTGTTATTTTGTGCCATCAAGTCTCTAGTAACTCATAGCCACCCTAAGTACAACATCCCTAAACCCTGTTTTATCCTTTGCCAATCTTATTGTCTCTGACAAGCCTATCCCCATTACCCCAATTACTGAATCACTCCGTCTTATCAAGGGTCTGTCTTCCTCTCCTGTGCTGTCTCTCCACCTCCCAAGCATGACTTCCCTCTTTAAGGACTGATCCTGCCTTGCAACATGTCCAAAGTATGTCAGACGGAGCTTCAGAATTCTTGCCTCCAATGGTTAGCCTGGCTTCACCCTCTCCAGGATAAACTTGTTTGTTCTCCTAGAAGTCAATGGTATATTCAATACCCTTCTCTAGCACCACAGCTCAAAGGCATCAACTCTTCTATCATTCCTAGTGATTGTTCAGCTCTCTGAAGCATAGCAAGTAATTTCCCATCACAATTCATCTTTTACTTTCCTGGCTGCTAGTACAAAGAATATTGACTGTAGAGCCAAGCAAAATGAAGCTGTCAACAATCTCAATCTCTTCATCATCCATCATGATGCTGCCAATTTTTCCAGTGGTGAGAATCTTTGTTTTCTTGATGTTGAGCTTCAATCCATATTGAAGGCTGCAATTCTTGACCCTCTGCAGAAAGTGCTTCAGATCCTCCTCAGTTTCAGCAAGCAGGGTTGTGTCAGCTGCATAACACATATTGTTGATGAGTCTACCTCCAATCTTGATGCCACACTTCTCATAGAGTCCAATCTCCCAGATAATCTGTTCTGCATATAGATAGAAAAGATATCAAGATAGGATACATCCTTCCCAATTTTGAACCATGCCTTTTCCTTGATCTGTTCTGACAACTACCTCCTGGCACAAGTATAGGTTTCACATATGCACAATCAAGTGTTCTGGGATTCCCATTCTTCTCAGAGTCAGCCAGTTTGTTGTGATCCACACAATCAAGTGCTTTTGCATAGTTAATGAAACACAGATAGACATTCCTCTGCTACTCTCTGCTTTCAGCTAAGATCCATCTGACATTAGCTATAATATCCCTAGTATCACAACCTCTTCTAAATCCAGCCTGCACTTCAGGCAGTTCTCTGTCTATGTGCTGTTCCAGTTGTTTTTTTATAATCTTCAACAGAATCTTGCTTGCCTGTGATATCAATGATACTGCTCAATAGTATCCACACTCTGTCAGATCACCTTTTTTTGGAATGGGAACAAATATAGATCTCTTCCAACTTGGTGAGTATCGGGGATCCAGCCCCGATTTGTCGGGAGAATTCCGCCAAAAGGAGGCACCAGGTTGAAATGAAGATGTGGAGAGGCTAATTACTGATGACAAATAGCAAGTTTAATATTCTGGCAGGGGTACACACACACACACACACACACACACACACACACACACACGCGCGCGCGCGTGCCTTACGAACATGCCTGCAGGGGTAATTGCATTGTCTCTTATCTGGGAGATGTTGACTGGTGGTAGATCAAACATTCCCAGACCTCAACACAAAACAAAGACATCTTCTGGGATATCCTATGATATCTATTGGAAAACAAGAAGATATCACATTCCTATAAATCAGAGGCCTTTGGTCCCTCCTTATTCATTAGCATACTGCTTCTTGGAGTTGTTTACTTTAGAATGGATGGTCAAGCCAAGATGAGTGGCCCTACTGTTTTTACAATGTATTGCTGATCCTGCTTTGCAGGTTAGCCAGGCCCTGACAGCTCCTCCCTCTTAATATAATAAAACATGGGATGCTGCCTGTTTTAGGTGGATATGAGACCTCAAACTCAAGTTGCCTGTCCTTGGGATCATAGCAATCAATGCTACTCCCTGTCTTAGGATCATGAGCGAAGCGAGTCTCATTCCTTGCCCATCTTTGGCTACACATCCTGCATTTGTCTGGGGAGGGCCTTAAGTTGAATTCCATGCACTTTACACAGCAGTTCTCTATAAGGCTTGGCTATTATATGACCAATACAAGGGAGGACCCATAGTATACCTATGATAACAATACAAAGAGCAGCAATCATAGAAAGAAGATTTCTAAATGAAGTTCCTGAAGGAAACCAGTTTTTTAGATTTTGAAATATTTGACTAGCTTGTTCAGCCAGGGAAATATTTATATCTGGGGTATTCTGCATTTCTATAATTCTTTGGTGCAGATCATATAAATCAAGAGAATCCTTATTAGACATCCAAATTCCTTTTAAATGAGATACTACCTTTGTCCAGTCATTATCTGAGCTATTGTATTTCAATTTAGTAACACAAATAGAGTCATAGGCCGCATGGCATCTTAACCTTCCTTTCATTCTAATTTGTTGTACCATGCTTCCTAATACATTCACTGTATCATATAAAGCATTTAATTTTTGTTCCATAACTTCAGCCACATTCTCTTGCTCTACCCAATTTTTTGTCACATTATGCATTAACCCATTTACAAACCTAGCAGTTTGAACTCCTTGAGTCAAAGCTATAGCAGAAGTAGAGACAGTAGCAATCATAGAGATAAGAGAAACAATTCCTACAATAATTAGACCTACAGCTCTTTTGGTTCTAGATGACAACTTATATAACTCTTAAAATTTGCAAGCTTTTATCATCATACCAAATATCATTTAACTTTACCGGTGTCATAACAAAAGGAGGATTCTTTAGAATAACAACTGAATCATCTTTGGTAACAGAGCTAATACAGTTAGAAATTTTACAATGAGAACAACTTACATTAAATTTTGGATAATCACCAGTGATTACATTATTACCAATTAATAAGACAGTACTAATGTTAGACAAGAGGATGGCCATAGCACTGTTATGATGATATTTTCTCCAAAGTGATTGCCAGATGCCAGCACGACCTTTCCTAAAACATGAGGGAAGGTTGGCATCCACTGGAAAGATGGTGTTTATTCTACCTGAGCCATATCTGGAAGCTTGTCGGTCAAAAGCCAAATAATTCAATTGTACAGTCCATGATGGGTTTCCACTGTCTAACTCTGAAGATATTCTTTGCATCTTATTAACAAATAAGTGTCCTTTTTAAAGGACCAACGGTTAGAATGTACCTCACTTGGACTACCCGATGTTATTAGACTGGTCAACTCTTAATGCACATGGTCCGGGACTTCCTATGAAAGGATTTGTAGGAGGAATGTGGACTATAGATATGCAGAACTTTCAAACCGAATTGTGGAAATTAGTTGCCAGCATGGATTCGATAAATATTTCCTGTATCCCAAAAGATAAATGTAAGGGAGGTAATGTCACAAACGCCAAAGTCCTGTCATGTGTACCTGAACCATATGTCTTATTAATTGGTAATAATGTAATCACTGGTGATTATCCAAAATTTAATGTAAGTTGTTCTCATTGTAAAATTTCTAACTGGCAACAGTTTGAGGCATTTGGAATCACAGAAGCCTGGAAAGCCTGAGATATAAGCTATCATATCAAGGGCTGGATAGTGGGAGATAGGTGTTGAATGGAGCTGATGGGAGTAGAAGGGAATACTAGTGGACCAAGGAAATGGGTGGGTCAAGACATGCATATCAAGGATGCAGACAACAGTGAAATTATTGGTTATTTCTATAGTTGGGGAAATATCTTTCATCTGCTCTTTTCTATTAAATGCTTGTCTGTCAGATACTGTTCTAAATCTGAACATACAGATTAAGACAGACTAGAAAGAAGTATTGGCCATTCACTTCTGAAATAGCTGGTCTTCAAAAACCCTATGTACAATGGAACACACTTGGTCTAGTAGATAGAGCAACTGGGATGGAACCCTCAAGTATGGAAACACAAAGTAGGAGGAGCATTTGTAAGCAGAACTAGTGATTGGAACATGGAATGTGAGAACCATGAATGTAGAAAAATTGGATATTGTTAAGGAAGAAATGGAATGCAAAAATATTGACATACTAGGTACTGGCAATTTAATTAAGGCTCAATGTCAAGAAGACAAAGATTCTCACCACTGGACCAATTGGCAGCATCAGGATGGATGGTGAAGAGATTGAGATTGTACACAGCTTTAGT
>NW_006400020.1:1110112-1127775 GCF_000299155.1 Elephantulus edwardii | reverse complement strand
TGTACATAGGGTCGCTATGAGTCGCAAGCTACTCGATGGCACATAACAACAACAAACAGCAACAGGTATTGGCAAGAGGAGATGGACTGGCATTGGGCATTTTTAGTCAGATGATCATATGATCTACAATGCTGGAGATTAAAAGGTGAGGAAAGTGGGGTTGCTTTCATAGTTAAAAAAGTAATTTCTAGATCTGTCTTGAAATATAATATTATGAGTGACAGGTTAATATCTATACATCTAGAAGGAAGTCCAGAGAATACCACCATCATTCAAATATATTCACCAACAACTAGAGCCTAAGAAGAGAAAACAGAAGATTTCTCCCAACTTTTACAGTCAGAGATTGATCAAACATGAAGTCTAGATGCATTAATAATAATGGGTGACTGAAATCCAAAAGTTAGGAATAGACCAGAAGGATCAGTATTTGGAAAACATGGACTTGGTGACGGAAATGTTGCTGGAGATAGAATGATAGAATTTTGCACAATCAGTGATTTATTCATTGCCAATACATTTTATAAGAAACATAAATGTAGGCTATATACATGGATTTCACTTGATGGTATGCATAGGAATCAGGTCGATTATATCTGTGGAAACAACTGCAGGAGAAGCTCAATATCAGCACTGAAAACTAGGGCAGGAACTGATTGTGGAACAGACCACCAACTACTCATATGCAAGTTCAAGCTGAAGCTGAGGAAAATGAAATCAAATCCACGGAAAACAAAATTTGATCCGAGTCTATCCTACCTGCTCATGTTATTGAACCAAATACAGATATCTTTGGTCATTAATGCAAGGTCAATTCCAGCTCTTAATGACCACCCCCATCAGTTTTCTGATACTGTAACTCTACGAGAAGACAATTCTCAACTTTCTCCCATGGAGCAGCTGATGGATTCTAACCACAGATCTTTTGATTAAGAGCAAGACACTCTACATACTGTATTCTCTTTAAGCATACTTCAAATATGTCTCTAGAAGCAGATACATATTACATTCTGAAAGTTTCATTTTGCTGATGCAAAATCAGATGCATTTTGTTACTGTTCTTGCAGATAGTACTGTCTCCATCAAAATAGGAAGTGCAATGAAGGAATGAAATTCTCTGGGCCTCATGGTAAACAGCAGATACTAACAGAATCTAGCCTGATGTAGGTCATGATCTTTGCAATTACCTGCTGTCCATCAGAGAGCTATACAATGATCAAGAATGACAGAATAAGGTTTGATGCCATTGAGTTGTGGTGCTGGAAAAGAATATTGAACATTCCATGAATGGCCCAGAGAACAAATAGGTTTGTCCGAGAGATGGTGAAACCAAGTTGGTCTTTGGGGGCAAGGAATTGGAAGTTCCATCTGATATACTTTAAGCATGTTGCAAGGAGGGCCCAATCCTTGAAGAAGGACATCATGTTTGGAAGGGAGAGGGACATCACCAAAGAGGAAGATCCTGGAGGAAATGGATTGACACAGTAACTGGGGTAATGTGGGTTGGTGTTTTAGAGACAGTGAGACTGGCTTAGGCTAGGACAGGGCTCAGAGCTGCCACAGAGCTACTAGTGGATTCAAGCCATCTAGCTTTAGGTTGGCAGAGCAATTCTTTGCTCACTAGGTCACTAGAGCCTCTGAAAATTTCAACTTATAGCAAGGTCAGCTATTCACTGGTTCTGACTAGGCAACGAAGAGTTTGTGATTTTTAGTAAAATCTTTAACAGTTTTGGAATGAGCATTGATATTAGGGTAAGATGGCCTATGTGTCTGTTTTCAGTGATTGTGCATAACTTACCTTGGTCTGTTTCTTCTTACCTAAAATGGAGAAAATTTATATTTTTGTTACAAAAGTGTTTTTAAAACTATACATACACCATATACCAAAACCAACTCAAAGTGGATCAAGGACCTAGTAGTAAAACCAAAGACTAAAAACTTCATTAGAGAAAAATGTGGAACAATTCTAGAAGCTCTAATCCACAATATAAACAGTCTTTCAAGCATAATGAAAAACCAACAATCAGGAGAGAACAAAATAGATAAATGAAACCTACTAAGAATCAAATCCCTATGCATATCAAAAAACTTCTCCATCAAGGTAAAAAGGAAAGCCACAGACTGGGAAAAAATATTTGGTAATGACATATCTGATGTTGTTCTTGTTGTTAGGTGCTGTCGAATCAAGTATGACTCATAGTAATCTTATGAACTAAAGATCTGAGTCCTGTTCCATCCTGTACCATCTTCACACTTACTGACTCACAAGAGCCCATTGCAGCACTCACTGTGACAATCCACCTGGTTGAGGGTCTTCCTCTCCTTTGCTGACTCTCCACCCTTTCCAGTATCATATCCCTCTCCAAGGAATAGCTCTTCCTAGCAATGTGCCCAAAATATGTGAGGTGAAACCTCATCATTCTTGCCTCCAAAGAGCACTCCAGCTGCACTCTCTCCAAGACATATCTGGTAAGAGTTTCATATCTGAAATTGATAGAATACTCCAGTACCTCAACAAGAAAAAGGTAAGCAACCCAATCACAAAATGTGCACCTGATATAAATAAGTACTTCACCAAAGAAGACATTCAGATGGCAAACAAACACATGAAGAAATGTTCAAAATTCCTTGCTATCACAGAGGTGCAAATATAAACAACTATGAGATATCATCTCACCCCAACAACTATAGCAAAGCTCAACAGAGCTGCAAAGAGTAAATGCTGGCAAGTTAGTGAAGAGATTGAAACCCTTATTCACTGCTGGTGGGAGTGTAAAATGGTACAACCACTATGGAAGGTGGTTTGGTGCTTTCTCAAAAAGTTGGAAATACAAATACCATTTGGCCCAGCAATGCCACTACTAAGAATATACCCCAAAGAATCTAAAACCACCATCCAAACAGATAAATGCACCCCTATGTTTATTGCTGTGTTATTTACATTAGTAAAGGACCCAAGTGCTCATCAACAAACAAAAGGAAAGGAAAAACTATTATATATTCATACAATGGAATACTCTGTAGCAATGTTAAAAAACAATGAACTCGTAAAACATTACACAACATGGATGACCCCAGAGGACATTATGTTGAGTAAAATATCTCTGTCACAAAAGGACAAATACTGCATGGCACCTCTGTTATAAAGCAGGTCTGGCATGGAAGGTTGGGGAGAGAATAGGATTAGAGTGGATAGATAAAGACCATTGCATTGGAATAGATGAATGAATGAAAGAACTATTTAAAAGGAATCTATGATTAGGCATTATATGAATGACAACAGCCCAGAAAAAGAGATACATTGCAAATAGGACTGGGGTGGGGTGGGAAGGGAAGTAATTGTGAAACAAGGAATGAACATTAAAAAAAATCGTGAACTGGAGGAAGGGGAAGGGAGGAAAAAGGGGTAAAATGTGCAACAATGAATAAATGAAAATCTAACTTTTCTGTAAACTTTCATTAAAATAAAAAATTTGGGGGAAAAAGTGTTTTAAAAAACCCGTTAAATATTGTAATGCAAATATTGTCTGATTGCCCATTCATTTCAGGTTGATCTCCATTTCTCCTAATCCATTACAATGTTCATTTTCTGTCCATCCTATTACTAGAAGAGAAGTGTATAACTGATGAAAGGAGTGGGGCTTAGGGGGAAAGTTGAGGGGTGAGGGGCAAGGAGAGAGACTAGGGAAAGTCTACCCACAGAGAGAAACAAATGTGGAGGGTTGACAGGAAGGGACCTAAGGGAAGGAAGGAGGGGTAGATATTATTAAATAGTATGGCAAAGGGGAAAGGGTACAGCGAGGTTTCAATAGCATGCTGTAAATCATGGCATTATGTAATTGCAGTAATTGTTCTGAGATGAAACAAATGAATGACCTAAATAAAATCAATTAAAAGTAGTTAAATTTGTTTAATTTTTCCTCTTTGGCTGACAATACAAGGTGCAGTATAAATTAAGTTTTTAGCTTATTTTGAAATGCTCTAGTCAAGGACATACATTTGTAATAAAGAACCAAGAATTAAGAGCTTCAGCTCTGCAATCAGACTAGATTAGAAATTTCAAATCATTTAACACTGGGAAAATTATTTACTCTCCTTCGGTGTTCCTTTTTTCGTTGACCAAAGAGGAAAAGCATCAGTAACTACTTTGCTATTTTTGTGATGAGGAAATTATAGCTTTTATTTATTTTTTTTTAATTATTTTTTGTGTGCGTGTACCGTCAAATCAGATCTGACT
This sequence comes from Elephantulus edwardii, assembly GCF_000299155.1. Lineage (NCBI taxonomy): Eukaryota > Metazoa > Chordata > Mammalia > Macroscelidea > Macroscelididae > Elephantulus > Elephantulus edwardii. The sequence goes on along the minus strand of NW_006400020.1, from coordinate 1,123,538 downwards.
GGTACAGGAGGATATTGCGCCTCCTTCTCCAGCAGAGCATCTGGTGGATTCAAACCGCGTTCCTCTGGGATTGCAGTGCAGCTTCTTGCCACTAGGCCACCAGAGCTCCCCCTAGGAAATTATAGCAAGATAGCATTTGTCCTTGAAAACAATGTATTCAAATTTTGTAAATAAACTAGTAGAAAAAAAGAATAAATTTTAGCTTTAAAATAAAGTAATAATTAGAGTCACATTATCTCCAAGGTATAATTTTACTTTATCATTTTAAGGAGGATCATTTTAAAGAATAGAAGAAAAACTGTAAGTCTAAAGTTGTCAAAGTTGGCCAGTCATATGTATTATCCATGGCAGAGGGACTACTTCTGTATGTCGAAGTATTAATTCAGTAGTACTATAATTACTAATAGTAATAATACTAGTATTACTATTACAGAGGTATACTATTTATATACAGAGTCAAACTATTAATGTATATATTACAGAGACACTACTTCTAAATGTAGAAGTATTAACTTAGTAATACTATAATTACTAATAGTAATACTATTAACTCAGTATTCCAGTTTTGTAAATGTGATTAAATTAAACGTCCTTTTTGGTTTTTCACAATTAGTGTCACATTTCAGTTAGACTTTCTGGTATCTTTAATTTTTAAAACAACCCCACAAGATAGATATTACTGTTAGATACCTTTCATAGGAGACTAGATTGAGGATTCCTACTTGAAGCTCTTTGTTTAATTCATTCTCTGTTTTTGTGCCACCTTTTGGTAGCATAAAAAAGAAAATAAATCACCAGGTGCTAGGAGCTGTAGTGCCATAACCAGTCAGGGCTGCTAACCTAAAGATCAGCAGTTTGAATCCACTAGCCACACAGCAGGAGACAGATTGGCAGCCTCTTTAAAGTTGTATGGCCTTGAAAACTATTGACTCTTGCAGAGAGAGGGTCATTAAAAATGTGAAATGACTCAGAGGCAGTGGGTTAGGTTAGGTTTTGATATAGAGCTAAGAATGCTAAAAGTCATATTATTTTTTTTTAAATGCTCCACTTATCTAAGTAGAAGTTTTGAGGAAGATTAGAGTTAGGGAAGAATAGTTAAAGGAAGGGGAGCTCTGGTGGCCTAGTGGCAAGAAGCTGCACTACAATCCCAGAGGAACACGGTTTGAATCCACCAGATGCTCTGCCGGAGAAGGAGGCGCAATATCCTCCTGTACCAGTCAGATCTGATTTGACGGTACACGCACACAAAATAATAATTAAAAAAAAAAAAGAATAGTTAAAGGAAGAATAGAGGAAAGGGACTTGGGGTTTCAATAAGTTTCTAAGAAGAGGAAGTAGAGTGAAATAAGAAGCCTTCCAGGCAAAATGGTGTGCTTTCAGGGTTAGAATGTGGAATGGTAGGCAGACTTCTGACTGCACCATAGAAAGTTATAGTAGAGAGCTACATACCATAGGCTATGGGGTTAAAAATTATCTTGTGGGAAGGAGTGAACGATCAAAGGTTTAAAGAATAGGATAAATGTATTTATGTTGTGCTTTAGAGTTCCACATTATCCTTTGGGGCAAGCCACAAGTTCAGTGACTCATAGTCAAACCCTTTGTGTCATAGGCCATCAGCTCCAGCTTAATGTCTGTTTTGCTCAGCTGACTTTGATAGTAACTGCAATGTTGATAGTGATTCCTCCAACTCACCTCACCTTCAGACAAGATTCTTTTTCCAAGAGTAACTCAAAATCAAAAAAGATAAAAGGTGTGTCATGTGGCTCCTTTATCTCCTTTTTTCTTGCTATTCTTTGGGAATGAATCTAGGATCCTGAAAGATCCCACCCCCCACCCCACCCCACCCGCTTCTTCTATTATCTAACCTTGTCTAGCACTTAGTTGCTCTGCAGCATTTTTCAAGAAGCTTTTTAAGACTGTGACATTTGAAGAAATCTCTATTCCATCATGAATCTGAGAATTTATGTGTTGACTCTTGATATTTTGATTCACATTTTAGTGATTTGCCAAATAGTCTCCCTAATTGGTAGTCTAGACGTATGTCATTTTCTGGTTTCTATTTCTTTCTTATTGATGATTTTGTTACTATCAAGGAAAGAAAGTAAATTGAAATATCTTTGGTGTAAAATAATATGTAATATGGAAATTTCTTTGGTGTAATATATAGTTAAAGCCATATTTCTGAATAAACAGCAAGGAAGCTTGAGAGAACTTGAGAGAAGCACACTTTTCAAGTAATAACTAATAGTGTGAGGAGACGATGCTCTAGATAAACCCAGAACTGATGTGCTCCTTTTCCTCTCGTGCTAATACGTCTGGGCTTCAGAAACAGACCACTGTCCAGCTTCTCCCTACCATAATTGTTTCTCTAAATGTCAGCAGAAAGTAATATGATACTAGGCCAAGCACAAAGATTTCTGACCACCCATTCCTCAGGTGGTTGGGCTAGCATGGAAGAGGTCACACAGGATTTCAGGTATAAATATGGCTAAGAAAGGAATTTTCTCTGTCCTCTTGGCTTTGGTATTAGGTGGAAGATGTGTAGAAGATGTTACAGGCTCACCTAACTAACATGGCCTGAGGGAGACACTGGAAGAGTTTTCCATCTCTACATGGATAGCTTTTACCCTAGTGAGAACCCCTCATCATGAAACTCTTCCTGTTATATCCCATTTTATATCATTAAAGCAGTTTTTACTGTTACTAAAGCTGTTTACAGGTCTCCTCTGTACACTTAATCAGGTTAAATGGATACAATACCCGTGGAATCGTTGACACCACTGAGTAGAACATTTACCTCAGTGTTGTGGTAACTACATGGGATCTTGAGATGGCCCTTATGGTAACCTGCATATACAATGCAAACCATCACCTGACATTTTTATTTTTCCAGCTGAAAAATATTGCTAGACTTTCTTTTCAAAATTCACTGTTAGTGAGTTGGTTCCCACTCATATGACCTTCCATCAGATTTCCAAGACTATATTTACATCTTAACATGAGGAAACTGCCCCTCATTTTTCTGCCAATCATCAGTGGAATTGAACTGGATTAGAAGCCAATACATTGTGCACTATGACACACAGGTTTGACTTATTACCCTCAAATTCACTGAGCATGAACTTGTTATTCTACGCCTTTCAGTTAGAACTAATCCCTAGCTGACACTTTAGCAGGAGATTGTCCATCTCACCCAGATATTTACATACACAAAATTAGATTGAAAACTTGTGCTGAAATATTGGACCCCAGAATCTAACCTAAATTCACTAAATAAATAGTTCTTGGGTATCTACTAGGTGCAAAACACTGTTCTGGACATATGAGATAGCAATTAATTATAGACAAAGTCTACTCTTATGGAACTTACTATAGCCAGGATACAATAAACAACAGAAACTAGACAGTAATTAAGAACATAAGGTAGTATATCAGATGATGATGCTGTGGTATTGTTGTTATGTGCCATTGAGTCGCTTGCGAGTCATAGCTACCCTGCTCTATCCTGTGCCAACCACATTGTCTCTGACACTACCCCTATTACACCAGTCACTGAATCAATCCATATAGATATCTAAGAGAAGAGTATTCCAGATGAGGAAAAGAGTGATAAGGTCTTGGGATGGAAAGTTACCTTGGCTATTAACACAGTTTTCAGAAGGCCATTGGCCTAGTGGCAAGAAGCTGTGCTGCAATTCCAAAGGCACACCATTCAAGGCCACCAGCTCCTCTGTGAAAGAAGGATGGGAGGCCTCTTTCTGTATGGTTAACTGCCTCTGAAACCCTGCCAGAGGGTCAGCTATGGATCAGTTCCAATTCTGCGATGCACAACAACTATGATCAAGGGGGAAAGTAAAAAGAATTGACACATAAGGTAACAATGGACCACTTTCTGTAAGCTTTTATGAATCATTATAAGGACTTGGACTTTAACAGAAGTTTTTAGTAGTAAGCAAAAGCAAGTTAGGCAGGCAATAAACTGTAACAGGGTGAGCAGAGGCAGGGAGACTTATTGAGAGTTTATTGCAATAATCTAGGTAAAACAATGGCGAATCAGTGAAGGTGATGAGGGAAGCTCAGTATAAGATGTGAAAGAACAATAGGAAGAGAAGGACTAGAGATCCCTGTTGTGCTAAAGAATGTTTGAGGTAGAAGTACATGAGAAGCAAGCTAGAACAGGGGGCTGTGAAGAGAGAGTGGGATGTTTGCATTAGCAATTTTGAAGGTGAGGTCATCTAGGGCTCTGATAAAGATTAATAGTTTGTGTTTGTAAGAATAAGTAAGTAACAGGGCCTCTCTTCCATGTTTCCTTTCAAGAACATAGTCTTCTCCCTTTGAGAAGTAACTTTCTAATAAATCTTTTTTTTACCTTTTAGAAAAACAACAACAACAAAACAAGTGACAAAAGTGAAGGAGAAGAGAAAATCATTGCAGTAGAGTTAGGAAAGAAATTTGGAATAAAAACATACCTGATTTTTCCTGTTCTTCTTGTTGTTATGTACCATCAAGTTGCCTGCAGCTATAGAGACCCTATGCACAGCAGTTCTGAAGACTTCCCTTTCCTGAGCCAGTCTCACTAATTCCCAAACACCAACACCCATTGTCCCAGTTATGGTATCAATCCCGCTCATCCAGGGTCTTCCTCTCCTGCTCTGTCCCTCCACCCTTCTGAGCATGATGTCCTTCTCCAAGGAGTGGTACCTCCTGGCCACATGTCCAAAGCATGTTAGATGGAGCTTCAAAATCCTAGCCTCCAAAGAGAAACTTGGTTTCACTTTCTCCAAGACAGACCTATCTGTTTTCCTGGCAGTCCATGGTATGTTCACGATTCTTGTCCAGCACCACGACTCAAAGGCATCAATTCTTCTTCTGTCATCCTTAGTCATTGTCCAGCTCTCTGATGCATAGAAAGTAATTGCTAAGACCATGACCTAGATTAGGCACACCTTAGTCTTTAGAGGGACATAATTTTTTTTCAGTACTCTGGAGAGCTTCCTGACAGCAGACTTTCCCAATAAAATTCATCTCTTGATTTCCTGACTGCTGGTGCCAAGAGTGTTGACTGTGGAGCTGAGCAATCTGTCATTCTTAACAACCTCAATTTTTCTCCATCTATTATGATGCTGCCAATTGGTCTTCTTGATGTTGAGCTTCAATCCATATTGAAAATTACAGTCCTTGACCTTCTGCACCAAGCACCTCAGGTCCTCCTCAGTTTCAGCAAACACAGTTGTGTCATTTGCATAATGTAGATTGTTGTTGAGTCTTCCTCCAATCTTGATGCCACATTCCTCTTCATAAAGCCAGGCTCCCAAATGATCTGTTCTGCATTTGATTGAAAAGGTATGGAGACCAAATGCATCTCTGATGCACTCTTTTCCTGATTCTGAACCATGCAGTATTTAATTGCTCTGTTCTGAGGACTGTCTGAGAACCTAGGGAGGGTGAGACCAGGCTGCTTCTTGGAGACAAAGATTCTGAAGCTTCATCTGTTATACTTTGGACATGTTGCAAGATGGGAATAGTCCTTGGAGAGGGACATCATGCTTGGGAGGGTGGAGGGGCAGCGCAAGAACATTCCATACCTGTTGGTCCTATCACTCCGCCTTAGCCCCTATATAGGGCCAAGTCAATAAACCAAGGGTCTTCATGACTCCCTGCTCCTCAAGCCAGCAACCCTTTTTTTGCTTATCCATACAATCTGTGAACACTGCCAAAAGAACATGTCTAGTCTGTTTCTTCATTGCTGTATTCCTCCAAGGTTCACTCCAGTGGATCCAGGTGATCTCTACAAATAAGCATACTTTCCAGCTTCCTTTAACTTTAAATCCTGGAAGAGGCCTCTCTTGGGCACCAACTTTATCCTGTCTCAGAAGCCAAACTACTTGTTGCAGTTTTTAAAAGAGTTTCTTCTTCTTCTTTTTCTTTTAAAGTTCTCTCTTTTCCTATGTGCCTTTCTTTCAAATGTGAACCTCTTTAATCAAAGTCAAAAGTAGGTCTACAAATCCATTTAAATGTAAATCCCCTCAGAGTACCAGTTGAAACTTAAATTTTTCCCTCTACTAAACCTCAACATCCACTACCAGATTCTACTTTAAAGGGCTTATCTCCCGGAAGGCATAAGAGTGCCAGGCATTCCATACTTGTCCCTCCTCCAGATATGAGAGATCATCACAACTTCCAGCATAAAAATGACTCACAACCCACTAGCCCTCAGTCTGAAGGCAAGGCCAAGCATTTCAGCATTTAAATATTCCAGCACACCCACATGCTGGTGGACTGTTAGCCTGAGAGCCCCAGTTCATCTGGCAAGTCCCATCTGCTGACACCCACAGGGGTGTCTCCTTTCTCCATACTTTTTCAGCCTATATGTGGAAGAGATCATTCAAGAGGCTGGACTTTATGAAGAAGAATGTGACATCAGGACTGGAGAAAAACCTCATTAACAACCTGCATTATACAGCTGACACAACTTTGCTTGCTGATACTGAGGAGAATTTGAAACATTTGCTGCAAATGGTCAAAGATCAGCACCTTCAATATGGATAGGACCTCAACATTAAGAAAACAAAACAAAACAAAAAAAAACAACCAAAAAAAAAAAAAGAGAGAGAGAGAGAGAAAGGAAGACCCTTGATGAGATGGATTGATTCAGTGACTGGAGTAATGAGGATAGATGTGTCAGAGACAATAATATTGGCACAGGATAGAGCAGGGTTTAGGGCTGTTGTACATGGGATCACTATGAGTTGCAGACAACTCAATGCCACATAACAACAATAACAACAGTATTCTAGAATGTATGTTTTAGTATTATTATTATTAAATTTTATTAGTTTTAATGAACATTTACATGGATTTTGGGTTTTCATTCCTTCATTGTTGCACTGTTTTCTTTATCCTCCTCCCCAGTTCGTTCTTCTTCCCCACCCCGAATGTCTGTTTTAATTGTCCAGTTGCCACAGTGCTTGTCAAAGCCAGTTCTGATTAATCTCCTTTGTCAGTGTGTCCTTTGCCATTCCCTATCACTCCTTCCTGAGAGAGACTTCACCCTGATTCATAAGGAAAAGGGGATGGCGTATTCTCTTAGCTACTTCCTGCTGAAAAAGGATGCTGTGGGTTTCAGGGTGAAGATCTTCTCTCACTACTCTAAAGGGCCTCTTTGGCAGTAGGAAACACATAGACTATTATGGAGATTGATTTTGGGCACTGTTAGTAATTGTGCTTAGCTGTACATGTTCATATCCTTGAAGATGTATCATGGAAGCGTTGCAACCTAGAAGACACAAATTTAACAAGTTAAAAGTACATGAGTCAAAAATTAACAAGCAATAATATTCCGAGTAGAAGTTCTAGTAGTGGCACAAATCAAGTTACAGAGGGAAGGTGGTTCTTACAATAAAAGGCCTATAGACTAGCACTTTGTCTATTATAGTGTACAGGTTAGGAACCACAAGATGTAGAGGCTCAGCTATGTCATTTATGCTTCTTAAGTCCTGGAGCAAATTCCATCTACCACTGGGCTGTTTTACAACTCGGAAGTTCACATGCAAGGTAGAGGTGAAGTAAGGAACTGCTTATGAGGTTTTCCGTCCATTCCAACAACTAAGAGATAGTGAGAGGAGTTGGGACCTCAGAAGACTTTTAGAACCAATTAGTAGGCTCTGTGTCAGGAGAAAATGAATATACTTACCAGTAATGTTAATGCTCATCCACGGCTCTTCTGGGAGGATCTAAATCGTTGAAGTGTCCTCCTTTGTTTCCAGCTGGGAGCTGGGAGTATGTATGTTTTGTTTATTCATTTTAAATTACTGTACATTTGATCTGGCTCTACATTTTTAATATTATGAGCAATGCTGTTTTGAACATGCATGTAGAAGTTATATGTGGAAGTAAGTTACCAAATTTGGGGGGATATAATCTAGCAATGTAAATGGTATTTCTAAAATTTTCTTTTTAAAAATATAGTGTTTTAAAAGTTTTATCATAAAAATCTATATGTATTTCACATTCAACTCCACAATACATAATTTTGGAAGAATGCTTTAACTTATTGCCAGATATTTATTTAACCTTCTAGTTGAATTGAACTTCCCTCCAGAAATCTGTGAGGAACAATGGTGCTGTAGGGAAATGTTCCCTATGTCCTGAGGTTCCTGGAGTCCTTAGCCCACTGCTGCTGGGGTGTTGTTGTTCAAGCTCAAAATATCATTGTTATCACATCAGAAGTGACTCATAACTGACCCTCCCACAAGTTTCTTAGGCTGTAAATTGCACAGAAGGAGATTTCTTATCTTTCTATCAAGGAACCAGTAGTATTCCAACCACCAGTCAGGCTTGGCCTTTGGGGTACAGCTGTTAGGTGTTATCAAGTCAGTATTTGACCCACAGCAACCCCATGTGGGAGAGAATAACTTCCCCTAGTGGTTTTCTAGGTGGAATCTTTAAGGAAGCAGATTGGTAGGTTATTTGCTCAAGGATCCTCTGGTATGTTTGGACTGACGATCAAGTGGTGGGCTCCTTGGGTGGCGGTGTTCTGGTAGGACACTGGGAAGGCATCTCTGGAGAGGCTGTCTTTCTTCCCTTTTTAAAAAATAAAATAGTTAAATCTTTACATTTCCTTTGTGGAAAATAGTTAAATCTTAAAATTTTTAATTAAAAAAAATGGTTAAAACCTTACCATTTTCTAATCTTGCAATAGTTTACGTCTTTAGTTTAAAATCACTATGATAGTTAAATCTTAAAGCCTTGACATTTAAGACCTAGACAGGATTGCTGAAATTAATTTTATCCAATCCCTTTGTTTTATAGATCCTGGAACTGAGGAAGGTCCAAAAGATTAATGTTCTTGGCCACGGCCCCATAGCTGGTTAGATAGGTAACTTAAGATATGAAGCCAGGTCTCCTGACTCACAGTTCAGTGTGCCAACTACTTACCTTCACTTGTCTCTGTTGTCTGAATTTGAAGGCTTAGGCAAAGAAGAAATGTAATTTATCTGGGTATTATTTCAGACAAAATTTTATAGAAAGTGTTTTGAGAACAAAAGTAGACAGCCTTATACTTGTTAATTCAGAGAAGCAGGCAGAGACCATAGGAGGAATAAATAACATTACCACTTTTAGTTTGTGAATATGTAAGAAAGAATTATAGGCATTTGTAAACACTCAGTTATAAACACAGGGCAGCCATTAAGGCACTTTGAGAGTGAGTCTTTTTTTTTCTCCTCCCTTATTAGTGCATTCTAACATTTACAAGCCAATAGTTTAAAACAGGGGTATGAAGATTGAGCATAATTATGTTAACCAAGTGTAGTGAAATTACACAATGGATTATGTAGTTAATCGCTTGGATCTTCTAAATGTCATGCTGAATATAGTTTATCCCTCTCATACTGAGTCAGAAGCAAGAGTGGGTTCGTTCACTATTTCCAGTACGTGGCTTCCCTCTAGCAGGTGTTGTGACGGGTGGGAAAGGGTAGGTAGGAATGCACTTATGACTCAGGATCTGAGAAGTGTACTATTTAGTCCATGCAGGGAGCTGTGCATGAGGCTGCAGACAGCTGAGCCTTTGGCAGGACTCACAGCCACCCCTGGGCTTAGAAGAGGCTCTTGATCCCCTATGAATCTGGGAATATTGCTCACTTGCCCAGGCTGAGAACAGGTGCATGGAAATCCCTGCAGTCCAGGAGCTGAAGTGTTTGTGTGTCAGCCCTGTCATTCTCTGTGTGATATTGGCCACATCACCTCCCAGGATCAAAGTCCCTCATCTGCAAAATTAGGGAGTTAAACTAGTTGACCTTTAGAGAAAACTCCTTCGTCTTTAAAATGCTATGACTGTACTAGTCTTTAAAATGCTATGACTGTACTAGTCTTTAAAATGCTATGACTGTATCTAGTTTAGGGTTTGAAATGCCTATTATATGAGAAGAGAGTAACTGTATATAAAGGTGAGAACTCAGATAAGAACTCAGATTTTTAAAGTTATAAAAAACTGTCTTTGTAACATTGGGAAAGTCACTTACCTTTTATATGTACTCTCTATCTAACCCTTAAAAAGGAAATGATGGCAATAGTAACCTCTCTCACAGGGTTCTTTAGATGAGAAAATGGCACTGTGGATGTAAGGGACTTAGTGCAGTGCCTGATACATCTAAGTTTTAGTAAATATTTCTTAGTTATGAAGACTCCTGCTGTTTTCTTTGAACACACATTTATCCCAATATCTAGTTACCTTTAGAAATTATTAAAAGCCCAGTAAGTTCCCATGACATAAAGTATATAGATTAAGCTTTTATTTAAAATGTACAACAATGAATGAATAAACTTTTTTAAAGTTTATTTTAAAAGTAACCAGTTGAGCTTTAAGTAAACGGAAATGAAAATAAAGTTATTTAGATGATTGCATATTAAATATGGTGAGAGAAGAAATCAGATGCAAAAGGGAAAGATATGGAGGAAGTTAAGGAAAAAACAGACTTATTTTATCCTCTAGGTTTTTATAGTTGTGATTTTCCTTTTATGTGTAATTTAAAAAAAAAGTTAATGTGGAAATAGTATAATCTACAGAAAATGTACCCAAGTAATTTTTTTTCTTTAGAAACAATACACTGCATTATTAAGGGAAATCAGAGAGCTCTGATTGTGTAGTGTATAAGGAGTGGTGCTGCCAACCCAACTGTATGCAGTTTGAATCCACCAGCTGCTTACTCCTCAAGAGAAAAATACATAATTTCCTACCATATAATTTATAACCTATGAAAACCTGCTAATGGGTCAGCTGTGAGTTGGGTCTAATCCAGTGACAATGTTGTTGTTGTTGTTATGTGCCATTGAGTTACCTGCAACTCATAGTGACCCTATGTACAACAGCTCTGATGTCTGCCCTGTCCTGAGTCAGTCACACTGACAAAGAAACACCAATCCCCATTACCCTAATTACTATAGCAATCCATCTCATCTGGGGTCTTCCTCTCCTGCACTGTCCCTCCATCCTTCTGAGCATGATATCCTTCTCCAAGGACTGGTTGCTCCTAGCCACATGCCCAAAATATGTGAGATAAAGCTTCAAAATCCTAGCCTCCAAGGAGAAAATTGGTTTCACCCTCTCCAAGACAGACCAATTTGTTTTCTTGGCCATCCACGGCATGTTCAAGACTCTTCTCCAGCACCACAACACAAAGGCATTGATTCTTCTTCTGTCATCCCTATTCATTGTCCAGCTCTCTGGTGCATAAAAAGTAATTGTGTAGACTATGGCCTGGATTAGGTGCACCTTAGTCTCTAGACTGACACCATTGTCTCTCAGTACTCTGAAAAGGTCCCTGATAGCAGATTTATCTAAATTCAATTTATCTTTTGATTTCCTGACTTCTGGTGCTAAGACTATTGATATGGAACCAAGCAAGCTATAACTTGTTAACAACTTCAATCTCTTCTCCATCCCTTATGGTGCTGCTACTTGACCCAGGGGTGAGAATCTTTATCTTCTTGATGTTGAGCTTCAATCCATATTGAAGACTACAGTTCTTGCCCTTCTGCAGCAAGCACTCCAGGTCCTCCTCAGTTTCAACAAGCAAGGTTGTGTCATCTGCATAACGTAGGTAGTTGATGAGTCTTCCTCCAATCCTGATGCCACATTCCTCTTCATAAAGCCTAGCCTCCTGAATGATCTGTTCTGCATATAGACTAAAAAGGTATGGAGACAAGATGCATCCCTGATGGACTCCCTTCCTGATTTTGAACCATGTGGTGTTTTCCTGCTCTGTTCTGAGACTTGTTCCTGGTCGAAGTACAGGTTTCGCATAGCACAGACAAGTGTTCTGAGATTCCCATTCTCCTCAAGGTTAGCCACAATTTGTTGTGATCCACACAGTCAAATGCCTTTGCATAGACAATGATAGACAGATAGATATCCCTGTGGTCCTCTTTGCTTTCTGCCAAGATCCATCTGACATTGGTGATATTTTTATTATTTTTGTTTATACTCACATAGGCATAAATAGTAAAACTACATGACTTCATATACCCTGCTTCTTTATAAGTTCTTCCATTGTTCTTGAAAGCACTACTATGCTGTGAAATGAGGATTTAAAAGGCTAACATGGTTGTAGGGTTTTTTAAATGGTTTTTCTATTCCCTTAGCCCCTTTTGGAGTTATAGCCTCCAGCTGCCTTAACTGCAAATGCATATTTCACCCATTGATCAGCATCTTCGACTTCATCAACACCTGCAAGACCAACATGAAAGAGCGCTAACCCAACTGTACAGAGACTGAGGCATAGCCTGACCGAGCCTTGGAGACCGAGTCTGTTAGGTTCTGCTTGTTGGACAGTTAAAGGACGAACTGACTTGTGACTGCTATGAGACAAAGCTTGTTGGACAATTGAGGAAACCAGAAGCTTCTTTTGAGTTGTTGTACTGAACTTGGACTTCCACTCGTTAATTGAGAAGCTGTCTAAACTAATTGAGGAATTGTACCTCACTAATAACCTGACTTGGGATTATTGTTTACTAATTGGACCTTAACTTTGTGGTAACTTTTGCCTCCCCCAACCTATTTCCTTCATAGACCCCACAGTTGTGAGTAAAATAAAGTCTGTGACTCAATTGACAACAAACATTGGATCCAGTGATTAGGAAAAGTAGGAGCAGGAGTGTTGGGAGGTCGTATCTGACAACGTAGCTATTTGTTTGGCATTGTAGATGTTATTAATGAAACAATGATCTAGTTAATAAAGGTTGGACCTGACCTTGCCCAGATTGCCCTTGCTTCTTTTAAAGTTAACAATACTGTGGATACTCTGATTCTTTCCCACTTATTTAGAATATCAGTATGAAACTATCACTGTTCAGTAATGGTTTGCTGAGTTATATGAAGGACTTCATCTAAGGTAAAACATTCAGAGTCATAACCTATTTTTAAGGGAATTTGGCAACTGAATTAACTGGGACTAGGAGGGACCTAAGGAGCCAGGGCTTGGACACTACCACCAAGAGGTGGGGGCGGGGCTTGGGCACTGCTGGTTGTTTATGCAGCAGCACCCTGTGTGTTGGGGGTCACACAGGTGCGGGCTGCAGGGGGGTCGCACAGTGGCGGGTAGTCTTCGCTCCTCTGGAGTTCCGCGGTGAGTCAACTATTCGGTTCTCAAAAGAAAAGTTGTGTGGTTTCTAGTGAATGTTTTCTGATACACAGTGGCGTGGTATACATGAGGTATGTCCCATTCCTACTTCTCACCAACTTATTTACACCACTGCAGTGACAACTCAGTACAAACTCACCAGTTTTTTATGTGAATAACTCAATCTAGATATGTCTCCCTTAAAAGATGGTGCCACTGTTGTAGAATGAGGCTGGCATTGGGGTGGGGGTAAGACTGAGAAAAACTGGATGAAATATGTTTACGGCATTGAAGTCTATGGGGGAGAG
>NW_006400020.1:1093393-1110012 GCF_000299155.1 Elephantulus edwardii | reverse complement strand
CCTGGAGGACATTATGCTGAGTGAGGTATCTCAGTCACAAAGGGACAAATGCTATATATTGCCACTGTTGTAGAATGAGACTGACATCGGGATGGGGGTAAGACTGAGAAAAACTGGATGAAATATGTTTACGGCATTGAAGTCTATGGGGGAGAGAATAGTCTAAGAGTATTATATTTTAGGGCATTATTTTTATCGTAGGAGTACGCCATGAGGGTTGCAGAGTGGATTATATTTGAGGGTGGGAGGTGGGGTTTGGGGAGGTGCGGGGGGATTGTGTACCAATGAGGGAGTTTTTCTTTTGCTTTTCAAGGAGAGGAGCAACAAGGAATGAATAGAATTTAAAAAAAAAAAAGATGCTTTTCTCTGATTTGTAATTCCTGATTAGTATATTGCTCTGAATCCCTAATTTTTAATACCTCTTTTTAGGAGCCCAGCTGTAAGAACTCTCTACCATTAATTCTAACAAAAGACTTAGAGACATGCAAAAGCCATCTCCAAGAACTAAGGTAAGCTATCTTAAGCGCCTCTGTTTCTTAGATGGCTCTGTAAAGCCATTCCCTAGCAAGGCTGTCTAGAATTGCATTTTTCTACACTCTGAACTCTCACTTGCGTTTCTGTCAGCAATTTTGTTTTTAATCGGGTAATATATTAAAAAGATTCTCATTTAGTAAATTTCATTAAAATGTAATACTTACCTGTGAACTTTTACTATTTAACTTAACATACTGCTTTAAATGTCAAGAAGACAAAAATTCTCACCACTGGGCCACTTGGCAGCATCAGGATGGATGGTGAAGAGATTGAGATTGTTCACAGCTTTAGTTTGCTTGGCTCCACAGTCAACACTCTTGGCACCAGTAGCTAGGAAATTAAAAGGCACATTGCGATGGGAAAGTCTGAAGTTAGGGACCTCTCCAAAGTACTGAAGAGCAATGGTGGCTCTCTGGGGACTAAGGTGCATCTGATACAGGCCATGGTCTTTGCAATCACTTGTTATGCATCAGAGAGTTGGACAATGACCAAGGAGAATAGAAGGAGAATTGATGCCTTTGAGCTGTGATGCTGGAGAAGAGTATTGAGAGTACCATGGACTGCTGGGAAAACAAACAAATTTGTCCTGGAAAGGGTTAAACCAGGTGGCTCCTTGGAGGCAAGGATTTTGAGGCTCTGTCTCACATACTTTGGACATGTTGTAAGGAGAGACCAGTCCTTGGAGAAGGGCATCATGCTTGGGAGGGTAGAGGACAGGCACAGAAGGGGAAGGCCCTCTATGAGGTGGATTGATTCAGTGACTGGGATAATTGGGATGGGAGTGTCAGAGACAGTGCGATTGGCACAGGACAGAGCAGAGTTTAGGGCTGTTGTACATTGGGTCACTATGAGTCACAAGCAACTCAACAGCACATAACAACAACAACAACTGCTTAAAAAAATCCAGATTGAATACTTGTTTTGCTAGTGAGAAGACTTCCTAAACACAAACTATACCTTGAGAGTTAGAGCATTTGTTTAATCTGGTAAGAAAGTGAACATATTAATCTTAAAGCTCTCATCTTTCTGAATCCTTAATTATTTTTACTTCGTTTAGTCAGAATTGTTTTCAACCTGATATAAGATATAATCATGTGTAGTAAATATTTTTCAGTTTACTTCTAAGCATAACAGAAAATGAATGAAAACTCATTTTTTACACTAGGGGTGAAAGAACATCCAATTGTAATTTTTTCTTAAAATAAATAGTGTTTTATTGACTTTGCATAATTTTTAAAATAGCCTATTATATACTTAAAATTTAAGTATATTTTAATGAGAATATACTGTCACAAATATAAATATACGGACAAAAAAGAAAAGGATTAATTTGTAAAATTTTGTTTTCTTAACTAGGAAATTACAAAATATACATAATTGTTTTGCCAGTGGGAAGAAAGACTCCTTTAACACATAATATATAATAAAAATTTTATTATTTCTTTATCTAAGTACAAAAGCAATCATATTAGTCTTAAAGCTCTCTGCTTTGTGAGTCTTTAATTTTCATTTTTGAGTTAAACTTTTACTAACTACTAGGAAATTTACTACTGTTTTTATTAGATTCCATTGAACTGGTTCCATCTTTTTCTAGTCCTAAACAAAAACATCCTTTTGACTCTCTGTAGGCAAAAATTCAAAAGATTTCTATTATTTTATTTTATTTTAATTGTTATTTATTATGATAAAATATTGTGGCATTATTTTCAAAGACAAGACAAGTGAAGTATTGAGCTGTTACTTAATGTTTTGTTTATGGTGGGAGGTTATTTGTAAGATAACAGATTGTATCAGTCTTTATAAAACTTACTCAATCGTAAAAAAAACCAACTTATTCAACCTTGATATTTTCTGAACAATTACTTTAGCTATTATGAAAGGAGTAGATAAAATGTGCAGGTGACTGAGTCTGACTTCCACCTGCTTCATAAAGGGGAGTTTGTCCCCACCAATAATATCCATAGTGATAAACAGATAGCTGTTTGGTCAGTCATGCTATCCCCCATGCTCCTACACCTATTTTTACCAGTCATTAGGTGAGAGTTCATTGTTGATTCACAGTCTTTATTCACAGTTGTGGGGCTTATTAGGGAAATATATTGTAGCGTAGTGGAGGCAAAGAATATCACCAGTGCAAGTCCAGGTTTAGTCCAGAAATCCCAAACCAGATTAACAAGGCAATTAATCAGTTTCTGTTCAGCAGCAAAAACTCAAGAAGCCTTTGTTTGCGTCCATTATCCAACAGTCTTTATCTCCAAGCAGTTGTAAGTCAAATTTTCCTTCAATCACCCAGCAAGCAAAACTTTTAGCAGTGGTCTATATCATCAGTGTTCCTCTGGTTACAACTTGTCACAGTGTCTTCACAGCAGTGCCACAGTTTCTTCACCCTTTCCCACCACTGTCACCACCTTTCCATACAAAATATGGAAAGAACTCTCTTATATTGGTCCCACAGCTGTTGATGATTTGCATGGTCATGTGTCTGCCATCATTGTAGCTGGAGACCATGCCCCCAATGGGAGCTAACACAATATTGTGAAAAGCCAATTTTCAAGGGTTATGACACTGCAGCCATGAATATCATGCTTTCTTTTCTAGATTCAAGCTATATCTTTCTTAACTGTGTTTGTGTATAGACTTCCATATAATTACATATATAATAGGAATTTTCTTTAGATTAAATTTAGCAAAAATTCAATGTAGATAAACTAATCCTGAAACAAATATATTTGGAGAAAATGATGTAGAGTTTGGAGACTTATTTCTTAGGTCTTATGTAGAGTTTATTCCATTTATATTGGTATAGCTGCTTTTCGGTATTAACACCACAAGTGAATCACATCCTAAGTAAAAGATAATCTTGAGACCTAGTATAAAAATTGTTTGAGGAAATTGTAATACTCTTAAAATATTAATTCTATTTAAAATATAACAAGCATATACAAAGTCAGTCATTAAAGTGCCATTGTCATCTTCTAGCTTACTGTTTAGTTCATAACCAATTTCATTCAATACATATCCTTCACGGGCTAAGCAGAGATTTGTGATTTTAGTTTCTTTATGGCCTTACAGGAGCAAGTGTAAGCTTACATGAGCAAACTAAGCTCTGGTTGATATGGGGTTGCTTACAGTCTTTGTGATTAGAAATCCCAGAAATAAGGCAGAACATGTACAACAAAACACAAAGGATTACTAAAACACCAACTCTGTCGCTTGCTATGCATCAGAGAGCTGGATATGACTAAGGATGGTGAAGGAAGAATCAATGCCTTTGAGTTGTGGTGCTGGAGAAGAGTATTGAATATACCATCGTCTGCTGAGAGAACAAACAGGTTTGTCCTGGAAAGGGTGAAACCGGCTGCTCCCTGGAGACAAGGATTTTGAAGCTCTGTCTGACATATTTTGGGCATGTTGTAAGGAGAGGCCAGTCTTTGGAGATGGAAATCATACTTTGAAGGGTAGAGGGACAGTGCAAGAAAGGAAGACCCTGGATGAGATGGATTGTCTCACTGACTGGGGTAATAGGGGTCGGTGTGTTAGAGATAATGATGTTGGCTTAAGATAGAACAGGGTTCAGGGCTGTTGTGTACAGGGTTGCTATGAGTTGCAAGTGACTTGAGGGCACATAACAACAACAACTCAGTCATTAACATTTTCTTTTAAGATTTTTTTTCTCCCTATGTGGTCTTTGAATGCTAAACCTGAGAACATCTATAAAAAATGGCTGGTGTGTCCTTTCTAGAGTAACTTAGTGAGCTATGAGAATGATGTGTATCCTTGATACTAATGTTACTCCAGTTGGCTCTGTAGTTCTCTTTCCCAGACATCTCTAGTTACTGCTGTATTTGCCTTGGACAGCTAAGTACTTCTGATCTGTACATGGACTAGAAGTTCATTGGCTCTAGAGATGTCAAGTCTAAGCCATCTGTCCCTATCAATGTTCTTTCTGCCAGCTGTTGTCTCTGCTCTTGGGCAATGGGAAAGATTACATTTCTCTTCCTTAGATAGGAAAGCCAATCATGCTTTTAAAAAAAAAAAAAAAAGATACCTTCATTACATATTGCCAGGATACTTGGTTCCTGCATAAGTATTGCTCTCTAGTTCAAGGACAAATTCACATAAAAATTCATGTAATATATAAGCATACTTTCTTTTCTCATGCTTCGCTTGATTGGATTTAACAAATATTGTTTTTGTTTAAAAAATTGAAGATTTGTGGTAACCCTGTATCAAGTAAGTCTACTGGCATAATTTTTTAAACAGTACGTGTTCAGTTTATGTCTCCCTGTGTCACCTTTTGGTAATTCTCACAATATTTCAAGTTTCATTATTACCTTATCTGTCATCGTGATCTATGGAACAATAGTGGCAATTTTTTAAAATATAACACAATGAAGTTTGAACATCAATTCACTGTGCCTTTCACTTGAACACTTAGAGGTCATTGTCAAGTTATTAATACACCTAATTTCAATACTGTCAAATTTCAGAGAATAGGAAGACTTCGGTCCATGATCTCATGTCTTACTGTTTGAATTGATATGCAGCATCAAAATCAGTACCCAGGAAGAATGGCAAATTTAATCAATAAATATTATTTGTGTTCTGACTGGACCCCAGACCCATTGTTTGCCATTGTATCTCCCTATTGTTAGGCCTTCCTATTCCCTGAGACATTTCAGTATTAAAATTAAGTCATTTAATAACCTTGCAATGGCTGCTAAGTTTCAAGTGAAAAGAGCAGTGAATTGATGTGGCAAACTTTATTGATTCTTATTTTAAGAAATTGCCACAGCTGTCCTCTAATTTAGCAATGCTGGCCTGGATGTGCTCACTAAGTTGTGCCAAGAAATTTGGAGAACAGCCAGCTGGCCCATTGACTGGAAAAGATCGATATTTGTTTCCATTCCAAAGAAAGGTGACCCAACAGAGTGTGGAAATTATCAAACAATATCATTGATAGCACATGCAAGCAAGATTCTGCTGAAAATTATCCAAAAACGTTTGGAACAATATGTCAACAGAGAACTTCCAGATGTGCAGGCTGGATTTAGAAGAGGTCGTGGTACTAGGGATATTATAGCTAATGTCAGATGGATCTTGGCAGAAAGCAAAGAATACCAGAAGAATGTCTATCTGTGCTTCATTGACTATGCAAAGGCTTTTGACTGTGTGGATCACAACAAGCTGTGGCTGATTCTAAGAAGAATGGGAATCCCAGAACATTTGCTTGTGCTAATGCAAAACCTATACTTGGACCAGGAGGCAGTCGTCAGAACAGAGCAAGGAGACACTACATGGTTCAAAATCAAGAAGAGGGTCCATCAGGAATATATTCTGTCTCCATAGCTTTTTAATCTGTATGCAGAACAGATCATCCGAGACTCTGGGCTATGCAAAGAGGAATGTGGCATCAGGATTGGTGGAAGAATCATCAACAACCTGCGTTATGTAGATGACACAACCCTGCTTGCTGAAACTGAGGAGGACCTGAGGCGCTTGCTGCAGAAGATCAAGGACTACAGCCTCCTATATGGACTGAAGCTGAATGTCAAGAAAACAAAGATTCTAACCACTGGGCCAATTGGCAGCATCAGCATGGATGGCGAGGAGATTGAGATAGTTAACAGTTTTAATTTACTTGGCTCCACAGTCAACGCTCTTGGTAATAGCAGCCAGGAAATCAGGAGACTAATTGCATTGGGAAAGTCGGCTGTGAGGGACCTCTCAAGAGTACTGAAGAGCAACGATGTCAGGCTGGAGACTAAGGTGCGCCTGATCCGGGCTATAGTCTTCGCAATTATGTGCTATGCATCAGAGAGTTGGACTGTGAATAGGGCTGATAGAAAGAGGATTGATGACTTTGAGCTGTGGTGCTGGAGAAGAGTGTTGAATATATCATGGACTCCTAGGAGAACAAACAGGTTTGTCCTGGAGAGGGTGAAGCCAGAGTGTTCCCTGGAGTCAAGGAATCTGAAGCTTTGTCTGACTTATTTTGGGCATGATGCAAGGAACATCATGTTTGGCAGAGTGGAGGGGAAGTGAAGGAGAGGAAGACCTTTGGTGAGATGGATCGATTCTGTGACTGGAATCATGGGAATAAGTGTGTTTGAGATGGCTAGGTCGGCACAGGATAGAACAGCATTTAGAGCTCTTGTACATAGGGTCGCTATGAGTCGCAAGTGACTTGATGGCACATAACAACAACAATCATTTAGCAGCCACCAACATAAAAGTAAGACCCTGCTCCAGCAAAAAAGATCACAGTTTTCTGAAGGCTCTGATGATAGTTTATTTTTTTTTTTGTTGTTGTTGTTGACTTACTGAAAGAGATTCATGTTTGTTCCCATTCCCAAGAAATGAGATCTAACAGAATGTGCAAATTATCAAACAATAGTCTTAGTTCCAGCAGTCAGAAAATCAAAAGACAAATTGTGTTGGGAAAATCTGCTGTCCGGGAATTCTCCAGAGTGCTGAAAAGCAACAATGTCAGTCTAGAGACAAAGGTGCACTTTATCCATGACATGGTCTTCGCAGTTACTTGTTGTGCATCAGAGAGCTGGACAATGACTAAGGATGATAGAAGAAGAATTGATGCCTTTGAATTGTGGTGATGGAGAAGAGTCTTGAGCATACCATGGACCACCACAAAAACAAACTGATCTGTCTTGAAGAAGGTGAAACCAAGTTTCTCCTTGGAGGATAGGATTTTGAAGCTCTGTCTCACATACTTTGGGCACATGACCAGGAGAGACTGATCCTTGGGAAAGGACATCATGCTTGGAAAGGTAAAGGGACAGAGTAGGAGAGGAAGACCCCAGATGAGATGGATTGATACAGTAACTCGGGCAATGAGGATTGGTGTGTCAGAATTATTGAGACTGGCTCAGGACAGGACAGGATACAGAGCTTCATAGGGTCACTATAGGTCGCAGACGATTTGACAGCACATAGCAATAACAACAACAACAACAGCAAAATACCGATGAAGATAATCCAAAAATTAATGGAATAGTACATTGACAGAGAACTACCAGAAATTCAAGCTGGATTTAGAAGAGGCCATGGCACTAGAGATGTCATTGCCAATGTCAGATGAATCCTGATTGAAAGCACAGAATATCAGAAGAAAGTCTGTCTGTTTTATTGACTATGCAAAGACATTTGACTGTGGATCACAAAAACTTACATTGAGAAGAATGGGAATCCAAGAACACTTAATTGTGTTCATGCAAAATCTATATCCAGACCATAAACAGTTATCCAAACAGAACAAGGAAATACTGCTATACAATCTGTATGCTGAAGAAATAATTCATGAAGTCAGACTCTAAGAAGAAGAATGTGGCATCAGGATCAGAGGAAGACTCATCAACAACCTACACTATGCAGATCATAGAACCTGGCTTATTGAAAGCAAGGGGGAATCTGACCCTATTGCAGAAGATCAAATACTACAGCCTTCAAAATGGATTGCATCTTAACCTGAAGAAGACCACTGATCCAGTGGGCAACATCATAATAGATAGAAATTGTTAATGATTTTGTCTTGCCAGGATCCATAATAAACACGCTTGGGCTAGCTATCAGGAGATAAGGAGACATATTGCTTTGGGTAAGTCTGCTGTTAGGGATAGCTCCAAAATACTGAACAATAGTGATATCAGTTTGAGGACTAAGGTGCACCTGATTCAAGCCATGATCTTTTCAGTTTCTTGCTGTGCATCCGAGAGCTAGATGATGAGTAAGGATGACAGAAGAAGAATTGATGCCTTTGAGTTGAGGTGTTAGGGAAGAGTACTGAATACCCCATGGATTGTGTAAAGTCCAAAAAGTATGTCTTGGGAAAGGTGTAGCTGAAGTGCTCCTTGGAATTAAAGATGACAAAGCTTCATCTCTCATACTTTAAACATGTTGCTAGGAGACGCTGTTCCTTGAAAAAGAATATTATACTTGGAAAGTGGGAGGTCGGCGAAAGAGAGGAAGACCTCCAGTGAGATGGACTGATACAGTGACTGCATCAGGGGGCTTAAGTGTAGCAGAAATAGTGAGGATGGCATAGGATAGGCACAGAATTCAGGTCTGTTGTTTATAGGTTTGCTATGGGTTGTATTTGATTTGATGGAACCTGACAATAACAACATAGGATTTTCAAGTTAAGATACGTTCATTGATTTTTAAGACTTAATGCTATTGTACACTTAATATAGCACCCCCAACCAAAAGCCAAACTCAGTGTCATCATGTTAATTCCTACTCATGACAAATCTCACTCAGATTTCCAAGACTTTCAGTTTTAACATGAATAGACTGACTCATCTTTCACTGACCAGCTCAATATATAACACACTGCATCAGCAGTGCTCATTTAATTATGTAAACATGCCTTTTGTATGCATGTTATTGTATTGTTAGGTGCTGCTGCATACAAATCATAGCAACTCCCTGTCCTGTCCTTCACCATCAATATCATCCTCAATACACTTGAGCCCATTGTCACAGTCACTGTATCAATCCATCTCACTGAGAGACTTCCTTTCTTTCATTAAGCCTCCACCTTTCCAAGAATGATATGCCTTTCCAAGGAATAGCCTCTCCTAATAACATGGCCAAAGTATCTGAAGTGAAATTTCACCATCCTTTTCTCCAAGAAGCTTTCTGATTGCATGTTCTCTAAAATAGGAAACTGAAACATTCATATGACTTATTTTATATATACTTTTAATACATTTACTGAATAGCAATAGTCTGGAACTGAACTCACATTATCACTGTGGGATACCTGTCCTGTGTGTTCCATATATAAAATAGAATAACTAAAATATATAATAAAAGGGAAAAGGATAAATAAATTTTAAGTAAGGAAGTAGAGAATGTAAAAAGCTTTTAAATTTTACTTTTAATATATTTATATCTTAATCCATTTAAGATTGAATTCTATGTAAAAAGGTTATGTATAAATCAACTTTTATTTGAAAATTCTATCAACTTGGAACATTGTGGTGTTAAGAGTTTGTTGTTTAAAATGCCCATGTGTATGGATGGGAATATGCAAATAGGTAGTGTTAGCCTATCTACAAGGGAATTGGCTAGTCTTGCCATTAAATTGTGTGAATCCAGCAGCAGAATTGCAAAACCTCTTCACCAGAAAAGAAGCAAGAGAATGCAAAATGACTTTTGGGGCCAGACCAGGGCCTATGACAGCCGCAGCCGTAGCAGCCACCGCAGGGAACCAGAGGTGTGATGTGACACAGAGTGGACGTTGGAACTGCTACCCAATGGAACCAAAAATAGGAGCCTTTGCCCAAGTTTGTTGGATAACTTGAGATAGAGGAAAGTACGATGACTGACAGGACTGATAGCTTTGTATTACTTGCCTAGACCCATAAGACTCAAAGCTAAGGAATCTGTGAACACCTTTCAGAAGCTGTTCTGATTGATTATATTCTGCTACTAACCTGAATTATAGCCTTTAAACTTCCCTAACATGGTTCTGTGTGATCTAGAAGATATCACAACAGCTCTGAGGTCCTAGTCATAAGAAGCTGCACTGCCATCCCAGAGGCACACAGTTGGATCCAACTGCTCTGTGGGAGAAGGATGGGCAATCTCCTACTATGTGATTTACTGCCTCTGAAAACCCACTAGAGGGTCAGCTATGGGTTGGTTCTGACTCAACAGTATACAACAGTAACAAAGACATAGTACTGGTGTTGGGATAAGTAGAAAGAGATACAGGAGCTGCGGCAGGGTGGGGGGGAAAGGGATGTCTGACCTCATAGGAATTGGGCTTGTGTTGATGGGTTCAGTATCCCTTCTTGGAGTTGGTAAAGGTTAGATATGACCGACCCCACATGGCACTTGCCCTTTTTACACATGTTTATTCAATGCATCTGTTCCTCACTTTTTCGAGATCTTATTTCAAAATGAGTTTCCTTGTGTTTACTGCTGTGCTTTTATGGCATAATCTTTAGGGAGTTGCATTGCTAATACAAAGGGGACATTTCTCTGGTGATTCAAATCCACCAGCAGCTCCTCTGGCAAAAGATGGGCAACCCAACCTCCTCTTGTTAAAATCAATCAACTTGTCACATTTATCCATTACTTCTCCTAATTCTTTGAAATTAATTTTTTTATCATAAATTTCTACACTGGGCCAATTGGCAAGTACCATGATAAATGGAGAAGAGATTGAAGTTGTTAACAATGACAGCTTGCTCGGCTCTACAACCAGCAGTCAGGAAATCAAAAGATGAATTGCACTGGGAAAATCTGCTGTCAGGGACCTCTCCCTAGTACTGAGAAGCAACTACATCAATCTAGAGACTAAGGTGTGCCTAATCCAGGCCATGGTCTTCACAATTACTTGCTATGTGTCAGAGAGCTGGACAATGACTAAGGATGACAGAAGAAGAATTTATGCCTTTGAATTGATGCTGGAGAAGTCTTGAGCATACCATGGACCACCAAGAGAACAAAGAGTGGGCTGTCTTAAAGAGGGTGAAACCCAGTCTCTCCCTGGAGGTTAGGATTTTGAAACTCCATCTCACGTACTTTGGGCACATGGCCAGGAGAGACAAGTCCTTGGAGAAGGATATCATGCTCGGAAGGATGAAGGGATAGCTCAGGAAAGGAAGACCCTGGATGAGATGGATTGATACAGTAACTGGGGCAATGGGGGTTGATGTGTTGGAATTAGTGAGACTGGCTCAGAACAGGACAGAGTTCAGACCTGCTATACCTAGGATTGCTATGGGTCATAGGTGACTCGATAGCACATAACAAAAACAACAACATTTTTGTTACTGTTGTTGTTAAACACTGTAGAGTATGACTCATAGCAACCTAGTGTAAAACAGATCTAACTATATCCTATATTATGCCATCCTTATCACTTCTATTGCTACAGACACTTGGTCAATCTATGTGATTCATTGTCCTCCTCTCTTTTGCCAACACTCCACGTTACCAAGCATAATGTCTGTTTTCAAGGAATAACCTCTCCTAACAACATGCCAGAA
Organism: Elephantulus edwardii; assembly: GCF_000299155.1. Classification (NCBI taxonomy): domain Eukaryota; kingdom Metazoa; phylum Chordata; class Mammalia; order Macroscelidea; family Macroscelididae; genus Elephantulus; species Elephantulus edwardii. The sequence goes on along the minus strand of NW_006400020.1, from coordinate 1,098,457 downwards.
GTATGTGATAACATCTTTAATATCTTTGCATGTTAGGGGCACTTTCTCTAAGACTTGTGTTTGTTCTTTTTTCAGTCTGTGAGACACTTAGCACTCTTCTCCAACACTACAAATCAAAGGTATTAATATTTCTTCTGTCATTGCTTTCATGTGATTGACAAGACCATGGTGTAAAACAGATGCTCCTTAATCTTTAAGCTGACATTATTACTCTTCTTTGGCAAGGTCCCTTTCCCAAAGTCTTACAGCAGACTTTCTCAGTGCAATAAGTCTTTTGATTTTTCTGACTGCTAAAACTGATGGCATTGATTGTGGATCCTGTTATTGTTGTTGCTATGTGTCGTTGAGTCACTTGCAACTCATAGCAACCCTATGTACAACAGCCCTAAACCCTGCTCTATCCTGTGCCAATCGCACTGTCTCTGACACACCCATCCCGATTACCCCAGTCACTGAAGCAATCCACCTCATGGAGGGTCTTCCCAACCTGCACTGTCCCTCCACCCTCCCAACCATGATGTCCCTCTCCAAGGACCAGTCCCTCCTTACAACATGTCCAAAGTATGTCAGACGAAGCCCCAAGACCCTTGCCTCCAAGAAGCTGCCCGGTTCAACCCTCTCCTGGATGAATCTGTTTTCTTAGCAGTCCATGGTACTCTCAGTACTCTTCTTCAGCACCACAGCTCAAAGGCATCAATTCTCCTTCTATCCTCCCTAGTCATTGTCCAACTCTCTGATGCATAACAAGTGATTGCAAAGACCGTGGCCTGTATCGGATGCACCTTAGTCTCCAGAGAGACCCATTGCCCTTCAGTACTTTGGAGAGGTCTCTAACAGCAGACTTTCCCATTGCAATATGTCTTTTAATTTCCAGGCTTCTGGTGCCAAGAGTGTTGACTGTGGAGCCAAGCAAACTAAAGCTATGAACAATCTTAATCTCTTCACCATCCATCCTGAGGCTGCCAATTGGTCCAGTGGGGAGAATCTGTCTTTTTGACATTGAACCCAATTCATATTGAAGCCCACAGTCCTTGACCCTCTGCAGCAAGCACTTCAGGTCCTCCTCAGCAAGCAGGCTTGTGTCATCTGCATAACACAGATTGTTGATAGATCTTCCACCAATCCTGATGCCACACTTCTCATAGAGCCCAGCCTCCCAGATAATCTGTTCTGCATACAGATTGAAAAGGTATGGAGACAGGACGCATCCCTGGTGCATACCCTTCCCAATTTTGAACCATGCAGCATTTCGTTGCTCTGTTCTGATGACTGCCTCTTGGTCCAAGTATAGGTTTTTCATTAGCATGATCAAAAATCATTTTGATAAAATCATTAAAAACATCTTTTCTCCACCTATCATGATGCCTGTTGGCTCATTATTTGTTGCCTTGTATGTTAGCTCACCTGGAGTCATTATGCCAAGTCTTCATTAGTGATCATTTTTAGAGTATATCCCATCAGCTTAATCTATAAGATAAAAATGCCTTGGCTGTTCTTGGTGGCTTGCTTTTGCATTTAAATATCAGCATGTTTTATGAGAAAGTTTGTTTAGGATTTATATTGAACTTATAGATGAATTCCATGAGAATTGGAGTATTATTTTTGACCATTGAATATAAATATCCATTTATTCAATTCCTTTATGATATCTTTTAATTATAAGTAATAATTATCTTTTTAAAAGTCCTAAGTAACTCACATTTTGATCATGTTATATATGGAATACTTTTGAAAATTATTTTTATGCATTGATCATTTATCTAGAAACCTTATAAAATTCTTGTATTAGTTCTGATATTTTGTTGACAAATTCTTGATCTCTGAGATAGTCATCTGGTAGTGATGCATAGTAAGCATTCTTTATTTTCTTTGAAGCGTTTAGTCTTTTAATTTCTTCTTTATTCTATGTCCTTCTCCTTTCTTTATTTCTTCTTTTAAAATTTTCTTTGGCTAACTATTACTGTAGCATGTCCAGGACAAGGTTAAATGGATGTGCAAATTGAATGCTTCCTTGATTTGCTTCTTGATATTAAGAGAAAATTCTTGTATTTGACACTTAAGTATGATCATGCTCTATTTTTTTTTGTTTTCTGATTCTTTCACAATACCAAGCAAGCATATAGAGATTCCTAGTAAAGACTTGAAAATGAACAAATAAATAAATAATTTATTTATTTTCTTTTGTATAAAAATAGTATATTACATATATGGGTTTTTGTATAAACTTTGTTTACACATACTCTTATTAACAATTTTTTAATCATTTGAATAATGATTTGTAGAGCGAATTAATTTTTTTGTTCATCTATTCGTGGATATTTTGTTCAATATTATTAACTGTAGTAACCACAGTATAATTTCACTTTTTCTGTTTTCTCCTTATAAATCCATTTTCCATTAATCCTTCTCTACTTCTCTGTGTCAATTTTTCTTAACCTATTTGCTTTGTTTACTAAAACACCTTTAGATGTATTGAGTATCCTAAGTTGAAATCATTTTGAGAGTTCTCTTTTGGATTCATAGCATTTCCTTTTTTAAAAAATTGTTTTGTGTACTATATATCTAGAAAGCTATCAGTTAATATTTGAAAGAATGAAAAAATGGGTAAATAAATGTATCCTTTTATTTTCTATCCCATAGCTAGTGGGAGTGTGTTTGTGTACATTTATCAGTTCTTTCCCCAGTAAGTACCTAGTCAATGATGTCTAGAAGTTAAGGTGTGTGTCTGTGCGTTAATATACTTTTCTGCTATGTTACCTCTAATATTTTCTTGCTCTGATTTCTTATTTACTTTATTGGTCCCTGTGTAAATAGGTTTATGTATGTGAATGTGTGCTTTCACTAAGTAAATAATTCTTTATCTATTATTAGAATTAATGCCATTTTTTTATTTTGAATTAATGCCATTTTGCCATCTCTCTTACAGATACTAGATGATAAAATTCTGTGGAGTATTTTTTTCCCTTTCTGTTTTTTACAAAAACACTGGCAGAATTACCACTTGTGGTAATTACCATTAGCGGCAATAAAGATTAGGGGGGAAAAAATCTTTGCATTTACTTATTATTAGAGACATACTTATGATAACTTTTTATTATAATTTAAGCATGTTCTTTGGTTTCTCTAAAGTCACAATAAACTAGATTATCTGAAGAATTACTGAAATATTTCTGGAATTAACAAAGAGTATTTTGCTTGTCTGCACAGTCAACACTCTTGGCACCAGTAGCCAGGAAATTAAAAGACGTATTGTGATGCGAAAGTCTGCTGTTAGGGACCTCTCTAAAGTACTGAAGAGCAATGGTGTCTCTCTGGAGACTAAGGTGCATCTGATACAGGCCACAGTCTTTGCAATCACTTGTTATACATCAGGGAGCTGGACAATGACTAAAGAGATAGAAGGAGAATTGATGCCTTTGAGCTGTGGTGCTGGAGAAGAGTATTGAGAGTACCATGGACTCCTAGGAAAACAGACAGTTTCATCTTGGAAAGGGCTCAACCAGTAAGCTCCTTGGAGGCAAGGATTATGAGGCTTCATCTAACATACTTTCGACATGTTGTAAGGAGAGACCGGTCCTTGGAGAAGGACATCATGCTTGGGAGGGTGGAGGAACAGCGCAGGAGGGAAAGGCCCTCTATGAGGTGGATTGATTCAGTGACTGGGGCAATCAGGATGGGAGTGTCAGATGTCAGAGACATTGTGATTGGCACAGGTCAAAGAGTTTAGGGCTATTGTACATATGGTTGCTATGAGTCGCAAGCTACTCGACGGCACATAACAACAACATGTCATTTATTAAGATAAATTTTGCTGAGTTCTGTGATATTTTATAAAGATAGCTAACTTTCAAGATAATAATACAAAGTTAAATAAGAATTTTAATTAATAATAATAATAAAACATCCAATGATACATATACCTCCTAATCCCATCTAACATACTTTGGGCATGTTGCGAGGAGGGACCAGTCCTTGGAGAGGAACATCATACTTAGAAAGATGGAGGGATAGTATAAGAGAGGAAGATCCTCGATGAGGTGGATTAATTCAGTGACTGGGGTGATAGGGGTAGTGTGTCAGAGACAGTGAGATTGGCTCAGAATAGATCAGGATTCAGAGTTGTAGATAGGGATCGCTGTTAGTCGAAAATGCCTTGGTGGTACATAACAAAAACAATTAATCTCCTAATCTTAGTTGTTTGGCTCATTTGACTCCTGCCTCTATATTTACCCTCTTTTCAGATGTTGTAAGCAATTATAAACCTAGATCAAGGAATAGAAGGGACTAAATGAGCATATGCCCAGAATAGCACTGCAGTAGAACCCACTTCCTAGCTAATGTGGACCCATTAGTCCTGAATGTCAAGCTTCCTAAGTGACAAAATTAGAGAACTGGTTCCTGCTCTTCCACAACCTAAAACATCCACTCTCATATATCTGTCCTGATTTGGTGAACACCCCAATATTTTACCATATGGGTCCTGTGCCAAAGACTGAGGATGCAAACTGTCTGTAACTCCTGTGAACTCAGCTAAGTATCAGACATAGAAGAAAGCAACAAAACTAAACGTTATGTTCTCTGATTTTAAATCTGCATTTAGGTTTTCCATCTAGTTTTGCAGAGAACACACACTTAGCTTTGCTACCAAGGTTTTCTATTAACCCAAAATATCTTCCTGGCATCTTTGTTTCCATTTCGGTTTGTCCTGCTCTACAAATATGGTCAAAGCCTGGTCAAATGCATTCATGCTGTTAACAAACATTCCCATTCATGCTGTTAACAAACATTCCCTACATTGATTTTCTTCAAAATATTTCTCTCTCTCTCTCTCTGTCATTTTATAGACTGATGCAGATTGGTTGAAATTTCTAGGTAGCAAGTTCTCTATACAGTGATTCAATTAACAGACTGCCGCTGGCTGAAGATGGCTATATCATCTCAAAATGTAGCTTTTAAGATCAGCACCATAGACATACCATTTGACCCAGCAATTCCACTACTGGGAATATACCCTGAAGAGACCATAGCTGACATCCAAGCAGATATATGCACACCCATGTTTAT
>NW_006400020.1:1089131-1092543 GCF_000299155.1 Elephantulus edwardii | reverse complement strand
GGAAGCCCAAAATCTCTGTAAATGTTTATGAAAATTAATAAAATATAATTATAGAAAAAAAAAAGATCAGCACCAAAAAGAGAAAGAGAAGCAAAGCCCACACAGAGTTCATGAACACCAAACCAGTTCAGCAGAGAAGTGACACTTATGCCCACTCTGCAGAATTCAGGAACATTAATGGGAGCCTGAGGAATCAGTTTACCAGAGTACCTAAGAGGAAAGGCAGTGAGAGGTGGTGATTATACAGCATATTGTGGCCACAGCCCACCTTTCTGCTTATCGGTATCTTTTTCTGTGTGGTTTTTTTGTTGTTTTTTCGAAAACCAAGGGAGAAAAGTGGGAGCAGAGGAGTAAGGATGGACAGAGGAAACCATGGGACCGCATAATCTGGTGGATGGAAGGAGGGGGTAAAGTAATGCTTATGTATAAATATGTCATCAGTCCATATGTGAGTTCTCTTCTTACAATCTATGAACTAAAAAGACAGATATACACAAATATGCACACACCTCATATATATATATATATATATATGTAAGTGGAACATTATAATTACACAATTAAGAAGAAAATCACCGTATCAAGTTTAAATTCTTCAACTGTGGTTGTGTTGTTATGTGCCATCAAGTCGAAAACAACTCATGACTGACCCTGCAGTGGGTTCTCAGAGGCTGTAAAGCACATAAGAGATTGTCCCCCTTTCTCCCTCGGAATAACTGATGGATCTGAATAGTGAGTCTTTGGGTTGGCAGCACAACTCCTTCCTTGGCCACCAGAGCTCTGCTTCTAGTTTGAGGATTAATGTGCATCTGATTCTGGCCATGGTCTTTTCAGTCATTTGCTATGCTGCTGAGAGATAGACAATGAATAAGGATGACAAAAAATGGTTTGTGCCTGTTGGGCCCAAAAGAAAAAGCAGATGTTTTGGAGAAAGTGCAGCCAGTGTGCTCTCTGGAAGCAAGGATGATGGTGATAAAGCCATCATCACATTTCACATACTTTGGGCATGTCTCTAGGAAGGGTATGCTTGGAAAGATGGAGGGTCAGAAAGAGTGAGCAAGACTTTCAAACAGGTGAATTGACACAGTGAATGCAGTAATGGGCTCAAATATGTCAGTGATTATGAGAATGACACAGGATGAAACAGGCTTCGGACCTGTTGTTCATAGAGTAACTGTGGGTTATACTCAATTCAGTGGCACATAGCAACAATTACACAGACAACCCCATCCAGAAAAGGGAATGGGAAATATATTGCAATTACATCCCTAGCAATTAAATCCCTAGCAACTTTTTGTTTGGGGTTTTTTTTTTCTTTTATACTGGTTTGCATACAAAGTTCCTATGGTTCATATACATTGTTTTTCACTATGCAGCACTGCAGGAGCAATGATTTTGTAAATTACTATCTAGCATGAGAGGAATTGGAGAACAGTATACTGAGTGAAATAACTCAGTCTCATAAAGACAAATACTGTATAAGACCATTATTGTAGAATGAGTATGAGGATCCAAAGAGGGGAGCTTAATCATGGGTCACACAACTTCATGGGTAAAGGAAAAGGGAAAGATCTGGTGTGAAAAACAATCCCTGGCAATTTTGAAATCTTCCTGAGTAGTTGCAGTGAAGAATACTGTACATGCACGCGTACACAAGTCAGGGAACTAGAAGTAGTGGCAGTTCTTTGATCAAGCTTAGGTTCTGCTTTTGGCAGGAAACTCCATTGTTCTTATTCTCAATGGTCACTGCCTTTACCTGCTGGGAAGCACCTCCTGGCCATTATTCTCCATCAAGTCAGTGCAGTGTGTCTTTGTTAAGCTATAGGACTTGTTTCCTGTTTGTGAAAGTTTGATGATTCAGGAATTATTTTAAGTCTAGAACATTCAAAATATCTTTTTACATCTGGACAAATGGTAAGGGGAGGGAACTATTATTTATTTGTTGTGGTTTGGAGGGAGTTGATAAGAAATGCTTTCAAAGAATGCAATACACTTTTGATCTGTTTGCTCCAAGTTTGATCCCTGTGCAAGTAATGTATTTTTATATTTTTAAAGTAATGTCTCCCTCTCTTTTGCCTTTTACATCTTATGGACATACCTTGCAATGGGAGAATCTAATTAATACTAAGTTAGCAAGTGATTCTGGAAATTATCATATCCTGAGTTTATGCCTCTGAATTAAGAGAAAAGAGAGAGAGTTATGGATGATTGGAAAACTGGTTAGAAAAGAGAATTTTCATGGAAATGGCAAAAGCAAAGATTTGGAGGATAAAATGAACTTTTTTTTTATTTTGCCAAGAGTTTATAGCTCAAATTTTTATAAATAGATGTATTACTTCTTTATAAAATATGCAGCAAAATTTAATTTAAAAAAATTTTTTTAAATCTTATGTCACTGCTGTTGAGTCAGAAGTGACTCATAGCTGACCCTCCGTTGGGTTTCTGAGGATGTAATAACACAGGAGGAGGTTCCATCTTTCTCCCTTCAAGCTACTGGTGGATTCAAACCTTCAGAGAGATGCAGCCTTTAGCATTACAGTGCAACTCCCACAACAGCTCCCTAGGTTGCAAATAAGATACCAGAAAACAAATGTAAAGAATGGAAAAATACTGCCTATCTCCGAAGAAATGTTTAAATAAAAAAAGGCAAACACATATATAAGAAGATAATAATTTTAGAGAACTTTCTTTTAATTATATTAAATGATTAGGAAGAGTTGTTTTTGTTGTTCTTGTGTGCAGAGTTGCCTGCGACCCATAGCTACCCCATGTATAGCAGCTCTGAACCCTCCCCTGTCCTGAGCCAGTCTCACTAATTCGGACACACCAACTCCGGTTACTGTATTAATCCATCTCATCTGGGGTCTTCCTCTCCTGCACTGTCCCTCCACCCTTCCAAGCTTGATGTCCTTCTCCAAGGACTTATCTCTCCTGGCCACATGCCCAAAGTATATGAGACGGAGCTTCAAAATCCTAGCCTCCAAGGAGAGACTTGGTTTCACCCTCTACAAGACAGACCTATTTGTTTTCTTGACAGTCCTTGGTATTTTCAAGACTCTTCTCCAGCACCACAGTTCTTCTTTTGTCATCCTTAGTCATTGTCCAACTCTCTGAAGCATAACAAGTAATTGAGAAGACCAGGGCCTGGATTAGGTGCACCTCAGTCTCTAGACTAACATTGCTGCTTTTCAACACTCTGGAGAGGTCCCTGACAGCAGATTTTCCCAGTGCAATTTTATTAGAGTCCTACTAAAGCAACTTTGTCAGCTAATAGAAGTGTGACCGGGGTCACATTACATATATTTTCAAATTTCAATACCCTGGATGTGCTCACCAAGTTGTGCCAAGAAATCTGGAGAACAACCACTTGGCCAACTGACTGGAAGAGATCTATATTTGTTCCCGTTCCAAA
>NW_006400020.1:1079436-1088476 GCF_000299155.1 Elephantulus edwardii | reverse complement strand
GAAGAGATTGAGATTGTTAACAACTTTAGTCTGCTTGGCTCCACAGTCAACATTCTTGGCACCAGCAGCCAGGAAATAAAAAAACGTATTGCAATGGGAAAGTCTTCAGTTAGGGACATCTCCAGGGTACTGAAGAGTAATGGTGTCACTCTGGAGACTAAGGTGCATCTGATACAGGCTATGGTCTTTGAAATAACTTGTTATGCATCAGAGAGCTGGACAATGACTAAGGAGAATAGAAGGAGAATTGATGCCTGTGAGCTGTGGTGCTGGAGAAGAGTATTGAATGTACCCTGGACTGCCAAGAAAACAAAGAGATTAATCCTGGAGAGGGTTAAACCAGGCTGCTCCTTGGAGGCAAGGATTCTGAGGCTTCATCTGACATACTTTGTAAGGAGGAAGAGGTCTTGGAGAGGGACATCATGCTTGAGAGGGTGGAGGGACAGCACAGAACGGGAAGACCCTCTATGAGGTGGCATGATTCAGTGACTGGGGTAATTGGGATGGGTGTGTCAGAGGCAGTGCGATTGACACAGGATAGAGCAGGGTTTAGGGCTGTTGTACATAGGGTTGCTATGAATGCAACTCGAAGGTACATAACAGCAACAACAACACCAGAAAGGAAATAGTATAATGATGATTGGTTTAGGTGCTACTTGTTGAATTTAGTATATTGTAGATACTATGAAGGAGCTCTGATAACACAATGGTTAAAGCATTTGACTTAAAACTGAAAGGTCAGTGGTTTGAACCCACAAGGCCAGCATAGGAAAGATGTGACAGCTTGTTTTCATAAATTTACAGCCTTGAAACTCTATGGTACAGCTCTCTCAGTCCTATGTGGCTTTGGTGATAGACATAGGCCAGAGTTCATGAAATTTTTATAATCATCAACTTTTTCAAAGCAAATGCCTTTTAGAAAAACACATGGACTCACCAGATTAAATACACAGAAAATTATACAATGATGATAAGGTATAAATTATTTACTAGATACAAACAGATATATTTATTACTTTACTCTTTGATTCTCTTCTCATGTCTTAACAGTTTTCTTGTTATTGTACCTAATAGAAGAGGAAAAACTAATCTTAAAATTCCTTTAATTAAGAAATCACCCTAATTCCTCCTTTTTCTGTCCATTTTGTAAGTAACTATCATTTCTTAGTAAAGACTGGTGGTAAGAAACCAGCTAAGACAAAAGATAAGATTTAACCATGTATACAGAAAAAACAAGGTTTAAAAAAATGTATTCTTGAATTGCATTTTCTTCTTGTGCATTTGTACTGTGTTGCTTCTGCTTTTACTTTATGTCTGACCTAGATTTGCTCAATTTAAGCTACATCTTCAGAAACTCAATTATATCTCTTAGAAAACATTGTGTTTTCCTTTTTGAGTGACTACATTTGACTAATTCCTGATATTTATCACAGATTGTTGGTTATCCTTGAAATACTTGGTGATGTTTTTCAATCATGCCATAACTCTGAACATTATTGTTATTGTTAAATGGCATTGATTCAACTCTGACTCACAGTGACCATGTGAACAACAGATCTGAACTTTGCCCTGATATTACAGTCACTGTGGCAATCCATCTCATTAAGGGTCTTTTTCACTTTTGCTGACCCTCCACCTATCCAAACATGATGTCTTTTTCCAGAATCTGGCTCCTTCTTCATATATATGCCCAAAGTATGTGCGATGACATTTCACCATCCCTGCCTCTCGGTGCACTTTGACTGCCCTTGCTTTTTTTTTTTTTTTTTTTTCTTTTGTTTTTTGCTTTTTATGAACACTGAATGGCAACGGGTGGCCTTTATTATGTTTTTTTAAACATTTAACTATTTTATATTTTTTTTTATTTTTGTTCATTCATTGTTGTACATTTCCTTCCCTCCCCCTCCTTATATCCTTCCCAGTCCATTTGCAATGCACCCCTCGTTCCAGATTGTTGTCCTACACATATCTAATCATAGTGGCAGTTCATGAAAGGTTATTTAGTACTACTGCTCTGGTCCTTAAAAGTGACATTGTAAAGGGGAGCTCTGGTGGCCTAGTGGCAAGAAGCTGCAACTACAATCCCAGAGGTGCACGGTTCGATTCCACCAGATGCTCTGCCAGGGAAGGAGGGGCAATCTCCTGCTGTACCAGTCAGATCTGATTTGACGGTACACGCACACAAAAATAATAAAATTTTAAAAAAAATTTTTTAAACGTAACATTGTTGCTTTTTAGCACTTTGAAGAGGTCTCTGATAGCAGATATCTTGACTCATGTTACCATGCAGGGATATTATACACCTTACATCCTTGTGGAGTTTATGCATGGAGTTCTAGCAGTTTCAACTTTCAGTTTGATTATGTAGTTACAGCTGTGAATTATGGAGTAAGGATCATTTTGTTAAGTATAATTTTAAAGGAAAACATTCTTTTTGTAAGACACGCAAAGATGATGCAGTACATGTTCTTTATAAAGGAAATCAGAATTAGCATAAGTGTAGATAACTTACAGCATGAGAAAGTTGGACAATTAATACGAAACATCAAAAAAGAATTAATGCCTTTGAGTTGTTGTGTTGACAAGGAATATTGAGTTGATTATGGATTGTACCTCAACATAAAGAAAGCAAAAATTTTCTTAACCGAACCAATAAGCAACTACATGATAAATTAGAGGGTATTGAAGTTATCAGGCACTTGCTTGGATCCACATTGAACATCCATGCAAACAACAGTCAAGATATAAAAAAGCACATTGCACTGGGCAACTCTGTTGCTGAGGACTTCTTCTTTAAAGTGCTAACAAGCAAGGATATCACTTAAAGGACTCAGGTGCACTTGACTCAAGCCATAATATCTTCAGTCACCTCATATGCATCTGAAGGAGTTGACAAGCAATAAAGCCCCAGGAATTGACGGCAAATCGATTGACATATTTCTTTTTTTTTTTTTCGATTGACATATTTCAAGAAACAGGTGCTGCCATAGACATACCCATGAGATTGTGCCAAGAAATCTGGAGGACAACTACCTGGCCAATTGGCTGGAAGAGATCCATATTTGTTCCCATTCCAAAAGAAAAGGTGACCGAACAGAGTGTGGAAATTATTGTACAATATCACTCATATCACATGGAAGCTAAATCCTGCTGAGGATTATCCAGAAACAGCAAACAGTACATTGACAGAGAAACTAGAAATACAAGATGGGTTTAGATGAGGTCATAGCAATAGAGACCTTATTGCCAATGTCAGAGGGATCTTGGCAGAAATCAAAGAGTACCAGAGGAATGTCTATCTCAGTTTCATTGACTATGCAAAGACATTTGACTGTGTGGATCACAACAAATTTTAGTTAATATTGAGTATGAGAATCCCAGAACACTTGATTGTGCTTATATGAAACCTATACTTGGACTAGGAAGCAGTCCTCAGAACAAAGCAGAGAAACACTACATGGTTCAAAATCAGGAAGGGAGTGCATCAGGGATGGGTTCTGTCTCCATATGTTTTAAATCTTTACACAGAACAGATCATTCAGGAGGTGGAACTTTATGAGGAGGAATGTGGCATCAGGATTGGAGGAAGACTCATTAACAACCTATGTTATACAGATAACACAACCTTGCTTACTGAAATTGAGAGCCTGAAGTGCTTGCTACAGAATGTCATAGTCTTCAAAATGGATTGAAGCTCAACATAGAGAAAACAAAGATTCTCACCACTGGGCCAATTGGCAGCACCATGATGGATGGAGAAGAGTTTGAAGTTGTTAGCAGCTGCAGCTTGCTTGGCTCCACAATTGACACTTTTGGTACAAGCAGTCAGGAAATCAAAAGATGAACTGCATTAGGTAAATCTGCTGTCAGGGAAATTTCCAGAGCAATGGTGTCAATCTAGAGACTAAGGTGCACTTGATCCAGTCCATGGTCTTCACAATTACTTTCTATGCATCAGAGAGCTGGATAATAACTAAGAATGATAGAAGAATTAATGTCTTTGACTTGTGGTGCTGTAGAAGAGTCTTGAACATACTGAGGACTGCCAAGAAAATCAAAAGGTCTGTCTTGGAGAGGGTGAAACCAAGTTTCTCCTTGGAGAAGGACATCATGCTCGGAAGGGTGGAGGGACAGCATAGGAGAGGAAGACTTCAGATGAGATGGATTGAGGCCAATGGGGGTAGAAGTGTCAGAGGCAGTGAAATCTGACACAGGACAGGGCAAGCTTCAGAGCTATTATACATAGGGTTGCTATGAGTCACAGGTGACTTGACAGCACGTGACAGCAACAACAACATATGCATGTGGAACTCTGGTGGCTTAATGGTAAGAGATTGTGCTGCTAAACCAAAAGTATGCAGTTCAAATACACCAGCTGCTCCTCAGAGAAAGCTTCTCTACCCTTGCAATTTGCCTCTGAAAACCCACTGGAGGGTCGGTTATGGGTCAGTTCTGACTCAGCAATGCAAAACAACAAGAGCATATGCATGTGAAAGTTGTACAATGTATAAGGAAAATCAAAGAATTGGTGACTGAATTGTAGTGTTTGCAAAGAATTTTGAATATGCTCTGGACTGCCAAAAGAACAAATATATCTGCCTTGAAAGAAACTTACTCCTTAGACATAAGCATTTTGTCTTATTCTTTATACATACTAACAGGAGAGGCCAGTTCATCATTCTTGGTAGAGAGTCAGCAAAATAAGAAAAAGACCCTCAATGAGAGAGATTTGCACAGTGATTGCAACAGTGCACAGCAAGGATTAAGAGGATGATGCAGAATCAAGCAGTATTTCCATCTATTCTACAAGAGGTCTCTCTAAGTTGAAACTGACTGGATGGCACCTAACAATAATAGCAGTGTAGATACATAGAGAGTTCCTTAGCTGCTAACCAAAAGGTCAGTGAGATAGATGACCTGTTTGCTTCCATGAAGATTTTCAGCCTTTGAAACCTTATGGAGTAATTTCTATACTGTCCTACAGAATCACTAGCAATTGTTGTTGATTGCTGTTGAGTTGAGCACAACTCAGTGACCCTAAGAACAAAAGGCCTGAAGATTTTCTATAACTATCTTTGTTTCTCAAAGGTCATAGAGTTTCCAGAGGCATGTTGTTTAGGAAGTGGATGCCACTCCTGCTTCCACCACTGTGAATCAGCATCAATTTAATGGCAGGGGGTTATATATATTAACATCTATTTTCAGCTGTAAACACAGCCAACCCTACCCAGGTCCCATTTAGCTTATCCTCATCTTTATATATCCAGATATTCATTTTCACTTTATGCTATGCTCACTATAGCCATCTTCAGTGCCCCTTTTCACCAAAACAAAATCATCTGTATGCATAAAATGTTCTTTCTCCACCTCCTCTCTTTGGTAACCATTAATGAACATTGGTTTATACATGTTTATATATCCTTGTCTTCTTATAAAAGGATAATAATATAATATTTATTCTTATAAGCCTGATTTATTTCACTTAGCTCACCAGGTTCTTCATGTTATAATTATCTGACTGTTCATCATTTTTCTTTATTTGAATAATAATTCATGATATGTATGAACTATATTTTCCCTATCCATTCATCCATTGATGGATACATCCCTTGTTTCCATTTGTGGCTATAGTGAATAAAGCAGCGAAGAACATAGGTATACATTATCTTGTTTTATGTTGCTGTTTTTATGAGCCATCGAGTTGCTTGCAACTTATAACGACCCTATGTACCACAGCCCTGAAACCTGCTCTGTCCTATGCCAACTTTATTGTCTCTGACACACCTACCCCCATTAACCCAGTCACTGAATCAATCCATCTCATCAATTGTCTTCCTCTCTCTGTCTCTCCACCCTTCCAAGCCATGATGTCCCTCTCCAAGGACCTGTTCCTCCTTGAAAAATGCACAAAGTATGTCAGATGAAGCCTCAAATTAGCAGTTTGAACTAATTTTATAAAAGAAAGATGAGACAGTCTGTTCTCATAATGATTTACAGCCTTGGAAACCCTGTAGGTCAGTTCTACTATGCCCTACAGAGTCCCAAGAAGTTGGAATCAACTTGACAGAAGTGGGGGGGGGGTGTAGTTTGCTTGTTTAAGAAAGGGTATCAGTGAGATAAGGGATTAAAGGGTGTATTTGAACCTTACCAACATCCATGCCTGTCTATCAAACACTAATCCCACAAATAACTCTTCTTTGGAGCCGTTCCTGGCATCCTTTTCCCGGATATAAATGAACACTCTTATTTTATCCAATGTCTGTATTACATTCTTTTGATTATTTTTGTCTTCTTTTCCTTAGAGTATAAACTCTTTTAGAATAAGACTGTATGGTGTTGAGCCGGTGTACCTAGACTCTAACATTTTTATTGTCTTGTGACATTGAGTGGACTCCAACTCATAGCAACTTTATGAACAGTGGATCTGAACCCTGCACTATCGTGTACTGTTCTCACCATCTTCAGCGTACTGGAGCCCCTTGTTACAGTCACTGGGTTACTGTGTTGAGGATTCTTCCCTCCATTGACTCTACACTTTCTCAAGCAGGATATCTTTTTTCAATGACTGTCCATGATTCTGGGCTCTATAAGGAGGAATGTGGAATCAGGATTGGAGGAAGATTCATCAACAACCTGCGTTATGCAGATGGCAGAACTCTGCTTGCTGAAACTGAGGAGGACCTAAAGCGCTTGCTGCAGAAGGTCAAGGACTGCAGCTTTCAATATGGATTGAAGCTCAACATCAAGAAAACAAAGAGTCTCACTACTAGGACAATTGGCAACATCATGATATACAGTGAAGAGATTGAGATTGTTAACAGCTTCAGTTTGCTTGACTCCGTAAACGACACTCTTGATACCAGCAATCAGGAAATCAAAAGAGGAATTGTACTGGGAAAGCCTGCTGTCAGAAACTCTCCAGAAAAATGAAGAGCAGTGATGTCAGTCTGGAGATTAAGGTGCACCTGATCCAGGCCATGGTCTTCTCAATTACATGCTATGCATCAGGAAGCTGAACAATGCCTAGGGATGATAGAAGGAGAATTGATGCCTTTGATGTATGTTGCTAGAGAAGAGTAATGAATATATCATGGACTGTGAAGGGAACAAACAGGTTTGTCCTGGAGAGGGGGAGATCAGGCTGCTCCTTGGAGGCAAGGATTCTGAAGTTTCATCTGACGTACTTTGGGCATGTTGCTGGGAGGGACCAGTCCTTGGAGAGGGGCGTCATGCTTGGAAGGGTGGAGGGACAGAGCAGGAGAGGAAGACCCTTGATGAGATGGATTGATTCAGTGACTGGGTTAATGGGGCTATGTGTGTCAGAGACAATAAAGTTGACTCAGGATAGAACAGGGTTCAGAACTGTTGTACAAAAGCTCACTTTTGTTGTACGAAAGCAAGCAACTCAATGACACATAACAACAACAGTCCTCTCCTAACAACACGCCCAAAGTATGTGAGACGAAGCTTCAACATCCTTGCTTCGACAGTACTTCCTAGTAGCACTTTTCCCAAGACAGACTTGTTTGCTCTTTGGCAGTCTTTGGAATATTCTGTACTCTTCAACAATTCAACTCAAAGGCTTCTAACATATACAATCAATAAACATGCATTGACTGAATTAATGTTTTTTTCCTAATTATGTTATCAACATATTGTGACTTTTTGTTCACTTTTTGATCTTAAATACAACATTATCTGTATTTAGGCTTAAACTTTAAGATCCAAGAACGTCATGGGAACTTGTACTTGTTTTCTGCGTCATGTTAAAATTCTTTAATTGCCTGCTTACCTTGGTGAGTCTAATCAGGTGGTTATTCATTTATCCCGTTACCACAGAATTCAAATCCCTTTATCCCATCTTTCTTTGGCTAAATGGGAAAAGAAAAACATGGTTCAGTCAGAAGTCTTTCTGTGTGATAGTCTTATTTTATATAGAACAATAAATACTGCTAACTAATCAAGTACTTCATCAGGCGTTTAATGAGATATTTCTGTTAGGCCAGCTAAACAATTTCAAACAAGACAACACAATTCAGTTTTACAAGTTTTAACCAGTAATGTTCTCACATCCCAAAAAGTTTTTGACAGCTTTTTCAAATGAACTCCTTGTATTTTATAAATTCTGCCAAAGATTCAGCTTAAGTGATGACCATTAAATTGATAATACTGTACTTTTCAACAACCACATACTGTGTGATTATTTATTCCAGAGGTAATTTGCATTGCATTTAAGTCAGACATATTTTCCTATTAAAAATTAAATTTCACGTGGAATCAAGAAAACCTATTGTTTCAAATTTCAGCAAAATACAGTTTTCATTTATTTAAGCAATAAAGGGCATTTACTGACTCATAAGAGAGCTCTAGTGGCCTAATGGTAAGAAACTGTGCTGCAGTCCCAATAGCATGCAGTTTGAATCCACCAGCTGCTCTGAGGGAGAAGGATGATAATCTCCTCCTGTGCAATTAAACTGCCTCTAAAAACCCACGAGAGGGTCAAGTATGCTTCAGTTATGACTTAACAGCACACAGCGACAACAATTATATAGTTAAATAAACTGAACTTTTTTAAAATTTCCTTTTTTTATTGTGATTTTAGTGAAAGTTTACAGAAAGGTTGAGTTTTCATTCATTTACAACTGCACATTTTCCTCCCTTCCCCAGTCCACTCTGCGATGCACCTCTCATTCCAGATTGTTGATAATGCATATAATATTTAATCATATGTTCCTTTTAGACAGCTCCAGTGTTCATTATATAGCCAATCTTTTTTTTTTTTTATTCTCCCTGAAACCCTCATGCTAGTCTTATATTTAACAGTGGTATTATGAAGTATTTATCCTTTTGTGACAGAGATATTTCACAAGACAAAATGCCTTTCAGGCTTACCCATGCTGTGTAGTGTTTGGGTTTTTTTATGTCAAATATTCCTTATTGAATATTCCTTAAGAGATGTAACACTGTTCCTTCACATCATGAACACAATTTTTAACTGTTAGCATCCAATATCTTTTTAAAAATTTTTTTTAATTTTTTT
>NW_006400020.1:1053314-1056712 GCF_000299155.1 Elephantulus edwardii | reverse complement strand
TGGTTCGCTGCTCCTGCAGCTCACCATGCTGTCTCTGCCTCTGCCGCCATCTTCATCTCCCATGCATCAATTTTAACCTCTTTAGATTGTGTATTTCTGGTTGTATTTGGCAGTGTCTTTATACCTTGGACTAGCACTTCTAAGCTTGATCCCAGTCTGTCTCTTAAGAACATTATGGTTTGGGGCTTTACACCCAGGTCTCTGATCCACCTTGAGTTGATTTCTGTGTATGGTGTGAGATGTGGATCCTGTTTCAGCTTTCTGCAGCTAGAAGTCCAGTTTTGTCAACACCATTTGTTGAAGAAGTTATTTCCCCATTTGATAGCTTTGATTTCTTTGTCGAATATCAGTTGACCATAGATAGTTGGGTCTATTTCTGGGTTCTCAATGGCTTTTATATACAGTAGAGCCATGAAGATAGAGCAAGACCAGATAGTGTTTTGTTTTGTTGTACATGGGGCCAACATGGGTCCGAATCAACTTTACTGAACCTAATAACTTTTGTCTAAAAGACTAATGGACCATGTAAACTTCACTTCCCATGATCCTGAGACCAGAAGAAATAGATGATACCTAGCTACCACTGCTGGAAGTTCTAAAGGAGATCACACAAGAAGGTTTTAGATAAAGTGAGATAAAAATGTGAAGTAAAACTCAAAATAATAATAAAAAACAAACAAAACAACCAACCAGGCTCACTAATCTTCTGGAGACTAGTTGAATCCCTGAAACTGTGGCCTTCAGTTATTCTTTAAGTCAACAATGAAATAACTCCCATGACTCAAATTCTAGATCTATAAAGTGATCAGTAGCACCAGGATGTGCACATTTTTTAGGAAGATAAACTAAACAAGACTGAAAGGAAGCATTTACTGAGAGATAAAACTCATAAGGCTTAATAGCAACAGAAAACAAGTAAAAAGTGATAAAAGTACTGTCACAATATATAATTGTAATCAATGTTACCAAACATAAAAGTATATGTACTTTTGAATGGAAAAGAAATTTGTTCTGTAAATTTTCTATAAATTACAATAAAGAGGAGATCCAAGATGGCAGCGGAGGCAGAGACAATGTGGTGAGCTGCGGGAGCAGCAGACCACTTGGAAAAGGGCCATTATGACCCTCTACAGACTTCTGTTTATTAATAACTGAACAGTTAAACAGTTGATGACTGGTCTTCAGTGAGGATTGAGGCTCAACAACAGGAATTCAAGGATTTCCAAGGAAGAATGGGTGAGTGCAGCAGCTCCCAACCCCCTCCTGCAGAGCCCACACTGCACCTCACTGCAGCCGCAGCTTCATGAAGCTCCCACAGCTGGAACCTATGGAATCCCTCGCCCAGGATGGAGGGTGGGCACTGGGCCTCCCCAGGACTGGTGCGGTGGAGCCACCACACTGCAGCAAAGTGTACTTGTTCCGAGGAGAATTCTTGGAGCCAAGATGGCGGCGGCAGGAGAAGTGGGCAGACACTGGCCTCCCAAGCACGAGAGGAAGCGCACGGCAGGGGGACACAGGCCGCCCGCGCACGAGATGAAGCTCGACCACCAGCCGCCTTTGTGGGAGATGACGTGTGGGAGATGGCTTGCGCTCGCTGGCCACCTACATGGAAGATGACACTCGCCCAGCAGCCGCCTGCGTGGGGGATGGTGCGTGCCCGCCGGCTTCCCACACACGGGATGGCACTTGCCTGCCAGCCTGCCAGCCACCCATGTGGGAGATGATACTCGGGAGGTGGCTCGCGCCCGCCAGCCACTGACGCGGAAGATGGCACGCGGCTGGCGGCTGCCCGTATGGGGGGATGGCGCGTGCCCACCAGCTGCCCGCACACAAGATGGCGCGAGCCCGCCGGTCACCTGCAATGGGGAATGGCACACGCCCGCCAGTTGCCCGTGTGGGAGATGGCGCATGCCTGCTGGCCGCCCCGCGCTGAGGGATGGAGCGCACCCACCCCCACCAGCTGGCCGCACGAGATGACGCCCACCTGCCGAGAGATGACATGCGCCAGCAGGTCGCCCACGCACGAGATGTCGCGCACCCGCCAGTCGTCCATATGGGAGATGATACTTGGGAGATGGCTCGCACCCACCAGCCACCCACGTGGAAGATGGCACGCGCCTGGTGGCACCCACACAGGGAAATGGCACACGCCCACCAGTCGCCTGTGTGGGGGATGGCGCGCGCCTGCTAGCCCACTGGCTGCCTGTGCACGAGATGATGCAAGCACTCCGAGAGATGATGCACACCCGCCGAGAGATGATGTGAGCCCTCCCGTAGCCCGTGCGCGAGATGACGTGTGCCCGCCAGCTGCCTGCACTGGGGGATGATGCGCACCTACTCCCACCAGCTGCCCGTGCATGAGATGACGCGTGCCTGCCGAGAGAGGACGTGCGCTCGCGGGTCGCCTGCGCATGAGATGATACGTGCCTGCCGGCCACCCACATGGAAAATGACACGCAGGAGATGCAAGCGCCTGCCAGTAACCTGCGCTGGGGGATGGTGTGCGCCCACCAACCGTCCGCACAGAAGAGACGACACGTGCCCCGCCACCCATGGTGGGGGATGTGTGCCCCACCACCTGCAGGCTTGGGTTTCCTTGGAAAACCAGAGAAGATGATCACCTATACAATGGATTGTTGAAGTCACTGTGAGTTGTCTACTTGATGACACTTACAGTGGCAGCATGTCCAAGAGGACCGACATCCTAAATGTACCACATATTTTAATCTATTGAATGCTTCTGCCAAAAGATGTTTAGACCTGGGGGGAGCCTGTTCATAATTTTCAGGTTCCCTTTGCCATTTATAAAGGGGGAGAGAAGTGACACCTACTTCAAATTATAGTATGACCACTTATGTGGGGGGGTAAAAGTGGTGGTGTTGGAATTGGAGATGCTGACCCAGGCCACATACTCCTTGGTCAGGTGAGGGGACCAGATTAGTGTGGGGGCAAGTAGAGGGCAGTGTACCAGCCAGCCCATGGGGGGTGTTGCCCTGCCCGGGGCGGGCTGTCCTCGGCTCTCGGCTCGGGGCGAGCTATCATGGCCCTCTGCCCGGGGCGGGCTGTCTTTGGCCCTCGGCTCGGGGCGAGCTGTCACGGCCCTCAGGATGAGCTCCTCAGTCCCCAGATTATGCCACCTGACCCCTGCATAGGGAAAAAAAATGCCTAGGGTATCCAGAGAATTTTATTTAGGCTACTTTCTGCCACCCTCTCCCCCAGTAAACCTGAAAGCAACACTCCCAAAACCCCTCTATTTGTAACTCACAAGTTTGTTCTCTCTAGGTTTGCTCCCTTTCCTACAGGTAACCTTACCACTGAGTTTTACTTCATACCTGACCCCGAACCCAGTACCAGTGACAAAAAGGAAATACAGCTGCCAGCTAAAGAAGCAAAGGAGG
>NW_006400020.1:1048034-1049141 GCF_000299155.1 Elephantulus edwardii | reverse complement strand
ATTACCAAATACTTTTTCCCAGTCTGTGGCTTCCCTTTTTACCCTGTTGGAGAAGTTTTTGGATGTGCATAGGGATTTGATTCTTAGAACATCCCATTCATCTACTTTATCTTCTCCTGGTTGTAGGTGGTCTTCCTCTCTTGTGCTGTCTTTCTACCCTCCCAACCATGACATCCCTTTCCAAGGACTGGTCCCTCCTTGCAACATGTCTAAAATATGTCAGACGAAGCTTCAAAATCCTAGCCTCCAAAGGAGCAACCTGGTCCTACCTTCTCTAGGATGAACTTGTTTGTTCTCCTAGCCATCCATGGTATAGTCAATACTCTTCTCCAACACCACACAGATCAAAGGCATCAATTCTTCTAGCATCCCTAGTCACTGTCCACCTTTTGGATGCATAGCAAGTATTTGCAAAGACTATGGCCTGGATCAGGCATACCTTAGTCTCCAGAGTGATCTCATTGACTGCTGAAAAACCAAACAGGTACCTCTTGGAGAAAGTACAGCCAGGGTGCTGCTTAGAAGTGGGGATAGTGAAAATTCATTTCACTTATTTTGGTCTTCTTGCTAAGAGAGTCTATTCTTTGGAAAGAGATATCATTCTTGAAAAGGGGCATAGTAAGCAAAAGAAAGGACGATTCTCAGTGAGTTGAACTGAAACAATAACTATAGCAATGGGCCCCAGTGTTTCACAGAAGGTGAGGATGGCATAGGATAGGACAGGGTTCAGATCTCTTGTTAAGAGGGTCGCCATGAGTCAATGACTTGATGGCACCTAACAACACAACAGCAGGCATGGCTGATTTTACCCCACTCTACTTTTTGTGCTTCACAGTTACATGTTTTACAAATTAAAGGTTTGTAGTAACTCTGAGAAGAGTGAGTCTGTCTATGCAATTTTTCTAAGAGCATGTGCTCACTTAGAGTCTCTTTGGCACATTTTCTTTTAATCCTCACAATATTTACAATTTTTTTGCAGTGCTGTTACTGCATACTTAATAGAAGACAGTACAGGGTATTATGGTTATCATGTACTTGGGGCGGTGGGAGGGGTGCGGGGGATTGTGTACCAGGGAAGGAGTGTTTCTTTTACTTTTGAAAGAGAGG
>NW_006400020.1:1038932-1047934 GCF_000299155.1 Elephantulus edwardii | reverse complement strand
CATCCCCACTGGACCCACCTGGGAAAACACTTTGCAGTCCAGAGGGGAGCAAATGACAGGAAAATATCTTCTAACAGAACAAGAAGGCAGTCAGCCTTAACCCAAGATCACCAGTAAGGTGACAAAGTGTCCTCCCTTTCCCCCTTCAGCATGAAGAAGCCAGAGAGTCAGCATCCAGTTCCCAAATCAGTAAGACAGTTGATTTAACTACCATTGGAAAATGCTTGTCATTTTCCTGTAGCATCTGGTCCCCACTGGATCACTTTCATTTCCTTCACCTGCTCCCCCCACCAACCAATTTCTGCAGCTCTGCAATTGCATCCCTGCCCATCCTTATCCTTCTGCCCCCAACCCTCACCTCCTTGTACCCCCAATTTGGTTTTTTCCCAATAAAAATTAAAAAAATCACAATAAAGAATTTTTTAAAATTTTTTTTATTAATCTCAATGAACATTTACAGAGATTTTGGACTTCCATTCATTCATTGTTGCACTTCCTCACCCCCCACCAGTTTGCTCTTCTCTTTGAAAAGTTAAAGAAAAAGTTCTTCATTGGTATACAATTCCCCCTGCACCGCCCCCCACCCCAAGTATACTCCACTCTGCAACCTTCATTCCGGACTTCTATGATAATCATAATGCCCTAAAATATATTGCTTTTAAACTATTCTCTCCCTCACCCGTTTCAATGCAGTATACATAATTCATCCAGGTTTTTCTCATTCTTATCCTAACCCCTAATGTAAAAAAAAAAAAAGAGTATGTACTCTAACTTTGGAGAAATTCATTGGACGTAGATAATTTTTCCTTTTAAGCAGAAGAAACTTTTCAACATATATAGAAACATGAGGATCACAACCTCTAAATGGAGATAGTGGGAGACATAGCAAGACCTACTTTTTTCTACCAAATAAGATTTTCTCTTAAAGGAAGATAGCTTAGAAAAGTTGGCTAAGAGAAAACAAAAAAGATCTACGAAAAGCCAATCACCACTACAAACAAATTTTGGCTTATGTGGAAATTTAATCTTCTCCAAAATTATCCTTTCAGCTCACTTCTAGTCCACAAAGAAATAAGAGTGTTTCTTGGAGGCAAAAAATAACAAAATCTTTTCTCACATACTTTGGGCCTGTTGGTGGGAGAGACTACTCCTGGGAAAGGGACATCGTGCTTGGAAAGTTGGAAAGTCGGTAAAATAGAGAAAGACTAGGTAGACTGACCTAGTAAACAGTAGCAATAGGCTTGAGTATATCAGAGATTGTGATGACATCACAGAATAGGACAGGGTTTAAGATTGGTTATTTACAGGGTTGCAATGAGTCCTACTTGACTTGACGGCTCCAAACAACAACACCACCACCAACAACAACAATGTTAAAAAAAAAAAAAAAAAGCTCAAAAGTATAGAGGATCCTTTGGACCAGCATGTGATCAAGGAAAGAAGAGAAACAAGTGGACTCAGGTCGGCATGCAGGCTTGATTCAATTTTTGTGGCAGCAACCCTAAACATCCACAATCACTGTATACCTGTGGAGTCTCTCTTTACAAGTATTTGTGTTTAATTACTATTTTCTTCATGCTACAGTTGCTCCTGGGTGGTACAGATGGTAAGTACATTAAGTGCTTGACCAACTGGAAGCCCATGAGAAGACAGGCCTGCTGATCTCTGAAAGGTCACAGCCTTCAAACTCTAGGAGTGGACTTTTATTTTGCATGCATGGGGTTATCATGAGTCAGAAATGTCTCCACAGCAACTAACTAACTAACTAACTACAACAACAACAGTAACTGCTCTCTAAATTTTGACAGCGTTATAACTATTCATCAAATAAATTTCAGTACCAATTTTTTTAAATAAAATTTTTATTTTATACTGCTTTACTTACAAAGCTCATATAAATAACATTGATTTTCACACCAGATCTTTCTCATTTCCTTTACCCACTCCTCCCTCCACCCATCAAATTGTGTGACCTTCAATTCCCTCCCCCCTGCCCATCTTCACTCCTCTATTCCCTCTCTTTGCTCCTTGGATCTTCATACATGTTTTACTAGTTGTTTTTCTATTTCTACAATAATGGTCTTATGCATATTTGTCCTTAATGGACGGAGTTAGTCCACTTAGCATAATGCTCTCCAGACCCTCCCAAGTTAGGAGGTAATTTACAAAATCATTGCTCCTGCATGATGCATAGTTTTCCACTATGTGAATATAAAATTTTTTCTCAATCTCTTCGATTGTGGTTGGACATTTAGGCTGTTTTCATGTTCTTGCAATGGTGACTAATGCTGCTATGAACATTGTTGTACAAATCTCCATTTGTGCCTCAGTCTAATTTTCTCGGGGTATATTCCAAGCATATAGGAATAGCTGGTCATATGGAATTTCTATGAGGAAACACCAAACTACTTTCTAGAGTGGTTGCATCATTTTACAATCCCACCAACGTGTAAAAGAGTTTCTATCTCTCCACACCCTTTCCAACATTTATTACTTGCTCTCGTGTCAAACTTTGCCACTGTTACTGGAGTAGAGTGTATCTCATTGTGATTTTGATTTGCATCTCTCTTATTGCCAGTGATTTTGAGCATTTTTTATGTCTCTTGGCCATCTGAATATCTTCCTCTGTGAAAAGTTTTTCCATGCCTTTTGCCCATTTTGTTATCATTGTTTTTCTTGTGGAGGTCCTGCAGGATTCTGTAAACTTTGAATGAGACTCTTGTCTGAAATGGTATTGCCAAATGTGGTTTTTTTCCTCAGCCAGTAGGTTTTTGTTTTATTCTGTTGGAAAATCAATTTTTTTCCTCTCTAACCACAAATGAATGGATTGAGAAATTATGGTACATTCACACAATGGAATACTATGCAGCACGCAGGAGCAACAACTTTGTAAATCATTACCTAACTTAGGAGGGACTGGAAAGCATTATTTTGGGTGAACTAACTCAGTCACATAAGGATAAATATTATACAAAATCCCATGAATTTTGCAATCTTTTTGTGTATGGGATGTGTGTGTGTGTGCATGTAAATATATATTTTTTTATTTTTATTTACTTCTTTGTAATGATTGATGACTGATCTTTCTCCATACTTATTCAATCTGTATGCTGAACAAACCATTTGAGAAGCTTGACTTTATGAAGAAGAGTGTGACATTAGGTTTGGAGGAAGGCTCATCCACAACCTGTGTTATGCCAATGACATAACCTTGCTTAATGAATATGAAGATCTGAAACACTTGCTGTAGGGAATCAAGAATTCTTCAGTATGCAGCCTGCAATATGGATTACATCTCAACATCAAGAAAATAAAAAAATTGCCACCACTAGACCAGTAGGCAACATCATGATAGATGGAGAAAAGATTGAAATTGTCAATTATTTCATCTTGCTTGTATTCACAGTCATCATCTTTGGTACCAGATATCAGGAGATCTGGAGATATATAACATTGAGAAAGTTATCAGGGATATCTCTAAAGTCCTAAAGAGCAATGATGCCAGTTTAAAGACTAAGAAGTGCCTGATTCAAACCACAGTCTTTCCAGTCACCTACTTTGCTTCTGAGAACTGGACAATGAATAAGGAAGAAGAAATGAGTTTTTGAGTTATGATATTGGAGAAGACTATTGTCTTCCCATGTACTGCTATGGTGTCAAAAAACTCATTTTTCTAGCCATTATGTTAGCCCCTTCTAGAGGAGAGAACGGTCCAAAGACACCTTAACTGTGAACACATGTGCTTGCAAATCATCAACAGCCATCGGATCAATATAAAAAAAGAGAGAGAGAGAACGCTTTGCACACTGTGAGGTACCCTAGTGATGGTGGTTGAGAGGGTGGAGACAATGGCACTGCTATGAAGAAACTGTGGCACTGCTGTGAAGAGACTGTGGCAAGGTGTAACAAAAGGAACCCTGCATTTATGCTACAGTTAAATGTTTTCCTTGCCAGATGATTGAAGGAAACTCTGACTATAACTGCTTTGAGATAAAGTTTGCTAGATGATTGAGGAAACCAGAGGTTTCTAGTATTTGTGCTGCTGAACTAAACCTGATTGTCAGTAATTGAGGAATTATGCCTTGTAATCTGGTTTAGGATTTCGGGACTAAACCTGAATTTGCATTTTGTGATATTCATTACCTCCCTCACTCTCCAACCTATTTCCCTAATAAATCCCACAACTTTTAAAAACTGTTTTTATTAATTTTAATGAAAATTTACAGAGACTTAAGGTTTCCAGCCATTCACTGTTGTGCACTTTTCTCCCTGCCTACCCCCTCCCCCACAATTCACTCTTCTCCTTTAAAAGTAAAACTCCTTCATTGTTATGTAATCCCACCCCCCAAGTCCACTCCATTATGCAGCCTTCATTCTGGACTTCTGTAATGACAATAATACCCAATCATATATCCCTTTTAAACAGCTCTCTCCTTCATCTGTTTCAATACAGTATACATCATTCCTCCCCCCCTTTTCTGTCTTCCCTCAACCCTGATGTCAGTCCCATTTTACAACAGTGGCCCTATGCAATATTTGTCCTTTTGTGACTGAAATATTTCACCCAGCATAATGTCCTCCAGGGTCACCTATTTTGCATAATATTTCATAAGGGTTTTTTTTTGTTTTCAATGCTGCATAGTATTCCATTGTGTAAATATACCAGAACTTCTCTATCCATTCGTTGACGGACACTTGGGTTGTTTCCAGTTCTTTGCAATTGCAAACAAAGCCGCAATAAACATGTGTGTGCATATATCTGCTTGGGTAGCAGTTATGGTTTCTTTAGGGTAAATTCCCAGTAGTAGAATTGCTGCGTCAAATGGTATTTCTATTTGCAGCTTTTTGAGAAAGCACCACACAGCCTTCCATAAGTGGTTGCACCATTTTACACTACCACCAACAGTGAATAAGTGATATATGTTTGGAGGGGAATAATCAACAAAATAATAAATTTGTTTTTATAAAGAAAATACTCCATTTCACATTTATTAATCACCTCTTATATGTTCAAGATTATAGACAGGTGAGACAAAGATAAGAAAGACTTCTATTTGGGTATTTCGTGTGATAAGAATGTAACAGTAAAGAAATTAATATATGCTACCTTGAAGTCTTAATTGTATCTAAATCCAGCATTCTACCTCCTCCTTATCTAACCTGAATGTAACAGGAGAGATCCATATAACTAAGTGAGGACTCATTTTAAATTCATGGCTACACGTTGTTCAACATGACAAAAACACGGAAATAGCCCAAATGTCCAACAACAATCGAGTGGATTGAGAAATTGTGGTACAGTCACATGGTGAAATATTATGCTGCATGCAAGAGCAATGGTTTTGTAAAGCACTACCTAACTTGGGAGGGACTGCAGAGCATTATGCTTAGTGAACTAATTCAGTTCCTAAGGACAAATACTGTACAAGACCATTATTGTAGAAATAGATAACTAGTAAAATGTGTATGAGGATCCAAGGGAGGAGGGGGAAAGCAGAGGCGTAAGAATTGGCAGAAAGGTGTTAATCATAGGGATGCCCAATTTGATGGGTGGACAGAGAGCTAAGTTAAGAAAACGGGAAGGATCCACTTGAGGACTATGCCCACAACTTCTTTCTACCCTGTCCTGAGTCACCAGTTTTTCCTCTGTCGCCTGAATCTTCCCCATTATGAAAAACAATATCCCTTATGTAAAATGTTGTAAGTAGAAATAGGGGAGAACCTATCTGACCTCGAGGGTGGGGTAGGGAATAATGACCAGGACCAAATGAAAACCAATTCCTATCAGGTATTGGCAGTATCTGACACAATGAGGTATTACATGTATAATAGAGACATACCTCCACTCTCTAATCTATACATTCCAGCACCAGCCATGCTTCTCAAAGCATTCCTTGTTTCTCTACCAAATTCCATAATCCAGTACAATTTCCATACAGAAAATATTTACAGTTAAATTATTTATTAAGAAAGTAACAGAATCAGGATCAGTAAGCCACAAATCAGTATCAGGTGCTGAAAGTGTATAGGCAAATTCAGGAAGGATTCCTCAAAACACGTAATTTCCTTCATTGTATGACAGCTCTCTCAATTCCTTTCAGCTACAAAAGCAAACAGACCTTCCACTGTGCTTTGTAGGCCTCCTCTCAGGACCAGAAGACAGCTCTCCTGTCAGCCCTCCGGGGACAGGTCTCCTGTCAGCCTTATCAGGATATATTTCTTCTGAGGTCCCTCAAGACAAGCCTTGTCCCTGATCTCTTATCACTTCTAACTCTGCCACAAGATCCTTCTGGACCCATCACTACTAGCTCTGCCACTGGACCCTTTCTGAGCCCTTTCCATGTTTCTCATTGTCTTCTGTGTTTGAAGCTCTTGACCCCTATTACAGCTATCTTTTAGGATGCTCTGTGCTTGCCTCTCTGTCTCTTCATGTTTCTTTACTTTTCTTTCATCTGCTTGCTCATGCAGCATTTTCTCTGTTCCTTGCTGCTTCAGAAACCTCTGTGAAATTCCTACTTATATGCACAAGCTCTTCATAAATTTCAAGACACAACACACCCACCAGGGCAATGAGCTACTTCATTTGCACAGTTTGGGATCCATTCCTTCAAGGTTCACACCAATCATGGGGAAGAGTTTAGCCCCAAATCAAAGCCTGTAAAACCAAGTTGTCTCCAGCTTACTCAGAAAATATCAATCAGCCTAGACAAAAATAAAAAACCCTCTGGTGTAGAAAACTGGAGCAAGGGTGACTCCTCAGAACTTATGGGACATAGCTTTCAAGCCATTAAAAACAAAACAAAACAAAAAACAAAAACACCATAGCAAAACCTATTTCACCACATACTTTAATTGCACTGACCTTATCTGCAAATATCACATGCTTCTGCTATTCTTCACAGCACACAAATATGAAAGATAAAACTCCATCTTTGCCTCCAAGGAGCACTCTGTCTGCACCCTTCCCAAGACTTAGCTGTTTGTTTGTTCTTTTGACAGTCCATAGGATATTCAGTACTCTTCTCTAGCACTACAACTCAAAGGTATCAATTCTTCTTCTATCACCCTTATTTATTTTCAGATCTCTAATGGGACCTCTCCAAAACGCTGAAGAGCAATGATGTTAGAATGCAGACTAAGGTGTGCCTGATTCAGGCCATTGTGGGGGCTATAACAGGTGATAAAACAGACAAACATCTCTATTGTCATGTGGCTTACATTTTTTTCAGAGGAGCCTGAGAATTATTAAAGGAAGAGTTGAGAAAAACAAAATGTTAAGAGTTTGTTAATTGCTTGAGCTACACTGTGAATTTGTGATTGGTTCTAATATGAAAAAATTTTTTTGTCTGTTCTGTATTTCAAAATAAATGGGTTTTTAAGTTGTAAAAATTCTCTTTTCACGAGTAATTTTCCTAGCAACCTCAGTTAGAGTTTTCCACTGAAGTGTAGATTTCTTCTAAAACAAAATCAAAATGAGATTTTTTGGTAAAGTTTCTATAAGTTTGTGTAACATTGTCTTGTATTTTACTAAAGAAAGAAAAGTATGTGCAAGAAACTGCCCATCCTCAGATTCCTTAAAGCATGCTAATGACTTTCACAGAAAATAGCCTGGAGCATTAATTAACTGTGGCTGACACATAACTGATTCATCACACTATTCATCAAGAGAACTGCAGCCATTTAGCAAACAAATCTCATTTATAGAAAGCAAAAATAAGTATTTATAAGCAAAACAAAAGCCTTCCTCCTCATCCTCACACCCCACCCCTGATTTATAGTTTCTACTCTTTGAGTGTTTTGAAATATTTTTTTAAAAGTAAAAGATTTTTTTAAGTAAAATCACAACTTAATATTTCTGTTCTAATACTTTGTTCTTTCATCATGTCTTCTTATGTAAGATTATATGTTTCATGAATATAAAGGAAAACCAAAAAGCTTTGCCCTATTCTATACAAATGATGAACAAGAGAGAAAAGCTAGACCATGAAGAGGAGGTGGAAGTTGTTAGATGCACTTAAGTTGACTCCCACTCATACTGACTCTATGTCCTCTTCACAGTCTCTGTTATGAGAGAACCATTGTTGGCATCTCTGTGTCAATTCTCCTTGAAGTTTATTTAGGAAATGTAAACATTAGTAATTTGCTTGACTGTTTCTTCCTTCTATCACAATCTTCCTTTATCAACTGAGCTTTGAATGGAATTTCTGTCCTGTCCTAATTGCTTCTTCAAGTAGCTGATGATGTCTTTACATTCCAAGAGAAGAAGAGACTGAAATTGTGGGGCATTTCAAAATGTGTTCTACAGTTGAACATTATTGGCATTATTTATAAGACCAAAACATTCATTTATTATATTTAAACTAAAAAAAAATAAGAATACTGCTTTAAAAAAGAAAAAGAAAATAATGTTTCGTGGTGTGTTAGTAGTTTAGTTACTTTTGATTTGGAACCGACCCAGAACTGACCCCCCATTAGGTTTTCAGAGGAAGAGAATTACCCATCTTTTTTCCATGGATCAGCTGGTGGATATGAACCATGTGCCTTTGGGTTGGCAACAGAGTTCCTTACCACTAGACAGCATATCTCCTTGCTTTATTACAGATGATACTATGCTTAATTCACATACATTCTCCTTTTCTGGAAAGAAACTCATAGTAAGAAGAAACTCACTTCACCTGCTTGAGGGAGACTCCACTCATTTCACTGAGTGGGAGCTGACTCACCGCTGACCCTCCAGTGGGTTTTGTTATTGTTGTTCTTATGTGCCATTGAGTCATTTGCAACTCATAGCGACCCTATGTACAACAACCCTAAACCCTGCTCTATCCTGTGCCAATCGCACTGCCTCTGGCACACCCTTCCCAATTACCCTAGTCACTGAATCAATCCAACTCATAGAGGGTCTTCCTCTCTTGTGCCGACCCTCCACACTCCCAAACATAATGTCCCCCTCCAAGGATCTGTCCCTCCTTGCAACATGCCCAAAGTATGTCAGACGAAGC
>NW_006400020.1:1030190-1035305 GCF_000299155.1 Elephantulus edwardii | reverse complement strand
CAGCAATGAATGAATGGAAATCCAAAATCTCTGTAAATGCTCATTAAAATTATTTTTTAAAAAAAGAATAATTTTATATGTACTCACAAGACACAAAAAATGTAAGTGACTCTATTAATACATTCACTTTCTAGTCATCATTTGGAATGGAGCCTGCAATATCTCCAAGGTGTGCCTGTGCACATCCACAGGACTGATTGGGATATATATATATTTTTTTAAAAATCATTTATGTGGTTTTTTTTAAGTATAATGATTATTCTAGTTTTACTGAAAGTATAAGACTACCTACATTTTTATTTGATAACTAAGCTAATCTATTATAACAGATATATTCCACAATCTCAAGAGAACTTTCATTTAATCCCATGAATGTGTCTTGATATGCCTGTTGGAGTCATTTGATTATTAAGAATGCTTATAATTTTGTCTGATTATAAATAAAAAAATCATTAATGCAATTATTCATACATTTCTGTCCTCCCATCTGATTTTTTTTTTTCCTCCCTGACCGCCTGCATTGTTACTGTCAAGTCAATTTTGACTCAGGGCAACCACACATGTGGAGAGTGGAGTTGCTTCCTTTACTGTGTGAGGCTGTGACCTTTTGGAAGCAGATTACCAGGTCTCCTGAGGCACCTCTGGGTGGGTTCAAACCATAGCATGTTAGCTAGCAATCAAGTATTTGACCATTTATGTTCCCCAGAGTTTTCTCCTAACTCTATATACCTAGATTTGGCCAGTGAGTGCCAGAAAGTTAAATTTAAAATAAAGAAAGTATTAATTACTAGCTGCAACAGAAAAGAAAATTGGTTGCATTATGGTTGCACACCATCTGTACAAATTGCCTTTTCTTCTTGGCGATTCCAAGGTTTAATATGTAAACAAATACATAAACACATATGCTGAAGGCAGACTTTCTAGCTTCTCCCTGTAGCTGTGCAGTCACTAAACCCAAAAACTCACTGTTGTCAAGTTTGTTCAGGCTCATAGCGACCCTCCACTTTCAAGGTTTTGAATCTTTACAGAAAATAGCCTGTATTCTTTTTGGAAAGAGGCTGGTATAAACTACAGACCTCTTGGTTTACAACCTCATACATATGTGCTATACCACCAGGACTCCTACTTAGTCACTGGGACATAAAACTTTCTGTGCCTCAGATTCTTCTTCTGTGAAATGGTAATAGTAGCTCCTGGCTCTTTAGGTTGTTGTAAGAATGAATGGTGTTAGTTTTTGTAAATGTCTTGGAACTGAGGGCAAAATAATAAGTGCATATTTATAACAGTAGGAAGAGCAGTGTTTCAGAAAATATTTCCTAGTATTACATTCTAAAAGGACATTTTTATTCTTCTATTTTCTTGGCATCTTAAACGTGAAGGCAGCTCTTATTGCTTCTCAGACAATTAGATTACTCCATACCTGCAAATACATGTATGGAATGCTTTCTTTTGAAGATTCCTGGAATTGTTTGTATTTTTGTACGCATAAATTATACACCATGTGCCTAGATCCTTATCTTAAATAGCCAGAGGCAGCCTTCTGAAAAGCAAAGCATTTTTTCTTATGTAGACTGGGGGCTTTCATAGTTTTTGCCTTTAAGTACAGAAATTACAGTGAAATAATGAGTAAAATAAAGAACCAGAGTGTGGTATGAGCTAGTGGATGGCAATGATGTCTCCAACAGAGAGAATATCCCAGACACTTGACCTTGTTTGTACTGTAGCTGTAGATTCTGAGGGATGCTGCAGCTGCTTTTGACAATGAAGCTCTCTGCTCTAACTCCCTAAATGGAGTCTCTGACAAGCAGTTTGACCTTAAACAAGTCATTGGAGATTATATATACAAACAAACATATAGCATCATGTTGGAACTGACACATACCTGACTCTCCATTGGTTTTCTTGGAAATCACTTGGAATGAGATTGCCTATCTATCTCCCAACGAGCCCCTGGCGCACTCGATCTGTCAGAGATGCAGCTTTTGAATTAGCAGCACAGCTCCTTATAGCTCACACCATCAGAGCTGCCCCAGAAGCATTGGATATTCTTGCATAAATAAACCATCTTGACAAATTTCTGATTAACACATCTTGGCCCATAATGACTTAGGATGCTAGTGGAAAAAAAAAAAAAAAAAAAAAGGAAGACAAATTTACAAATAGACAATAACAAGAACACAATGTCATCAAGTAGGAACTGACTCATATCTGACTCTACAATGGATTTTCAGAGGTTGTAAATAAGGCAGGAAGATATTACCATCTTTCTCTATCAGAGCAACTGGGGATTTCCAAACAACTGCATCAGGTTCATAGGGTTTCCGGAGGCAAGCTATTATGGAAGTGGATGCCACTCCTCCTTCCAAGCTTGGGAGCTCCATCTCACTCACCAGCCGTTAATACATTTGACACATCAGTGGCACAGTGTTCAGCCTCACAGCAACCACAAGTTACAATGGTACAGCAACTTGTACACCAGGGCTATACGACCTATAAGAATGTTACCAACCCTGCACGCCCAAATGCTGGCAAAGTCCCTCTGCCAGACCCCCAGCTTATCTGGCAAGTCTGCTCTGCTGACCCCCATGTGGGGCCCAAAGAACACCAAAATTGCCCTGAGCCCTCAAACTTGCTGTGCCCACCAGAATTCCATACAAATAGTTTTCTTAATTCAAAGTTCTTAGTGATAAGAAGTTGTGCTGCCAACCCTAAGGCATGCTGGTCCAATCCACCCACTGCTCTGAAGCAAAAAGATGGGCTATCTCCTCCTGTACAATTTACAGCATCTGAAAATCTGCTGCAGGGTCATCTATGAGTTGTTTCCAACTCAATGGCACATAACTACAATGCTTTTCTCTAAAGCAGAGCTTTTAAACCTCAGCGTTGTTAAGAATTTGGACTTTTGGACTAAATAACTATTGTGATGGCCTGTCCTGTGTATTATAGGTTTTGTAGCAACATCTGTAGCCTATAATACTAATAATTTTCCCCTACCCCACTATATTCTTCTGACATCATCTTGGTCTTTTCTTTCTCCTCTCTCTTTTTTTTTTGCAGTGTTTTTTTTGCATTCCTCATGAATGATATTCTTGATATCCTCCCACAGCTCATCTGGTCTTTGCTCATTAGTGCTCAAGGCTTCAAACCTGTTTCCTGAAATGATCTTTAAATTCTGATGTATAGACTCGAGATCAAACACTGGTTCTTGTGGGTTTGATTTTATTTTTTTTTTTTAGCTTCAGCTTAAATGTACATGTAAGTAATTGATGGTCTGATCCACATTCAGCACCTGTCTTAGTTTTCACAGCTGATATTGAGCTTCTCCAATGATTTTTTTCCACAGATGTAGTCAATCTGATTCCTGTGAAGACCATCAGGTGAGGTCCATGTGTCTGGTCACCATTTATGTTTCTTATAAAAGGTGTTTGCAACTAATAGGTCATTAATTGTAAGAATTCTATCATTCTGTCTCCAGACTCATTTCTGTCACCAAGTCTATGTTTACCAACTACTGATCCTTCTTCCCTTTTCCCAACTTTTGCATTTCAATCACTCATCAAAATATCAAAGTATCTTGGTTGCATATTTGATCAAATTTTGACTGCAAAAGTTGGTAGAAGTCATCTATTTTCTCCTCTTTGGCCCTAGTTGTTGATCTATATATTTAAATGATAGTGGTATTACCAGATTTTCCTTGTGTGCATATCAATATTATCCTGTCACAACATTGTATTTCAAGATGGATGTAGAAATGTGTTTTTAACTATGAAAGCAACTCCATTTTTTTTCACCTTTTCATCTCCAGCATAGTAAATCATGATTATTTGATTCAAAATGTCCCATGCCGAAATTCAGGATAGGTGCTCATTGTGGAATAGACCATCAGCTACTCACTTATGAGCACAAATTAAAACAAATTCACAAGAACCAAAATACGACTGAGTGTATCTCACTTGAATTAAAAAAAAAAAATCTCAAGAATAGGATTGAGACATTGAACACTAAGGATCAAAGATCAGATGAGACTGTTAGGAAGAAATCACCTTAAATAACTGCCAAAGTTGTTAAAGCAAATCTTTGCATAACCAAATTGAGTCACAGTGTTGACAGGATGCCAGATTTATGTAGATAATGGTGCTTCAGCATGAATTTTGAGCTGCTTGTCACTTCATTGATGCCCAAATGAACCTATAGATGCCCATTTGTGCCTTAGGTTATTGGAATGGAAAATAAGGCTGTACTCATGACCTGCTGAGTTAAATGAGAAAACCTACCCAAGGTCTACAACCTATCATTCATTGACCAAAAAGAATTGGTTTTCAGCAACAATCAAAAAACAAATGTAAAGAGAGATGAATGGTAAAGCAGTGATTCCTTCCTATCAAATATCCTATAGTGCCCTGTGGAATTTATTTTCCTTCATAGACATTATAGGTGCATCTGAGGTCTTCACCATGGCAAGGATTAAAGAATTGTTGAGGACCAAAACACCATGGTACTGGTACAATGACAGGCTCATATATCAGTGAAACAGAATTGAGAACCTAGAAACAGACCCAGCTATCTATGGTCAACTGATATTCAACAAGGAAATAAAATATGTCAAATGGGGAAATGACAATCTCTTCAACAAATGATGCTGGCAAAACTGGACTGCTACCTGCAGAAAGCTGAAACAGGATCCACATCTCTCACACCATATACAAAAATCACCTCAAACTGGTTAAGAGACTTGAGAGTAAAACCCAAAATTATAAAGTTCATAAGAGACAAACTGGGATCAAGCTTAGAAGCCCTAGTCTACAGTATAAAGAGACTGCCAAAGACAGCCAGAAATGTATAATCTGAAGAGGATAAAATGGATGAATAGAACTTTCTAAAGATTAAATCCCTGTGTACATCAAAAACTTTTTCCAACAGGGTGAAAAGAAAATTTACTGACTGGGAACAAACATTTGGCAATACCATCTCAGACAAGAGTCTCAAAACAAAGTTTATAGACTACTCCTGGGCCCCCATAAGAATATATGATTGGGTATTATGGTTAGCACAGGAATCCAGAATTAAGGTTGCATAGAGAAGTGTGCTCGGGGTGGGGGGTGGGGGGAAGGGACG
>NW_006400020.1:1028618-1030090 GCF_000299155.1 Elephantulus edwardii | reverse complement strand
GAGCAAACTGAAGTTGTGAACAATCTCAGTCTCTTCGCCATTCATCCTGATGTTACCGTGAGAATCTTTGTCTTCTTGACATTGAGCCTCAGTCCATACTAGAGGCTGTAAATCAGTTGAGTGATTGCCCATCTTTCTCCCAGGGAGCTGATGGTGGGTTCAAATACCTAGAGAAGTGCAGCCTTTGATTAGCAGCACAGCTTCTTAGGACTATGCCACCAGGGCTCCCCACGAAAGAGGAGCAAAAATTTTTTTAAAGACTTCTCTCCTTCACTGACAAAATCCTCCTGCTTCCTTTTTTAATCTACTATTCTTTTGTTCCAGTCCTCAAAACAAGTAATCCCACTTTAGTCTGCACCATGGGAAAGAAGACTTGAGCTGCAACTTACTGTCCCCTGTTAGAGCACCAGATTGTATGTGTATAGCAGATGAAATTTACATTTGAAGTGTCTTATTCTGAATGCTTTTCCCCCCCTTTTTATTGTGATTGGAATAAAAGTTTACAAAGCTGAGTGGTTTCCCATTCAAGCACTCATACACATTTTGTTTTGTAGTATGAATTACAATACGATAGTGTAACCACACTCTTCCCACTTCCTCCCCGTGAAGCTCATTTTCATTCACGTCTATGCTACCCTTTCCTGTCTTTTGAACTCTCTGTTTTGGCAAAGGCTGCCCTTTTGATCTTATGTGGCTGATTATTGTGTGGAGTGAATGCCTCCCTGGTGTTACTGTTTACCTTAAAGACCAGACTCTTCTTTGTCTGTGGAACCAAAGGGTGAGTTGTGTTGGGCTTACAGACTTGAGAGGTTTAATATATCATTGGCTATTAGATAGTAAGCCTGGCTATTTTTATGGTTTTGAGTTTTGTTCCATTTTCCCCCCCCCCCCCCCCCATCTATCCAGACCTTTCTGTTGTGAATTGTATGCTTCATTACTTTTTAATCATTTCCACTTACCAAGGAAATCAGTTTCTGGAGTAACAGAAATTGTATGACTGATTGGATTCTTTATTCCTTTTTCAAAGGTGGATACAGGGATGCTTGTATGTAATAAGCAAAGATGACAGAAGAAGAATTGATGCCTTCGAGCTGTGATGTTGGAGAAGAGTACTGAAATAGCTCATGTTGTTGTTGTTATGTGCAGTCTAGTCACCTGCAACTCATAGTTACCCTATGTACAACAGTCCTAAACCCTGCTCTAACCTGTGCCAATTCTATTGTCTCTGACACACCTGCCCTCATTACTCCAGTCACTGAATCAGTTCATCACCTCAAGGGTCTTCCTCTCTTTTTCTCCCCTTGGATTTCCATTCATTCATTGTTGCACTTTTGTGCCCTCCCAACACCCCCCCTAGAACACTATCCTCTTGGAAAAGTAAAAGAAAAGATTCCTTCATTGTTTTACAAACCCTCCCCCAGGTCCACTCCACCATGTAGCCTTGGCTCTAGACTCCTGTTATGACAGAAATA
>NW_006400020.1:1016210-1021277 GCF_000299155.1 Elephantulus edwardii | reverse complement strand
GGGAAGGGAGAAAATTGCGGCAATGAATGAATGGAAATCCAAAACCTCTGTAAAAAAAATTATTAAAAAAAAGAAAAAGACTGATAACACAATTACAAAATATGCAAAAGATATGGAAAAATTTTCACAGAGGAAGATATTCAAATGACCAACAGAAGGAAGAAATGCTTAAAATCATTGGCAATAAGAGAAATGCGAAGTGAAATCACAATGAGATACCATCTCACTCCAGTAGCTGTGGCAAAGTTTAACAGGACAGCAAGTAGTAAATGCTGGAGAAGGTGTGGTGAGGTAGAAACTTTTTTATATTGTTGGTGGGATTGTACAATGGTATAATCACTCTAAAAGGCAGTTTGGCACTTCTTCAAAAAGTGGAACATAGAAATTCCATATAATCCATCTATTCCATTGCTTGGAATATACCCCAAGAAAATGAGAAGTGAGGCTCAAACAGAAACCTGTACACAAATGTTCATAGTAGTATTATTCACCATCTCAAGAACATGGAAATAACCCAGATGTCCAACCACAAACAAATGGATTGAGAAGTTGTGGCACATTCATACAATGGAATATCATGCCGCATGCAGGAGCAATAATTTTGTAAACTACCATCTAACTTGGGAGGGACTGGAGAGCATTACACTAAGTGAACTAACTCAGTCCCATGAGGACAAATATACTATATAAAAATCATTATTTTAGAGTGAGTATGAGGATCCAAGGAGGGGCGAGGGGAGGGTGGAAATACAGCAGTGAGGATAGGTGGGAGGGTAAGGTATAAATCATCGGGTTGCACAATTTGATGGGTGGGTGGGGTGAAGGAAATGGGAAGAACCTTTTGTGAAAAACAATGTATTCAAACTTTGGAAATAAATCAGAATATAAAAAGAATTGTTGAGTAACAGAAAACTAATATATCAATTAATTTGCAAATATCAAGTTTTCTGTATTACAAATAATATAACAAATTATTTAGTCAACTAAAATATAAATCTTATTTGAGACAATGAGAAATGTGATAACTTATTTTATGATTGTTAATAGCTTCAATTAGCTTGGCTCCAAAATCAAAACTCTTGATACCAGCAGCCAAGAAATAAAAAAAAAAAAAAAAAAACCCAAAAAACAAATTGCACTGGGTAAGTCTACAGTCAGGAATCTCTCCAGAGTACTGAAGAGCAACAACATCAATCTGAAAACTAAGGTGTGCCTGATCCGACCCATACTCTTTGCAATTGCTTGCTATGCATCAGAAAGCTGGCCAATGACTAGGGATGCACAGCTAGGAAAACAAACAGGTTTGTCCTGGAGAGAGTGAAGCAGGGTTGCTTCTTGGAGGCAAGGATTCTGAAGCTTCATCTGACATACTTTGGACATGTTGCAAGGAGGAACCAGTCCTTGGAGAGGACGTCATGCTTGGGAGGGTAGAGGGACAGTGCAGGAGAGAAAGACCCTCAATGAGATGGATTGATTCATTGACTGGCATAATGGGGATAAGTGTGTCAGAGACCATAATATTGGCACAGAAGAGAGCAGGGTTTAGGGCTGTTGTACATAGGGTCGCTATGAGACGCAGGCACCTTGACAGGACATAACAACAACAACCACAATCTAGGAGAACAAACAGGTTCATCCTAAAGAGGGTAAAACCAGGCTACTCCTTGATGGCAAGGATTCTGAAGCTTCATCTGACATACTTTGGGCATGTTGCAAAGAATAGCCAGTCCTTGGAGAGGGATATAATGCTTGGGAAGGTGGAGAGGCAGTGCAGGAAAGGAAGACCCCTGATGAGATAGACTGATTCAGTGGCTGGGATAATGGGGGTGGGTGTGTCAATAAGGTTGGCACAGGATAGAGTAGGGTTCAGAGCTGTTGTACATAGAATCACTATGAGTTGTAAGGAACTTGATGGCACACAATAACAACATTTTTCCCTATAAAGTCTCTCTTACATTTTAGGGTCATGGGAATTTTATTTGAAATTCAACATAGTAAATATCAGATGACTTTTCAGGCGTTTTGATTCACTGAGTGGTGAAAATGTGAATTAAAGACCATTTTCTATAAAAATAAAAATGTCCCATGCCAACCCATTTTGAAAGGTTTCGGGTTGAAGCCAAGAACCATGCTGAGGTAGAAACATTTTTTAGAGTTTATTGCACTCAGGGCTACTCAGCAAGGGGAGTAGGGGAGTTGGGTTCAGGGGGTTTATCTGGGGGCCGTTGCAGTGGCTCATTACAGCATAAAGTTTCTGGTTTTGGGAAATTGGTTTTGGGGAATGTCCTGACATACGATTTCTGAGTTCTGGTTTCAGAAAAATGTCCTAACATAGGGTTTTCTGAGTTCTAGTTTTGGGGAATGTCCTGGCATAGGATTTTTTAGTTGAGCTTCAACCTCCATTTTTCTTTTTAGCCTAACATTCCCGCCTTTGGGATATTAGGGGACAATGAGATCTTCTGGCTGCTTCCTGCTGGATGGGGGCATAGTGGGCTGTAAGGGAGGCTAGTATGTTATGCTTTCTCATTTGGAGGGAATGGTGTGTACTTCATCATGCACAGTTCACTGATGGTTTGGTTGGTAAATGCACAAAACTGCTTCTGCAAAAAAATAGTAAATATTTTTAGTAAACATGGCCTATAGCTTAATGCAAGAATAAACAGTAGTGTAAGAAGTATGAAAGGGGTGTGCGCTTGCGCCAAACTCTGGGACAGGACGTGTTCCTGGTTTGGTGGTAGTTTTACATTGAGGGGGTGCATCCCTTGCTGTCGAAGTGTGTCCTGCAAAACCTTGTGATCAACACTGTCTCAGCCTGTTAGGTGCTGCTCTCTGTGATCATGTCTAAGTCTCTGAAAAAGTTGGTGTAAGAGAGCCGGGAGAAGAACCAGCCGGAAGTGGACATGAGTGACCGGGGCATCTCCAACATGCTGGATGTCAACGGTTTGTTCACTTTATCCCACATCACTCAACTGGTGCTGAGTCACAACAAGCTAACCACTGTGCCACCAAACGTAGCAGAACTGAAGAACTTGGAAGTGCTTAACTTCTTTAACAACCAGATTGAGGAGCTGCCCACACAGATCAGCAGTCTCCAAAAACTCAAACACCTGAACCTTGGCATGAATAGGCTGAACACCTTGCCCCGAGGATTTGGCTTGCTACCAGCCCTTGAGGTACTTGACTTGACTTACAACAACTTGAATGAAAATTCTCTTCCAGGAAACTTCTTCTACCTTACCACCCTGCGTGCACTCTATCTAAGTGACAACGATTTTGAAATCCTGCCGCCAGATATTGGGAAGCTCACAAAGTTGCAGATACTCAGCCTTAGGGATAACGACCTGATCTCACTGCCTAAGGAAATTGGGGAGCTTACTCAGCTTAAGGAGCTCCACATTCAGGGGAACCGCCTGACCGTTCTGCCCCCAGAACTAGGAAACTTGGATTTGACTGGTCAGAAGCAAGTATTCAAAGCCGAGAACAATCCCTGGGTTACTCCAATTGCTGACCAATTCCAGCTTGGCGTGTCTCATGTTTTTGAATACATCCGTTCTGAGACGTACAAGTACCTCTATGGCCGACACATGCAAGCAAACCCAGAACCACCAAAGAAGAATAATGACAAATCAAAGAAGATCAGCCGGAAACCCCTGGCAGCCAAGAACAAATAGGGCTTCGCACGGACTGGGCTCTGGGCCCTTCTCTCTCTTTGGCTCCTGGCTTCCCTTGCTCTGTGTCACAAGTCAGTACCACGTGTGTGTGCGCACACATGCTTCACCCTTTCCACGCTCCTCTTTCTAGTGCTCACCACTGTACCTTTTAAACTCGTTTGGTAGGTGGTAGATTTTTATAAGTTCTTAAAGCCATTTCCAATTGTTTCCTTAAAATTGTCAGAGGCAGGAAACAAAGCTCTAGTTCACCTGCAAATTCCATAGTAGGCATAGGCTTCAGTTCCTTGAATAGACATCACAAAGCGGCTTATTATCCAAAGAATAATTAAAATCATGTAACCATTTAAATATCACAGTTAAGACTTTTCCTTCTGTTTATTCACTTGTCATGTTCTGTTGAAAAATCACCCTTCACCACAGAAATATTGTT
Organism: Elephantulus edwardii; assembly: GCF_000299155.1. NCBI lineage: Eukaryota > Metazoa > Chordata > Mammalia > Macroscelidea > Macroscelididae > Elephantulus > Elephantulus edwardii. Next base: position 1,017,176 of record NW_006400020.1, on the reverse strand, counting down.
AATTTAACTTACAAATTATTTAAATAAAATTTTGAACTTTTACCCCCCCCCCCAAAAAAAGAAGTACGAAAGGCAGTAGCCATCCCACCATTGAAGGGAGGGCATGATGAAGAAGAGAGTATGTGGATTAGGGACTACTGGATGTACTAGCTGTATGGAATTATTGATATCTCAGAAATCTTGCACTAGGCAGTGTGAGCCATCTGGTTTCTTTACTAGAAGGATAGGAGTGTTGTAAGGAGAGTAAGTGGAAATTAAAATACCAATTTTAAGGAACTTAATTATAATGGGTTTCAGTCCTTGGAGATGTCCTATACTGATGGGGTACTAGGGATACATGGAAAAGAGGTTTGGTCCTTTACTTTAATATTAGTAGGGGTGTGATATGTAGCTTGATGGGTTAGAGGTATCCCAGACTATAGGATCAACTTGATGGGGTGACAATGGGAAGGTGGAGGTGGGTAAAGAGCTTTCTTTGTGAGTTAAGCGTAGAAGGAAGGTTGTATTGGATTAGGACTGGGGATGAGGGTGAGGTTTATAGAAGTTTTAAGTTTGCTTAAAATACCTTTAGCCTAGTAGAGCAGTGAGGCACTGCAGTATTATAAGGAATTAATGAGTAAACTGTATATTTTTAAAATAAACATAATAAGGGAAGAATAGTGTGTGGGCTGTTAATTTTCCCCATTATGTTGGTTTGGGAGAGAATATTAGGCTATATTTGGAGAATTTGATTGAGAGGACTTCTGGTCAAAATAGGTCCTGTTTTGTATTCTGACTGAAATAGGACAGCTTCAATTGCAGATCAATCTTGAATTGGAGTGGGGATGATAATTTGATTTGTAGTAGATGGTCCCCCTAGCAGGAGGACCATGCACTTACTGCAGAGGGTCAAGGACTGCAGCCTTCAGTATGGACTGAGGCTCAATGTCAAGAAGACAAAGATTCTCACCACTGGACCAATTGGTA
>NW_006400020.1:1014759-1015750 GCF_000299155.1 Elephantulus edwardii | reverse complement strand
GGATTGATTCAGTGACTGGGGTAATAGGGATGGGTGTGTCAGAGGCAATGCGACTGGCACAGGATAGAGCAGGGTTTAGGGCTGTTGTACATAGGCTCGCTATGAGTCGCAAACGACTCGACGGCACATAGCAACAACAACAACAAGTAGATGGTCCACCTTGCAGGAGGACCACAGTGGGTTCACTTGGAAAAGCAGTGAGGCAGGACTATTACTGATAGAATGGAAGAGAGAGTTCAGAGACAGAGTTTCAGTGATCATTACGGAAAAGATGATGAGGAACAGAGATCTCATATTTAGAGAAGGAATAACAGGCAGAAAGTATAAAAAGATGTTTAGTCAGAGGTAAAGTCTTAGACTTCTGTATCCAGAGACCAGTGGTAAAGGAGAGCAACTTATCTATAGTGTGGAGGGGGTTTCTAAGACTGAGTTCTGAGATTCGGTTAGTAATGAAAAGGGAGAAAGAAAGACTGGAGAAGCTCATTAGGATTGGACTGCACTGGAGTCTATTTCTAAAGATAGCTTTATATGAGTTTGAAGAACAGATACAATATTTTGACAATTTGAAGATTTGTTGAGGAATTTCTCTAAAATATAATGCAGTAATCAGCAATGTTGTTTTTGTTTTTACGTGCTGTCGAGTCACTTGCAACTCATAGCGACCCTATGTACAACAGCCCTAAACTCCGCTCTGTCCTGTGCCAATTGCACCATCTCCGATACACCCATCCCAATTGTTCCAGTCACTGAATCAATCCACCTCATAGAGGACCTTCCCCTCCTGCACTGTCGCTCCACCCTACCAACCCTCTCCAAGGACCAGATGATGTCCCTTTCCAAGGACCAGAACCTCTTTACAGCATGTCCAAAGTATGTTAGACAGAGCCTCAGAATCCTTGCCTCCAAGGAGCTGCCTGGTTTGACCCTTTCCAGGATAAATCTGTTTGTTTTCCTAGCAGTCCATGGTACTCTCAATACTCTTCTCCAGCAC
>NW_006400020.1:1012061-1013284 GCF_000299155.1 Elephantulus edwardii | reverse complement strand
CCCAGTGGTGAGAATCTTTGTCTACTTGACATTGAGCCTCAATCCATATTGGAGGCTGCAGTCCTTGACCCTCTGCAGCAAGCGCTTCAGGTCCTCCTCACTTTCCTCAAGCAGGATTGTGTCATCTGCATATCACAGATTGTTGATAGAGACTGAGTTTGTTAGAACTACTTGGCTGAAATATTTTTCTTAATTATATTAACTGATTCCTGATGTTCTGGGTTAGTTTGCTTAAAGGCAAATAAAGGATAAGAGTCAAAGTGGAGAAATATAGTAAAGAATATTATATGGCTTCTGGGCTAAAAAGATGGGAGTATTATAAGGAGCTAGTATGTTTATATAATGGAATTTTACGTATTCCTGAAAATTAATAACATGTAAAATGCTATAAAACTTAGAGAACTCTGAGGACATTATGCTGGGTGAAATATTCTAGTTACAAAGAGACACATGTTACATAGTATCACTGTTATAAAGCAGGTCTGACATGGGGAGTTGGGAGGAGAACACTACAATAGTGGATAGATAATGACCATGGCATTGGAATAGATAAAGGAAAGAACTGTTTAAAAGGAATGTAGGACTAGACACTATATATAGGACAATAGCAGAGAATAAGAGGTCATGGTTGTGTGCAGGGGCCAGGTAGGTAGTTATACAGGTTTTGCTAAATGACTGCAATAGCAAGTTGGCAGAGGGAAAGAAGGTTGTTAAAAATCTCAAGACAGAATGACTCGTACCAGTGTCCAGAAAAGTAAATCCTTTTTATTGGCAACGGCCATGCATATTCAAGGCTTTTCTAGGTTTATAGGGATGCTTTTCTGGTCACTCGTAACACCTTCTAGCAGGTTAGGGCCCTGTCAGTCTGATTTTTCTTTTGCTACCAAGACTGGCATTAGATGCCCATGAAGACTGCATTGAAAGTAAGTGGCAAGAAGCTTCTATTTTGCCCCTCTACTTTTCCTTGCAACATGTTTTGATATTTGTGACTTATGTGACCATGGCGCGACTTTTTATACTGAAAGTTAAAGCCTCGAAATTAGAGTTTTTGAACACATTTACTGGATGAAAAGATTTTAAATACTCTGCAATAGCAGTTTAAGAAATTTGGCTTTACAGGAGACTAAAGCGAGGGCTACATGGTGGAGGGGACCTGGGGGAGGGTTTGTAAAACAATGAAAGAATCTTTTCTTTTACTTTTCCATAATTTTTGGACTCATGTA
>NW_006400020.1:1004733-1011576 GCF_000299155.1 Elephantulus edwardii | reverse complement strand
CCTTCTTTTCCTGGTCCGAGTTGTTATTGATGAATACTGAAATAGTAACAGTTAAAAACTTAGTCTGAGTTATTTGGTAGTATGCTAATTTAGAGTAGTTTATTGATTTTACATGAATATTGTTTATTTTAATGAGACAGGTCTGTATATAATTTCTAGCAGCTAATTTTTTAAAATATATAGAATGTATGAGATTTAAACCAGTGCTATATTAGGGACCTCTCCAAAGTACTGAAGAGCAATGGTGTCTCTCTGGAGAATAAGGTGCATCTGATACAGGCCATGGTCTTTACTATCACTTGTTATGCATCAGAGAGTTGGACAGTGACTTAGGAGGATAGAAGTAGAATTGATGCCTTTGAGCTGTGGTGCTGGAGAAGAGTATTGAGAATACCATGGACTACTAGGAAAACAGATTCATCCTGGAGAGGGTTAAACTGGACTGCCCCCTGGAGGCGAGGATTCTGAGGCTCTGTCTAACATACTTTGGACATGTTGTAAGGAGGGAGCAGTCCTTGGAGAAGGACATCATAGTTGGTAGGGTGGAGGGACAGCGCAGGAGGGGAAGGCCCTCTATGAGGTGGATTGATTCAGTAACTGGGGTAACTGGGATGGGTGTATCAGAGATGGTGCGATTGGCACAGGACAAAGCAGAGTTTAGGGCTGTTGTACACAGGGTCGCTATGAGTCACAGTGACTCAATGGCACATAACAACAACAACATCAACAACAACGTATAAAACTTAAAACAAAAAGGAAAAATAAATTTGGAAACATTTTTCAGTTCTGAACTTTGGCTGAAAATTTAAAGTGGGTAGAAAATACTTTAAGGAAAAAAGGAAAGAAACAAAATTCTGAAACTTGTTTTAATAAAGTAAAAAACTACAACCCAAGTGCCCATCAACAAACGAATGGATAGAGAAGCTCTGGTATATCCACACAGTGAAATAATACGCAGCACTGAAAACCAAGAACTCATGAAATACTATGCAAAATGGATGAACCTAGAGGACATTATGCTGAGTGAAATATTTCATTTACAAAAGGACAAATATTGCATAGGGCCACTGTTGTAAGACAGGACTGATATCAGGGTTGAGAGAAGACAGAAAAGGAGGGGAGGATATTGCACCGAAACAGATGAGAGAGAGATCTGTTTAAAAAGGATACATGAATAGGTATTCTTATCATTACAAGTCCAGAGTGAAGGCTGCATGGTGGAGTGAACTGAGGGGGAAGGATTGCATAAAAATGAAAGAGTTTTTAATTTCAAGGAGAAAAGTGAATTGGTGGGAGGGGTGAACAGGGAGAAAAGTGCAAGAATGAATGACTGGAAACCCTAAGTCTCTGTAAACTTTCATTAAAATTAATAAATAAATGTTTTTAAATGATGAGATATTTAAAAAAAGAAAGTAAAAACACTATTTTAAATTATTTTTTACTGAGAGGAAGCATTAGCTTGTCAATACACACAGTGAGGTAGAAAAAACAGAAGAAATTATAATATCAAACCTTTTACTTTGTTTTAGAATTTACCTTGAAAAGAGGAAAAAATTGGTTTTGGTAAGAAAGAGGGAAAAGGGTGTTGCTGGATAGATTTTATATTTTATAGGGATTGAGTAGCTGAATTTTGATAGAGGATAATTTCCTGTAATGGGGTCGGGGCCTGTTGGGAGGAGGGAGGGGAGGGACAAAGGAGTTTGATCCCTTTATCTGTATGTAATTTTTGGTCTGGAGGCTTGGGGTGGGAGGAGAAGGTATGTGGGATCGTTTACTGGGTGGGGTCAGAAAAAGGAGAGAAATGATGTGTTAACCTGTGGGTTAGGGTTTTAAAAGGAAGGTATGTTTTAGTTTCAGAAGCTTTAAGATTTCTTTTTTAGCAGGGAGGTTAGATATGAGTTTAGGATAAAAATTTTAGCTGCAGTTTTAGGCTGAGAGAGGTTGGAGGGAGAAAAGGAGGGGGGCTTTTGTGTATAGCTGTGGTGGTGGTAGATCAGGCAGGAAGGTAGGAGGTGCTTGGCAATCAGAGAGATCAAAAGTGAGGGAGTTTTTGATCAGGAAGGGGAAAGGGTTTAGGAAGAGTTAGAATTTGCTATGTATGAACATTTTGACAAAGAGAAGGACACAGACCAGAACACAAACAAAGGGACTTTTTGACCATTTGGCATTGCATTAGCAGAAATTGTCAGTCTCTGAGCATGTTGAACTCGAATGTCCCATTTTAGGGTTATTGAGACCTATTATTTAATTGATTTTGCGGCTATGCCATGTTCTTGCAATTCAACAATTAACAAGGTAGCGTAGAGGATGAGACACCTCCTCTGGAGAGGGAAAAGGGCAGAGAAGGGCAGAATTGGTTGGCATGGTGGGGGAGGGGTAAGTAGTTGAGGGGGAGACTCGAATAATGAATAAGGCATTCTTTAATTACCTTTGGTCTTCAGGGGAAGGTCTGCTCACCATGATTCGAGAGAGGGGAAATGCTGCTACCTACCTTAAATTGCTTTGGTGTTGTTCGGAAGGACAGCAATGGCAAGAGGCAGAAAACCCCTGAGAAGAGTGTCTTCTTCTTGACAGTTCATAGATCAAAACAAGTCTTGCCATGTAAGATCATAGGGCTGGGTAAGATTCTGAAACTCTTTGGAGTGTGTGTCAGGGCAAGAAGTGCCAAGGCACTTCTCTAATTGTGATAGATCAGTGAGAGAGACAGGGATATGAACACAGACTATACCCTCAGCCCCTGCTACCTCGAGGAGAGGTAGAGGGGGGCTGGGGATCTGGTAGAAGAGTCTAGTGCAGAGCAGGTTGGTGGGGGTCATCACAAGCTTTTGAGCAGAGGGGACAGAAGGTGATTTTTTTATTATTATTAATTTTAATGAACATTTACAGAGATTTTGGATTTCCATTCATTCATTGTTGCACTTTTTTCTCTACCCCCCCACCCCAGTTCGCCCCTCTCTTCGAATTGGTATGCAATCCACCGCCCTCTGCCCCCCGCCCCAATGCACTCCACTATGCAACCTTAATTATGGATTCCTGTGATAACCATAATACCGGATCATATATCACTTTTAAACTATTCTCTCCCTCATCTGTTTGAATGCAGTATACATAATCTATCCAGTTTTACTCAGTCTTACCCCAACCCTGATGTCAGTCCCATTCTACAACAGTGGCACTATGCATTATTTGTCTTTTTGTGACTGAGATATTTTACTCAGCTGTAATGTCCTCCAGGGTCACCCATTTTTAATAATATTGCATGAGTTCTTTGTTTTTCAATGAAGCGTAGTATTTCATTGTGTGAATATATACCACAGCTTCTCTAGCCATTCATTTGTTGATGGGCACTTAGGTTGTTTCCAACTCTTTGCTATTGTGAACAAAGCCGCAATAAACATGGTTGTGCATATATCTGCTTGGATGTCAGTTATGGTCTCTTTGGGGTATATTCCCAGTAGTGGAATTGCTAGGTCGAATGGTATCTCTATTTGAGAAAGCACCACACCACTTTCCACAGTTGTTGCACCATTTTACACTCCCACCAACAGTGAATAAGTGTTTAAGTTTCTCCACAACCGCCAGCATTTATTACTTGCTGTTATGTTAAATGTTGCTATTCTGACTGGAGTGAGATGATATCTCATAGTTGTTTTGATTTGCATCTCTCTTAGAGCTAGGGATTTTGAACATTTCTTTATGTGCTTGTTGGCTATCTGAATGTCTTCTTTGGTGAAGTGTCAGTTCATATCATGTGCCCATTTTTCAATTGGATTATTTACCTTTATCTTTTTGTGGTGCTCAAGTATTTTATAAATTCTAGATATAAGTCCCTTACCTGACATGTCATTACCAAATACTTTTTCCCAGTCCGTGGCTTCCCTTTTTTACCCTGTTGGAGGAGTTTTTAGATGTGTATAGGGATTTGATAGGAGGGGATTTTTGAGGATCAGTAAAGCTAGAAGTTTGGTTTGAGGAGTCTTTAAGACTAGAACCAGGCGCTTGGCTGAGGGCGCAGATAGGAACATAAGGAGGGGGACTGAGTCAGAGGGGTCGAAGTCAGGGTTGATAGATGTTGTGGATTGGAGGGTTTGTGGAGGATACAGAGGAGGGAGAGGAAACAGGAGAAACAAGGGAATCTTTAGCCAGAAGAACTTGGTGTGATTGAACATGATTGAAGGAGGGAGGGCTGAAATCTGAGGTAGAAGGCTTGGACATGAGACATTTTACTGGCTTTACCAATTCCCCGGCAAAATTATCAAGATCTTGTAGGATAATAAAATCAAAGTTTCCATTTTTAGGCCAAGGAGTTCCACTGTCTAAATGGTACTATGGCCAGATTTGGGTACAAAGTTTAATACATTTTTTGGTTTAACATTTCTTCCAATCCCAAGGACAAAAGGTTGGAATGGAGACAGCCTAAGGGAGTATACTTAGATAGCCTAGATGGGTCAGAGTCCATGACAAGGCGGAGAGTAGAGGCGAATAGGAAGGAGTTTGAAAGGCAGAGAACTTCCCCCATGCCAGACAGAACTCCACAGAAACGTCACCAACTCTGGGCAAAGTGTCCTTTGACCAGGGAGGGCCACTGGAGAGTCTACTTGGCCAGGCCTGGGCTTCGAGACAGAGAAAATGAGACAAGGTAGACTCAGTAGAATTGGAGAATCTCCGCTTACCTGTAAGGAGCTCTTGCCACGTCGGGCGGGGTCTCAGAGGGCAGATGAAGGAGGCACCCGCAGGGCCAGAGATCGTCCAGTTCGGACGTCTTCCTGCCCAAGTTCGGCACCAGATGAATGGTTTCAGGTTAAAGCCAAGAACCACGCCAAGGTAGAAACATTTCTCACAGTTTATTGCGCACCGGGCTACTCAGCAAGGAGAGTAGGGGAGTTGGGCTCAGAGGGTTTACATGGGGTCGTTGCAGTGGCTCATTGGTGCATGAAATCTCTGGTCCTGGGAACTGGTTCTGGGGAATGCCCTGACATAGGATTTCTGAGTTCTGGTTTCAGAAAAATGTCCCGACGTAGGGTTTTCTGAGTTCTGGTTTTGGGGAATGTCCTGACAAAGGATTTTGAGTTGAGCTTTCACCTCCATTTTGATTTTTAGCCTAACACATTTTGTTTTGCCAGTTTCAATATTCATACATTAAATTTTCCCTTAACAGTCTCCAGCTTTCCTACATTCGTGTTTCTCATATTTTACATTCCAATCAGTAGTGTCTGTTTGCAAGTGTTCCTCCTCCTCCTCTGTAATTCCCAGTGAGAAGGTTCTGCCTCTGTTGCCAAATCTGGTAGTCTAATCTAAATATGCTCTATTGTACATAGGGGGGAAGCCAAAGCAAAGGGAAGAAATCAAGAAGTTACAGAGCTGAACAGAAAATTTCAAAAGGCAGCCCAGGAAGACAAAGCAAAGTGATGTCATGAAATGTAAAAGAAACTGAGTTGGAAAAACAAAAGGGATGAACCCACATTTCTTAAACTAAAAAAACTGAAAAGCAGATTCAAGCCTCAAGTTGCAATACTTAAGGATGTTGAAAGCAGAATGTTGAATGACCCAGGAAGCATCGAAATTGATGGAAGGAGTACACAGAGGAACTATACCAAAACAGGAAACAACTTATGATCAAGAGCCTATGTAATGGAAGAGAAAATTCAAGCTGCTTTGAAGAAATTGGCAAAAATCAAGTCCCCAGGAATTGATGAAATACCAATTGACATGTTTCAGCAAACAGATGCTGCTCTGGACATGCTTACCAGGTTTTGCCAAGAAATCTACAGGGCAACTACCTGGTCAACTGACTCGAAGAGATCTGTGTTTATTCCCATTCCCAAAAAAAGTGGCTCAACAGAGTGTGGAAATTATTAAATGATATCACTAATATTACACTCAACCAAGATCCTGCTGAATATTATCCAGAAACAACTGAAACAGTACATCAATAGAGAACTGCCAGTGGTGCAAGCTGGGTTTGGAAGATGCTATGTTTCTGAATACAAGGGGTTCTTTCTGTAGTAAGTTGCCAATAAAACAGATGGATTACAATATCCAAAGCACTTTATTGCAGATCTGGGAGGACAGAGAGAATTCTTTTCAAAAACTTCCTGTCTGGTAGTGGTCATTAGTTTTTATACTTGGGTTAGATACTATCTACTTAACAATACACTTTTGTTAATAAAGTTATAGAATTTCTAGTTTTAAAAAGAACAGCTTATATGTAGTTACTAGTAAACAGACAACTTATCAAATAGTTAACATATAACTTAGAAAAACAGTACAAGACTTCTGCATTTAAAAAGAACAGCTCATATTAAGTTCACATGTGACTGAGAAAAGCAGATTTGAAAAGTTAAATGCTAATCCAGGAAAGATGGGTTTCCCTTCCTGGTAAACAGGCAGCTTAAGGTAAAATTTACATATGACTGAGAAATACAGTTTCTGTTTTTATTAAATTTTTTTCTTTTATTATTTTTGTGTGAGTGTACCATCAAATCAGAACTGACTGGTACAGGAGGAGATTGTTCCTCCTTCCCCGGCAGAGCATCTGGTGGATTCGAACTGTGCACCTCTAGGAAGAAATACAGTTTCAATGAGATATATGCTAATCTAGGAAAGATCCATTTCCTCTCCTGGTAAATAGGCAGTTTAAAGTACTTTACATGACTGTTGTTGTTAAGTGCTGTGGAGTCACAGGCGACTCATAGTGACCCTATGAAGGAGAGTCCTTGACGCTTGGGTGCCTTTCATCCTCTCTCCAAGTTCATAGGGTTTCTGGAGGCAAGCTATTATGGAAGTGGATGTCACTCCTTCCACGCTTGTTTAATCAGGGAGCTCCACTCCACTCTCAGTCCG
>NW_006400020.1:972033-977608 GCF_000299155.1 Elephantulus edwardii | reverse complement strand
CTCCTCTTTTAAATTCTGTGTCAGAAAGTTCCATGAGACTTTCTGATTTCAGGGTATCCGCTGCTCTTGTGTTACCCTTTGTGAGTGACATCTTGCTTTGTTCTTGTATATTGTGTGGGTTAGTTTGCTTTCTTCGAGACATTGGTATGTGTTCTTGATCTGAAGACAATGCTCTTGAGATCAGTTGGGCAGCTACCAAACTTGTGCGTTTCTCTGACTTTATGACTTCAGAAAAATGTCAGTTCAGTGCCTGCTAGGGCAATCTCTTGTTGCTACAACAGGTCAAGGTGCTCCCTTTTAAAGGCAAGTTGATTGCCCAGACATGTAGGCACTGGTGTGGAGCCAAATGGGGTGAGGCAGGCAAAGGGTTGGGTGATTGCAAGGGCACGTCAATCACGTGGAGGCCCTTTGTCAAACCTCTGCTGTCTCAGTGTGCTCACGACTGGGGTCCTTACTCAAATTCTTGTTGTCCATTTCCTACCCAATGGTTTTTTCAGTGTTCCCTGCCTGGTGGCACTTACACAGGTGCCCTCACACAACAGCCCCTGCTCCAGCAGGGTCCTGGATCCTACAGGATCCGAATAGTCAAGGTCAAATTCCCACCAACCCACTAGCCTCTGGCTGGTCTGCAGAGTTCACAGAAGCCAGCTGGCTGGCTGATTTTGGGTGGGAACCCAAGAAAGCTCAGCCAATTTCCCCACCTGTGGGCACACCCTTAGTTGCTCTCCCAGATAATCGGCAATGCCCCAGTAAACACAGATAAGATCCTACAGGCCTTTCTTCTGCCGGGTTAGTTCCACAACTGCTTGGTTGATAGCTCCAGGTGATGGCTGGATCCGCGGTGGTGCTCTGAGGTCACAGGGCTGTGGTGGGGGCTGAGGTGCGTGGTTGTGGAGCTGCAAGGGGGGCAGGGGAAGGGGGGGAAAGCAAGGGACTAGGGGGAACCTAAGGAGAGCAGGGCTTGGCTTGGACACTACCACCAAGAGGTGGGGGCGGGGCTTGGGCGCTGCTGGTTGTTTATGCAGCAGCACCCTGTGTGTCAGGATTCACACAGGTGCAGGCTGCAGGGGGTTCGCTCCTCTGGAGTTCCGCGGTGGGTGGCTGACTATTGCTCTTCCTGGGTCTCTTCCCGGCCTGTCTGGCGGCGGAGATCCATCTGGTGGCGGAGTTCCATCTGGCAGCGGAGTTCCGTCTGGCAGCAGAGTTCCGTCTGGCGGTGGAGTTCCTTCCACTTTCTTTTGATCATCCTTGATCATTCAGTATTCTGCTCTGCCTGTAGTACCCTTAAGGATTGCCACTTGAGGCATGAATTTGTTCTTCAGTTCCTTTAGCTTAAAAAAATGCCTAGAGAATTCATCCCTTTTGACTTTCTGACTCCAGCTCTTTGCATATTTCATTAAAATACTTTGCTTTGTCTTCCCATGTTTCTCTTTGAAATCTTCTGTTCGGCTCCCTATCTTCCTATTTTCTTCCCTTTGGCTTCTTGGCATTCAAGTGCAATATCAGAGTCTCTTCTGACATCCGTGTTGGTCTTTTCTTCCTCTTCCGTCCTTGCAAGGACCTTTTGTAGTCTTAATGGGTTGTATTCTTTATATCCTCCCACAGCTCATCTGGTCTCTGTTCAGTAGTGCTCAAGACCTTAAAACTGTTCTTGGGATGGTTCTTAGATTCAGAAAAACTAGCTGACAAAGAATTTCTTGAAACAACTTATGATCAAGAAGCAATGATGATGAAGGTGGAAGTTCAAGCTGCTCTGAGGAACTAACATAAAAAAAAAAGGCCCAGGAATTAATGGAATACCAATTGACATATTTAAACAACAGAGACAGCCTTGGATGTGCTCACCAGGCTGTTTCAAGAAATCTGGAGGACAGCTATGTGGCCACCTATCTGGAAGAGATCCATATTTATTCCCTTCCCCCCCCCAAAAAAGGTGATACCACAGAGTGTGGATATTATCAAACACTATCACTGATACTGCATACAAGCAAAGTCCTTCTGAAGATTATGCAAAAATGAATGGCACAGTACCTTGATAGAGAACCACCAGATTTACAAGGCAGGCTTAGAAGACGCTGTGGTACTAAGGACCTCATAGCCAGTGTCAGAAGGATCTTGACTGAAAGCAAAGAGTGCCAGAGAAATAGGCATATGACTGTGTGGATCATAACGAATTATGGATAATCTTAAGAAAAATGGGAATCTCAGAACATTTGATTGTGCGTATGTGAAACCTATACTTGAACCAGGAAGCAGTCCTCATAACAGAGCAAGGAAACATGGTGTGCTTCAAAATCAGCAAAGGAATGCCTCAGGGATGTGTCCTGTCTCCATACCTTTTTAATCTATATGAAGAACAGATTAGGTAATATACTGGACTTTATGAAGAGAAATGTGGAGGAAAACTCATCAACTTATGTTACACAGATAACACAACTTTGCTTGCTGAAACTGAGGAAAACCTGAAGTATTTGCTGCAGAAAGTTAAGGACTGTAGTCTCCTATGTAGATTAAAGCTCAATATCAAGAAAACTAAGATTCTCCACACTGGGCCAATTGGAAGCACCATAATAGATTGAAGAAGAGATTGATAATTTTCATAATTTCCACTATCTCAGTTCCATATCAACACCCTTAGCACCAAGTCAGGAAATCAGAAAATGGATTACTTTGGGAAAATCTGCTTTCAGAGATCACTCCAGAGTGTTGTTAAAGAGCAGTGATATCAGTCTAGACACTAAGGTGTGCCTGATCTAGGCCATGGTCTTTCCAATTACTTGCTATGCATAAAGAAGTTGCACAGTGAATAAGGATAACAGAGCTTGAAGAATTGATGCTTTTGAGATATGGTTATGGAGAAGAGTATTGAATCATGAACTGCCAAAAGAACACACAGGTCAGTCCTAGAGAAGGTGAAGCCAAGATACTCCTTTGAGGCAAGAATTTTAAAGCTCTGTCTCATGTACATTCAATGTGTTGCCAAAAGGGATCATCATTCCTTGGAGAAGGACATCATGCTTAGAAGGGTGGAGAGAAAGCACAAGAGGTGAAGACCAAAGATGACATGGACTGACACAGTAACTGAGATAATAGGAGTAAGTGTGTCAGAGACAGTGATAGGGCAGGATTTAGAGCTATTGTACATAGCGTTGCTATGGGTCACAGGCAACTCGATGGCACATAGCAATAACAATATTGGTTCAGTGGTGATGATTCTTTTTCTTCTTGATGTTGAGGTCTAATCCATACTGTAAGCTGTTGTCCTTGATCATCTTCAGTAAGTGCTTAAAGCCTTCCTCATTTTCTGCAAACAGAACTGTGTTATCTGCATATCACTGACTATTGAGTCTCCCACCAATTCTGGTGCTACATTCTTCTTTACATAGTTCAGCTTTTTAAATTATTTGTTAGCATACAGATGGAACAACTATGGAGAAATGAAACAAATCTGATATAAAACTTTCCTGATTTTAAAACATCTAATCTCCCTTTGTTCTCTGTTCTCCTGCTATTCATAGTGCATTTTGAGGACATGTTATTTCAGAAATGAATGACCGATCCTACTTTTGTCTTGGTCTGGAAGGCTCCACTGAAACCTGTCAACCATGTGGGACCCTGCTAATACTTAAAATACCAATAGCATAGCTCCCCTACATCGTAGTGACACACAAGTCATAATAGTATGACAAACTAACAGACAAGCAGTAGAGGCAGAGGTTATGGCAAATGCAAAAGGACTCATGTAGGAGAAGGCTGGCTTCTAACAATTGACTCCAGTAAGCCAGTGGGAAGTTTTTACCTGAGCAGAGATAGGCATCATAGTAACTTGATAAATTAAGAAAAGCCCTTTTCTATCAGCACATAGGATAGATTGGAGGCAGGAAAATGAGGAGTCTGTGTATAACATTGAGAACAGTTATGATATAATAATCTTTTTTTGAGTTATAATGATGTGACTCAGAAGGACTGGTGATTTTGAGGTAAGGAGTTGTGCTGCCAACGCAGAGGCGTGCAGCTAAAACACAGCAGCTACTGAGCAAGAGAAGGATGGGCAGTTCTCCTCCCATGCGATTTACAGACTGTGAAAGCCGGCCGGAGGATCAGCTATAGGTTATTTCTAACTCAGCAGTGTATGACAACAATCATTTGGCAAAGGGAGCTCTCTGGTAGTAGACTTCACAGAGTTGCAGTGCTAACCCAAAGATGTTATCTCTCTGGAAGTTTAAGTCTACCAGTGGCTCTGCAAGAGAAAAATGGGAAAGAAACTCCATGTGATTTGCTAAAAAACTAAATTTTTTTTAATTTCAAAAAAACTAATGGAAGGTCAGCTATGAATTGATTCCAACTCAATGGCAGTTAGAATAAGAGCTGAATGAGAATCATATGGAACATCCTTGCTGTGCCCTTGGGATTTAGAGATGGGAGAGACCAATACTGTACTTTGATAGAAGAAAAGTTAATAAAAATTCAGTGATTATGTAAACTATTTTTTATTATTATGTACAAGGTGGCACAGTCTATAGGAAGTTGAACTGCTAACCAAAGACTACCTCTGTGTTGGTTCAAATCTCTCCGTCGATCCTTGAGAAAAAGATGGATAGTCTCCTCTCATTCAGTGAAACTCAATGAAAGGTCATCTATGAGTCAATTCCAATTCAACAGCAATGTGAGTGAAGTAGTCATTGTGACATGATACACGTAATGAACATGTTTTGCTCCTAACCAAAAGGTAAGCAGTTTGAGTCCACCAACTGATCCTCAGGAGAAAGATGAGCATTTCTTCCTGTAATGATTCACAGCCTCAGAAATCTGATGGAGGGTCGTCGCTATGAGTCAAAACTGCCTTGATAACAATGGCTTGGAGCTTTAATGAGCAGTTGGCACCATGAGATGGACTGATGATAAAAATATAATTAAGTTTCAGGAGTGTCCCACCAGAAGCTAAAAATGAAAGTCCCAGGGGTGCTGTTTGAGAACAAAGGAAGGTCACAGAGCCATGTATGGAGATTATGTTCACAGAAGGTATTAGAAATGAGAAGGCTTTTGAACTAAGGCTGGTAAGATAAGTAGAAATTTACTTATGGCAAGGAAATGAAGATAAGGGTGTTTTCCGATTCAAAGCAGCGTGTGCAAGTACATTCAGGGCAGTCAGAACAACAGAGAAAAGAACTGCAGTGTTGTTGGTTTGAGGTTTTTGGAGTGCTGAAAGAACAGGTAAGGATGAATTAATTAAGCAACTAAGCCAAAATGTCAGATCATGCTCGTATTAAGGAGTTTAGAGTTTCCCTTGAAAATACTGAGGCGTTACTGCAGGAATAGATGTACGTTTTAACCAATGAAGTAGGAAAGAAGAAGTAGGGTAGTAACAGGAGCTGGGAACTCTACAAAGAAAGCTGTTGGGGTAATCCAGTACAGAGTGAGGGTCTCCATACATCATTGTCAGCTTTAGAGAATGAAGGAATAAGAGTAAATCTTAGTTCTTTGAAGAGAGAGAATAGAGCCAGGGGAGGAGTAAATCTAGAAAGGATTAGGTTTTCTTTCTTTAAGTCTTCTTTCCCTTCCCCCTTTCTCCTTC
>NW_006400020.1:967281-971860 GCF_000299155.1 Elephantulus edwardii | reverse complement strand
CCTCCCACCTTGCATTCCCCCTTCCATTCCTCCCTCCCTCCCTTCCTACCTTCCCAGAGGAGAAGTAAATCTAGAAAGGATTAGGTTTTTCCTATAATACAAAAGGTATCAGCAGTCAGAAAATAAGAAAATGCATTGCACTGGGAAAATCTGCAGTTAGAGACCTCTCCAAATCACTGAGGAGTAATGATGTGAATTGGAAGACTAAGGTTTTGTCTGATTCAAGCCATAGTCTTTCTGATCTCTTGCTATGCATCTGAAAGCTAGACAATGAATAAAGATGACAGAAGAAGAATTGATGCCTTTGAGCTGTGGTGTGGGAGATTGGAGAAGAGCACTAAACATCCCATGGATGACCAAGAAAATAAACAGTTATGTCTTTGAGAGGGTGCAGGCAGAGTGCATTTTGGAGGCAAGGATGATAAGGTTTCATCTCACATACTGTGGGAATGTTGCTAGGAGGGGCTATTCCTCGGAGAGGGACATGATGCTAGGAAGGGTGGAAGGTCAGTGAATGAGAGAAAGACCCTCAACTAGGTGGAATGACACAGTGACTACGGCAATGAAATTTTTTTTTTGTCAGGGAGTGAGAGGATGGTGCAGGATAGAATGTGGTTCAGATGTTTTTGTTCATAGGGTTGCTATGAGTCATACTGACTTGAAGGCACCCAACAACAACAAGACAAAAGGTGATGGTAGGCTGCCCCCCAAGGACCCCCCCCCATTGGATCAAGGCTGTGTTCTAAGGGTGTTGTTTTCCACCTTAATTGCATTATGCCTGATTGGTTCATCACATCTCAGATCACATCAGGGGATGAACATGATATTACATGACTGCCTCTAATCCTGCCTCATTAGCACATTAGAGTTTAGGATTTACATCACATAATTAAATAATATTGCAAATCGTGGTCTTGCCAAGTGATACTTTTTTGGGGGGTTACTCTTTGTAATTATATAATTTTTATTCATCCAGTTAAAAATGGTGGGGACATGTTTCTTGCTTCTAAAGATAAAAAAAGAGAGCAAGAGAGAGCAAGTGAGTAAGCTTCATGTTTGAAAAGTGAATTTGTGTTTCTGAGGTATAAAACAGGAAGTGAGATGAAGACAAGATATACCTAGACCTCATTCTACCTGCTACTTGTTCTTCCCATCAGTGTTAAAATCCTTATTAAAAGAAAGGGATGTTAATAGTGCTGGCAAAACTGGATTACTGTCTGCAGACAGCTGAAACAGGATCCACATTATCATATACAAAGATCAACTCAAGGTGGATCAGAGACCAGGGAGTAATGCCTAAAACCATAAAGGTCATCAGAGACAAACCAGGATCAAGCTTAGACAGCCTAGACTATGGTACAAAGAGATTGCCAAACACAGCCAGATATGTATAATCTAGAAAGGGTATAATTGATGAATGGGACCTTCTAAAGATTAAATCCTTGTGCTGCACATCAAAAACATTTTCCAACAGAGTGAAAAGGAAACCTACTGACTGAGGGGAAAACATTTGGCAATATCATTTCAAATTAGAATCTCATAACAAAAGTTTACAGAATCCTGCAAGGCCTTCAAAAGAAGAAGACTGGTAACACAATTACAAAATAGGCAAAAGATATGCAACCACTTCTTTTACAAAGGGAGATACTCAGGTGGCCAACAGGCACATAAAGAAATGCTCCAAGTCACTGGCAATAAGTTGTTGTTGTTATGTGCCGTCGAGTCACCTGCGACTCATAGCGACCCTATGTATAACAGCCCTAAACTCCGCTCTGTCCTGTGCCAATCGCACTGTCTCTGACACTCCCATCCCAATTGTCTCAGTCACTGAATCAATCCACCTCATAGAGGGCCTTCCTCTCCTGCGCTGTCCCTCCACCCTCCCAAGCATGATGTCCCTCTCCAAGGACCGGTCTCTCCTCACTACATGTCCAAAGTAAGTTAGACGGAGCCTCAGAATCCTTGCCTCCAAGGAGCCACCCGGTTTAACCCTCTCCAGGACAAATCTATTTGTTTTCCTAGCAGTCCATGGTATTCTCAGTACTCTTCTCCAGCACCACAGCTCAAAGGCATCAGTTCTCCTTCTATCCACCTTGGTCATTGTCCAACTCTCTGATGCATAACAGGTGATTGTGAAGACCATGGCCTGTATCAGACGCACCTTAGTCTCCAGAGAGACACCACTGCTCTTCAGCACTTTGGAGAGGTCCCTAACAGCAGACTTTCCCATGGCAATGCGCCTTTTCATTTCCTGGCTGCTGGTGCCAAGACTGTTGACTATGGAGCCAAGCAAACTAAAGCGGTGTACAATCTCAATCTCTTCACCATCCATCCTGATGCTGCCAATTGGTCCAGTGGTGACAATCTTTGTCTTCTTGACATTGAGCCTCAATCCATATTGTAGGCTGCAGTCCTTGACACTCTGCAGCAGGCGCTTCAGGTCCTCCTCAGTTTCAGCAAGCAGGGTTGTGTCATCCGCATAATGCAGATTGTTGATAAATCATCCACCAATCTTGACTCCACATTTCTCCCCATAGAGCCCCGCCTCCCGGATAATCTGCTCTGCATATAGGTTGAAAAGGTATGGAGATAGGATGCATCCATGGCGTGTGCCCTTCCCAATTGAACCATGCAGTGTTCCCTTGCTCTGTTCTGATGACTGCCTCCTGGTCCAAGTATAAGTTTCGCATTAAAACGATAAAGTGTTTTGGGATTCCCATTCTTCTCAGAGACAGCCACAGTAATAGAGAGATACAAATTAAAACCACAATAAGATACCAGCTCACTCCAGTAGCAGTGGCAAAGTTTTATTAGGACAGCAAGTAATAAATGTGGAGAGAATGTGGCAAAAGAAGAACTCATAAATTGTCAGTGGGATTGTACAATGGTACAACCCCCCTGCAAGGCAGTTTGGTACTTTCTCAAAAAGTTAAACGTAGAAATTCCATATGACCCAGCTATTCCACTGCTTGGAATATACCCCAAGAAAATGAGAAATGAAGCACAAAAGAAGACTTGTACACCAATGTTCATCACAGCGTTATCCACCATCACAAGAACATGGAAACAGCCCAAATGTCCAACCACAGTCAACTGGATTGAGAAATTATAGTACATTCACATGATGTAATACTACTGCATATGCAATAGCAATGATTTTGAAAATTACTACCTAACTTGGGAGGGACTGGAGAGCATTATGCTAAGTGAACTAACTCAGTCCCATAAGGACAAATACTATATTAGACCATTATTGTAGAACAAGTAAGAAGATCCAAGGGGGAAGGATGGGAGCAGGGCGATGAGGATGAAGGGGTTGAGTGGGGTTAATCATAGGATCACACAATTTGATGGGTGGGGAGGGGTGTGAAGGAAATGAGAAAGATCCACTGTGAAAAACAATGTATTAGAACTTTGTAAATAGACCACTATAAAGTTTTTTTTAAAAAAAGGAATCAATGTTATGTTTTATGAGTTTATTATATACTTTTTTTAAAGTTCAAGCTTGAAAAATGAGGATTACTTCATACTTAGCAATCTCAAACATGCAGGTAGACAAACATCATAATTGAGACTCATCAAGGGGAACTTTGGTGGCCCAATGAGTAAGAAGTTGCACTGCCAAACCAAAGTCACATGCTTCAGATCTACCAGCTGTTCCATCAGAGAAAGATGGGCAATCTCCTATCATACGATTTACAGCCTGTGAAAATCTGTGGAGAGTCAGCTATGAGTAGGTTACGCCTGGGAAGCTCATAACATTAATAATCCTCATTGCGAGGGAATGAATTAACTTCCTATCTCACATCCCACTGCATAAATGTCCTATCATTCAACAGATATTTTGCCTTTTTTATTATAAACTTCCTAAAAGATTATCAGACAAATCATGAAAATACTGTTAAGATAAATATATTTAACTTTATTAAATGAATATTGTTGTTTTGTTGTGTACCTTTGAGTAGGAACTGACCCATAGCTAACCCTCCAGTGGGTTTTCATAGGCAGTTAATTGCATGGGAGGAGATTGCCCATCTTTCTACCACAGAGCAGCTGGTGAATTCGAACCATGCTTTCTGGATTGCAACCCAACTTCTTACCACTAGGCCACCAGAGCTAGAAACATTAAAGTATTCTTTCCATGTGTCTTTGAAGTGGCAGTATACATTGTGCTGGTTTCTATTTTAAAAATGAGCTTGGGAATCAGTTTTCATTTGTGGTTGCTTGCTATAAGTTGCTGTTTAGCTAAAAAATTTAAAATCGTTCAACAAATGAGTATACTAAAAGAAGTAAGGAAGTGTCCACTTTATCATTAACAGTTTATTAGTTGCCCCAGTCTTAAAAAGTAAGCAATGTGTACTGAGTACACTTTTATGTTCTTATTCTCTGATGATGAATGAACGAAGGCCAGATGAGTTGTGGGAGGATATCAAGGGTGTCATCCAGGAAGAGTGCAAACGGTCATTGCAAAGACAGAAAAGGAAGAAAAGACCAAAATGGATGTCAGAAGAGACTCTGAAAATTGCACTGGAGCGCAGAGAAGCCAAAGCACAGGGAAGAATTTAAGATATTAAAGAGT
>NW_006400020.1:944442-965516 GCF_000299155.1 Elephantulus edwardii | reverse complement strand
AACAACAACATTCTCTGATGCACTCTTTGCCTTGGCAACAACCTGTATCACAGATGAAACAACTTTGTGTTGTGAAAGTGAGGAATATTTAAAGCACTTGTTGCAGAAGTTCAAGAAATGTAGCTTTCGATATGGATTGCATCTCAATGTCAAGAAAACAAAGTTTATTACCACTAGAATGATAAGCAACATTATGGATGGAGAAGAGATTGAAACTCTCACCAACTTCATCATGCTTGGATCCACAATTAACACTATTGTTACCAGTAGTCAGGAAATAAGATGCATTTCACTGGGTAAGTCTGCAGTCAGGGATCTTTCCAAATTATTGAGGAGCAATGATGTCAATTGGAAGACTAAGATGTGTCTTATTCAGACCATGATCTTTCTGATCACTTGCTATGCATCTGAGAGCTAGACAATGAATAGTGATGAAAGAAGAAGAAATGATGCCTTTGAGCTGTGGTGTTAGAGAAGAGCAGTAAACATCCTATGGACAGCCAAAAGCACAAACAAATATGTCTTAGAGAGGGTGCAGAGTGTTCTTTGGAGGCTCTGCCTCACATACTTCATGCATGTTGTTTGGAGATGGACATGATGCTTGAGACTGTGGAAGGTCAGCTAAGGCAAGGAGAATTGACAGAGTGACTGCCGGAATGAGCTCTAGTGTGTCAAAAAGTGTGTAGAAGGCACAGGATAGGACAGGGTCCAAATCTGTTGTTCACAGGGTTGCTATGAGTGATAATTGACTCGACAGCACCTAACAACAACTTTTTTCCAAGGAATTATCAGGAGGCATTCAAGTAGTTGTTGTTGTTGATGATAACAAATGAATAAGAGCAACTCAGCAAAACCTGTTCATGTTTGACCCGTAATCTGTTAAGTCTGATTTTTCTACAAACAGAAAATGGAAAATTATTCTGTATGCACAGAGCAACACATTTAACAGTTTGGATTTTAGCAGTTACTATGGCAGTTAATAACAAAGAAAAAATTAAGGCAAAATCTGAAATTTTTAGAATGGTGAGAAAAGTGTCCCATAAATAATAACATAAAAAGAAAGGTCAATCTCAGTGGCTTTTGATGTGTTGTTTTGTTTTTCACTTTTAATAGTGTAGCCTTTTTTCACTTTGAATTTTTAGGATTTAGAACTGTTACAGTGTTACAGTATTTATTTTCAGGTTGAATAATTTTTATTTTTCCCCCATCTTTCAAACCCAATAGAGACTCCTATTGCTATTTAAGAGGTAATAGAAAAATTAATTGTTTTCACTAAATGTTCATTATGTTTCTATTCCTTAGGTTGTATCAATAAAACCTAAAACTTTCAAGAGAAAAATGTTTAAAAGTTTGATGTTTTGGAACACCAAAGAAAAGATTTGTCATTTATTACTTGTTGGCTTATTTCTATCTTGAAATATTTTATGATTTCTACCTTGGAATGAATAATAGAAATAAGACATAAAAAACCAAATTTCATGTATTTCTATTATAGTCTAAATTGACATCTAAAATTGAGTTTATGTCTATCTTACTTGCAAGAATTCTAGTTAGCTACTTAATTTTCCTAAGAAGTAGTAGTAATTAATTACAACATACTAAAGATTGTTATTTTTAAAAGAAAGCTTTTAGTTCTTTGAAAAAAATGTTAACGAATAAATGAATTACTTATTAGATATGTTGTTGTTATTATTGTTAGGTGGTGTTGAGTCATGGTAGCCCTACAGTCAACCTGAGCCCTGTCCTATCCTGTGCCATCTTCATCATCTCTGCTACACTAGCTTGTTGTTGTTGTTGTTATGTGCCGTCGAGTCGCCTGCGACTCATAGCAACCCTATGTACAACAGCCCTAAACTCCACTCTGTCCTGTGCCAATCGCACTGTCTCTGACACTCCCATCCCAATTATCCCAGTCACTGAATCAATCCACCTCATAGAGGGCCTTCCTCTCCTGTGCCGTCCCTCCACCCTCCCAAGCATGATGTCCCTCTCCAAGGACTGGTCTCTCCTCACTACATGTCCGAAGTAAGTTAGACGGAGCCTCAGAATCCTTGCCTCCAAGGAGCCACCCAGTTTAACCCTCTCCAGGATGAATCTGTTTGTTTTCCTAGCAGTCCATGGTATTCTCAGTACTCTTCTCCAGCACCACAGCTCAAAGGCATCAGTTCTCCTTCTATCCTCCTTGGTCATTGTCCAACTCTCTGATGCATAACAGGTGATTGAGAAGACTATGGCCTGTATCAGACGCACCTTAGTCTCCAGAGAGACACCACTGCTCTTCAGCACTTTGGAGAGGTCCCTAACAGCAGACTTTCCCATGGCAATGCGCCTTTTCATTTCCTGGCTGCTGGTGCCAAGACTGTTGACTATGGAGCCAAGCAAACGAAAGCTGTGTACAATCTCAATCTCTTCACCATCCATCCTGATGCTGCCGATTGGTCCAGTGGTGAGAATCTTTGTCTTCTTGACATTGAGCCTCAATCCATATTGTAGGCTGCAGTCCTTGACACTCTGCAGCAGGTGCTTCAGGTCCTCCTCAGTTTCAGCAAGCAGGGTTGCTAATTTATTTTATTTTATTTCACTTGCTTTAGAAAGAAAAATACATGTTTGCAGCTCCCATCTTTACCTTGGCTTTAACTGTTACCTTTTAAAATATTTATTAACTTTGAAGAATTTTGTGAATTAGGATGTTTTGAAATGCATTTTATATTTCTTAGCAAATCTTTTGTTGTTTAGTAAAATTAGTCATTTACTTTAAGAATGTTCATAAGTGGAATTATTATTAAACCTGATAAAATCCAGGTGTTTGTTGTTGTTATATGCTGCTGAGTGAACCACAACTCTTTTTAGTGACTGTATGAACAACAGAGTGGAACCTTGCCATATCCTGTCTCCTAAACATCATCTCTGATACACTCGGTCCCATTGTTACAGTCACTGGGTCAATCCATCTCGTTGACCGTCTTCCTCTCTTTTGCTGACCCTCCACTTGTCCAAGCATGGTGTCTCTCTCCAAGGAATAGCATCTCTCAGGAACATGTCCGAAGCTTCATCATCTTTGCTTCCAGGAAACATTTTTCCAAGACATATTTGTTTGTTCTTTTGAAGTCCTTGGGACATTCAATACTCTTTTCCAACACTAGAGTTCAAAGGCATCAGTTCTTCATTGTCCAGCTCTCAGTTGCATAGAAAGTGCTAAAAAAGGCCATGGCCTGATTAAGTGCACTGTTGTCCTCAGCCTGACGTCATTGCTCTTTAATAATTTGGAGAGGTCCTTGGCTGCAGACTTTTCTCAGTGCAATACTTCTTCTGATCACATAACTGCTGATACCAAGGTGTTGATTGTGGATCCAAAGTAAAATAAAGTCCTTGACAGTTTCAATCTTTTCTGCAGTAATCATGATGTTGCTTAATGAGTCCAGTAATTTAAATCAGGTGCACCTTAATCTTGAAACTGACATTGTAGCTCTTTAATACTTTTAATACATTGTTGCTTTTGTTGTTGTGTACCATCAGGTCAGAACCAACCCATAGTTGATGCTCCAGTGGGTTTTCAGAGCCAATTCTTTGCATAGGAGGAGATTGCCCAGCAACTGGTGGATTCAAACCATGTGCTTCGAGATTGCAGCACAACTTCTTCCATCTAGGCCACCAGAGCTAGTAGTCTACAAATCCATTACTTATTTGTTAATCTTCTGTGATGTTGATCCAAGTAATACATTCTTACAGCTCAGTATATCTTCTTCAAAGAACTTTTACTTTTCTGAAGATTGAGCAAAAGCTACTCACATACTATATGATAAAATTGGAAATAGAAGCTATGGTTGAGAAAAAGCATCTGTGTATGTTTAGTAATTACCTGAATCTTAACTATGATTAAAGGACATTTTATTGTTGAGAATGGAATCATAGAAACATTTTTCTGGTCTTCATAGAATATTTTGCCTTGCTTCGGTAGGAAAATTTAATGATAAATATCTCTTGATTATATTAAAGCTAAGTGGAATTACCTATTTTCTACTCAACTCGATGCCAAACAGAAGAGATTTTAAACATAGTTATTCAGTGAAAGCAGTAATCTATCATCTAAATCATCCCTGTATAATAATAGTAGTGAATGTGTTTGGATGCTAGCTAAATGTTGAGTAGTTGAGTCGGCTCGGTTGTTGGTGTTGTCATTGTTAGGTGCTGCCACGTTGAATATGAACCACAGCAACATTATGAGCGATAGATCTGACCCCTGGGCTACCCTTTGCCTTCCTCACCGTTTCTCGTGTGTGCCAGCCCAGTGTTATAGTCACTGTATCACTGGAAGGTCTTCCTGCCTTTTTCAGACCTCCTCCTTTCCCAGCTTGATGGCCTTTTTTCCAGGACGGGCCTCTCCTGACAACATGCTCAACGTGTGTAAGGTGAAATTTCACGATCCTTCACTCGAAGGAACATCCTGGCTTCATTTCCTCCAAGACAAACTTGTTTATTCTTTTGACAAACCATAGGATATTAAGTATTTTTTCCCCTTTTTTTAAATTATTATTTTGTGTATGTGTGTCTGTGTACCGTCAGATCAGATCTGACTGTACAGGAGGAGATTGTCCCTCCTTTCCCGTCAGAGCATCTGGTGGATTCGAACCACGTGTCTCTGGGATTGCAAATATTAAGTATTTTTAACTACCGCTACAATTTAAAGGCATCAGTTCTTTTTCTGTCCTCCTTGTTCAATATCATGGCTTGGATAGGTCTTTAAACTTACCTTAGTTTTTAAAAACTTGCATCCTTGCTCCTTAAGAGATCCCAGAGACTCCTTTAAAGAAAAGTCTGGCAATCTACTTCTGGGGGAAAAAATCAGCCATTTGAAATATTACGGGGATTCATGTTTATAGTACTTTGATACACATGGGGCTACCTTGAGTATCAGCTTGATGCTATTTTTTTCCACATCATCTAAAATCCACAGCAGCTATTCCTAAATTACGGCACTAATTCTTTTCTGTAGTAAAGCACATTACTGAAAAGCACAATTTATAATACGAGCTACCCAGGGTAAGGGACTGCACTGCTAACCCAAGACACAGGTCAAATCTACAAGTGTCTCTGTGGAAGAAAGATGAGCACTCTCCTCATGTGCAATTTGCAGCCTCTGAAAACCCAAAGAAGGTGGAGGGAGGGTCAGTGAAGGAAAAGACCCCAAATGAAATGGATTGACATGGTGACTTCAGCGATGGGTTCTAGCATGTCATAGATGATCAGGATGACACAGCATGGGGCAGGGTTCAGACTGATTGTTCATAGAGTCACTATGAGTTGTACTTAACAGCACCCAACAGCAATAACATTATGGTAGAGTTGTTGTTATGTACTGCGGAGTCAGAACTCACAGTTTTAGAGACTATGAATTGCACAGGAGCGTGCCTGTCTTTCTCTAGAGAGTGATTGGTGAATTCTATCCTTTTGCCTTTAGGATGGCAGCATAATTCATTACCACAAGACAACAAGACTTCCTTTGGTAAAGTATGTTGCTGTTGTTAGGTGTTATTCAATCAAGTACAAGTTGTAGCAACCCTGTGGACAACAGAGCTGAACTCTGCCCTAGGCTGTGCCATCCTCATCATCTCCATCACATTTAAGCCCATTGCTGGAGTCACTGTGCCAATCTATCACATTGGGGGGGTCTTCCTCTCCTTTGCTGACCCTCAGTCTTTCCAAGTGTGATGTTTCTTGCCAAGGAATAACCTCACCTAGTGTTACATGTCCAATGCATAAGAGATGAAGCTTCGCCATCTTTGCCTCCAGGAAGCATTATAACAGCACTTTCTTCTAGATATATCTGTCTGTTCTTTTGACAGTCCATGGGATATTTGGGATTCTTCTCCAGCACCATACTCAAAGGCATCAGTTCTTGTTCTGTCATCCTTATTAGTTCTCCAGCTCTCTGCTATGTAGCAAGTGATGAGAAGGCCATAACCTGAATCAGGCACAACTTAACAAACTGCATCATTGTACTTACGTGTTTTGGAGAGGTCCATGATGATGGATTTGTCCGGTGCAATATGTCTCCTGCTTTCCTGACTGCTGGTACCCACGGTAGTGATTGTTAATTAATCCAAGCAGGATTGATAGCTTCAATCCGTTTTCCATCTATCATGATGTTGGCTGTTGCCTCAGTGGTAAGGACTTTTGGCTTTTTTATATTAAGTTGTAATCCATACTGAAGGCAGTAGTTCTTGATCTTCTACAGCAAAGCATTTCATGTCTACCTCACTTTCCATTAAAAAAAATGTGTCTTCTGCATGACACATATTGTTAATGAGTCTTCCTCCAAGTCTGATGCCACATTCTTCTTCATAGAGTCTAGCTTCACAAATTAAATGCTCAGCATACAGATTGAATAGGAATGGGGGAAAAGATACACCCCTGACATACACCATTCCTGATTGTAAGCTGTGTTCTATTCCCATTCTCCACAACACCTTGATCTAAGTGTAGATTTCTCATAAGCACAATTATGTTTTCTGGGATTCCAATTCTTCTCAATGTTAGTAATAATTTGTTGTGATCCACACAGTCAAATGTCTTTGCATAGTCAATTAAACACAAACAGACATTCTTCTGGTATTCTCTGCTTTTAGCCAGGAAACATCTGACATCAGCAATGATATCCCTGCTACTATGGTTTCTTCAAACCCTGCTTGAATGTCTGACAGTTCCCTATGTAATATTCTAGCCCGTTTTGTTTGTGTGTGTGAGACCTTCAGCTAGATTTTGCTTGCATGTGATATTAATGATATCATTCAATAATTCCCACATTCTGTTGGATCACCTGTTTGGGGGGAATGGGAACAAGTATGTATGTCATCTAGTCAATCGACAAGGTGGCTGTTCTCCAAAATTCTTGGCATAGGCTAGTGAGCACATCCAGGGCTGCATCTGTTAGTTGAAACATGACGATTGATATCCTATCAATTCCTGGGGCTTTATATTTTTCAATGCCTTCAGTGAATCTTAAACTTCCTCCTTTATTACCATTGCCTCTTGTTTATATGGTACTTCCTGAAATTGTTTTCAGTGTCAACTAAATCTTTTTGGTACAATGATTCTGTATATTCAGTCTTCTTTTATGCTTCCTGGATCATTCAAGATTTTGCATAACATCTCTCACTATTGCAACTCAAAGTTTGAATTTGTTTTTCAGTTCTTTCTGCTTGAGAAATAACCAAGTGAATTCTTCCCTTTTCATTCTCTGACTTCAGCTCTTTACACAATTTATTTTGCTTTGTTACTTGAGCTGCCATTTGAAATCTATTGCTCAGCTCTTTTTTCTCAAACATTTCTTTCTTTTGTTTTGACTTCTTGGTGCTATAATACATTTTTCTTAGTCTTATAGCATCAATTTTACCAAGCATGGTAAAGTTTGTTGTTGTTGTTGTGTGCTGTCAAGTCACCTGTGATGTATAGTGACCCTATGTACAATATATCTGAACCATGCTCTATCCTGAGTCAACCTTACTGTCTCTGACACACCTACCTCCATTATCCAAATCACTGAGTCAATCCATCTCTTCAAGTGTCTTCCTCTCTTGCACTGTTCTTCCACCCTTCCAAGCATAATGTCCCTCTCCAAGGGCTGGTCCCTCCTTGCAGCATGCCCAAAGTACGTCAGAGAGAGTTTCAGAATCCTTGCCTCCAAGGAGTAGCCTGATTTCACCCTCTCCAGGACGAACCTGTTTGTTCTCTTAGCAGTCCATGGGATATTCAATACTCTTCTCCAGCACCACAGCTCAAAGGTATCAATTCTCCTTTTATCCTCCCTAGTCATTGTCCAGCTTTCTGAGGCATAGCACATAATTTCAATCTAGGGTTAGTCAAAAAGAAGATCCTTCTTATTCTTTATAATACATAAGTTGTATTATAGATTACTTACTACAGAGGCTACCAGCACATCAGAGTTGTAATGATGATGCAGAATTAAGCAGCATTCTGTTATGTTGTATGTAAGGTTGGAGTTGACTCAATGATACCTAACAACAACAACACTAGCCAAAAAGTTGATGGGGGGGGATTGTGTACCAATGAGTGAGTTTTTCTTTTGCTTTTCAAGGAGAGGAGCAAATGGGGGGGGGGAGGGGGGAGGGGTTTGTGCAGGGAGAAGGGTGCAACAATGAATGAATGGAATCCCAAAATCTCTGTAGATGTTCATTGAAATGAAAAATAAACAACCTAAATTTAAAAAAAAAAAAAGTTGATGGCTCACACTTACTCAGGGGTCCCTTAGAAGAGAGGCCTGCCAATCAGCTGCTGAAAGATCAGAGCCTTGAAAACACCGTGGAACAGTTCTGCTCTGCAAGCATGCGGCCACCATGAGTCAGAACAGACTTAGTGACAACTAACAACACTAATAACAGAATTCACAATCGGTTAATCAAAGCTTGAACATTTCCATCCCTCACTGCATACCACAGTCCTCATACAAAATACCTCACTGCCTTATATCTATTAAAGGTGTTGTTGGAAGGTGCCATGAGTTGGGTCCAGTCCTGTATACAAGACAATATGAAACATCGCCCAGTCCCATGCCATCATCACAACTGCTGCAAACCCATTGTCACCATGACTCTGCCAGTATATTCTGTCAAAGAATTTCTTTCTTGCCAGTCCTTTCCCAAACATGATGTCCTTCTGCAAAGATTGGTCCCTCGACATAACATACCTTATATACACTAAGTGAATTCCCATTGTCCTTACTTCTAAGAAGCATTCTGAGTGTCCTTTTTCTAACACAGATCTGTTAATTCTTCTGACAGTCCATGTTCTATTAAATATTTGTTGCCAGTGCAAATCACTCAGGTGTATCAGTTTTTCCTCAGTCATTATCTAACATTCTACATGCATATGAAGCAACTGAAAATACTATCCCTTGAATTAGACCCCCAACTTGTGAGTGTTGTTGTTAAGTGCCCTGAAGATATAACCGACTGATACTTGCTCTTGCAATGGATTTTCAGAGGCTATGAATCACAAAGGAGGAGATTGTCCATCTTTCTCCCACAGAGCTATTACATTTAAATTGCCTTTGGGTTGGCAGGGCAACTACCACCACTAAACCATCAGAGCTCCCTCAGACATACCAGAGTCTTTAAAATTAGATTTTTGCTTTTTAACATTTTAAAGAGATCTATTGCAGCTTATTTGTCCAGTGCAATATTTGTCTAACTCGATTTCTTAACTGCTATTGCCATGGGTACTGACTGTGGATCTACGTAAAATGGAATTCCTTGACTTCAGCATTTTCTTCATTTACCTATGACCCTACTGTTATTTGAAATACTAGAAACATAGCCTTTAGGCAACAGGCTTACAAGCCAACATAATACAACTAACTTGTTAAATGCTAGAGAGAAAATACAACATAGAAAAAAACCTACATTGCAAGAAGTAACTAGTATGTTATTGTCATTGTTGTTAGGTACCATTGAACTGATCACAACCCACTGTGACCCTGTCAGCAGCAAATCTGTACTGTGCCAACCCCATCGTCTCAAATATACTTGAGCCTGTTGCTGCAATCACTGTGTCAATCCATCCTGTTGAAGGTCTTTTTCTCTTTTGATTTGTTGACTGCTAGTAACCTGGATGTGGATCCAAGTAAGATGAGATCATTGGCAATTTCAGTCCTTTCTCCATCTATGTTCCCTGTTGGCCCAAGGTGAAGGTTTTTGGTTTTTTTATGTTGAGTTTTAATGAATATTGGAGGTTTTCGTGCTTGATGTTCTGTAGCAGATACTTCAGATTTTCTTCACTTCCAGTGAACAAGGTGGTTGTATCACCAGCATACTGTCAGTTGTTGATGAGTCTTCCACCAATTTTAATGTCACATTCTTCCTCATAAAGAAGAATGTAGTATAGTATGTTAGGCTGTTTAAATTTCTTTTGGGGAAAAGAAATGTAAATATTTGCTCATAAGAAGTAAAAGGCATTCACCAGATGCTCTGCTGGAGAAGGATGGGCAATCTCCTCCTGTGCCAGTCAGCTTCAATTCAACTGTACACAACAAGGTGTGAGGAGAAAAGATAAAAGCAGAGCTATGTGTTACATGTAAAAGTAACAGATGTTAAAAGGATTTGAACAAAAATTACTGAAGCTTTAAGGATAGCTGTATAACCTGCTTCAACTTATAAAATAGGTAATGACTTTTTTCCCCAAAGCACTTTGTTATTCAGAACTTAAATGAAGATCAAGGTAGTATTTTTAGTACTTTCAATGTCATATAGTTTTATTATATACTTCTATTTCAAAAATATTATTCTCTGTTAAATATGCAATTTTATAGCTTGCTCTGGAAACCCTAGGAACCCGGAGAAAGGATGAAAGTTATATAGGGTGGCCAGGACTTTCGTTCATAGGGTTGCTATGAGTTGCCTACTACTTGATGGCACTTACCAACAACAACAACATTATATTTGCGTGTGATTTTCGTAGAATCCAAAACAAACTCTCTAGTTTTCATCTATAAAGTTGAAATGAAGACACAAGGAATTCTGTTGTTGTTGTTGTTGTTGTTGTTATGTGCCATCGAGTCGTTTGCGACTCATAGTGACCCTATGTACAACAGCCCTAAACTTTGCTCTGTCCTGTGCCAATCGTACTGTCTCTGACACTCCCATCCCAATTATCCCAGTCACTGAGTCAATCCACCTCATAGAGGGCCTTCCTCTCCTGCGCTTTCCCTCCACCCTCCCAAGCATGATGTCCCTCTCCAAGGACCGGTCTCTCCTCACAACATGTCCAAAGTATGTTAGACGGAGCCTCAGAATCCTTGCCTCCAAGGAGCCACCGGGTTTACCCCTTTCCAGGACAAATCTGTTTGTTTTCCTAGCAGTCCATGGTATTCTCAATACTCTTCTCCAGCATCACAGCTCAAAGGCATCAATTCTCCTTCTGTCCTCCTTGGTCATTGTCCAACTGTCTGATGCATAACAAGTGATTGCGAAGACCATGGCCTGTATCAGATGCACCCTAGTCTCCAGAGAGACACCATTGCTCTTCAGTACTTGTAAGATGTTTTTGTAAATAAAAGACAAATAAATAAAAACAGAAAATAGATTTGTGGTTGCCTTGGGCTAGGAGTAGAAATGGGGATTCGCCATAAATGAAGTTGAGCGATCTCATTTAGGGTAAGAAGAAATTTTAAAGCTGTTTTATGTTCAGACTACTCAGTAAAGCTCTAAAATTAGTCGATAGTGCATTCAAAGTAGGTGAAATTTATGATAGCAAAATTATGATGTGGTAACATTGTTTTGAAAATACAGCTACAAATTAAAAATCAAGATGAGGAGGAATAGATAGTCTTTAACACAGTCATTTGATTGCTAAAATATGGCTATTGTTTAATGGTTATCTATAGGGAGATTTGTGTTTGTTACATTTTAAGCAAATTTGTTCCTTCATACTTTTCTCTGAATGTAGCAGAGTGGCACAGTGGCAGAAATAAAGGTCAGGTCTCCATAAGAGACTCCTTGGGAATCCACGGAGGGAAAGGAATGATTTCAGGATCCTGATGGCCCTGAGGTTGAAATGCCAGGCTACCAACCAAAATGTTAATGGCTCAGATCCACTAGCTGTTCTGCAGGAGAAAGCTATAACTGTCAATTTCTCTAAAGACTGTTGTGTTGTGTGCCCTCAAGTTGGAACGGACATCTGACTCTCCAGCAGGTTTTCAAAGACAGTAAATTGTACAGCTCTCATGGCTTAGTGGTAAGAAGCTGCACTGCAATCACCAAGGCATGTGGTTCAAATTCACTAGCTGTTTCGTGGGAGAAAGATGGGCAGTTTATTTCTGTGTGATTAACCTTCTTTGAAAACCTGTTGGAGGAACAGCTATGGGTCAATTCTGACTCAACAGTACACAACAACAAATCACACAGGAGGAGAGACACAGAAACAGGAGGAGGGAAACCCTTCCTCTTTGGAGTTACACGAAAAAAACCTGAATGTTCATTGTGGTCAGAAATGTCAGCTGGTGTGCTACTGTGATTCAAGTGAACTTTATGATTCTAGGAAAAGTGTTATTAGGGCTGAGAGTCAACACAAATTCATGATTTCTTTTCAAGGTGAGGTCCTCTGACTACTGATAGTGCTAAGTTGTGTACTTGGCCTTACACAAAGAGGTTAAATGGTTAAGAAAAATTACAATGTTTTTGTTTTTCATAATTAGAATAAGTAAATATCATTGTTCAAATATTTGCCTAAAATATGAGTTGAAGAATAAGAAAGGGATAAAAATCTTTGCTTGGGTTGCAGCTGTGTTCTTAATTTTACAGACATATGAGGGGAAAGTATTCTAAAACATTCTTCAATGTATATTAGAGAAGATCTTTCCCTGAGAGAGTCTGGACTACCTACAATAGTTGTTCTACCAATAAAACTACTTTCTTATCTGCTCTTTTCCCCAGTACCTTTAAATTACATAGGAAGTACGTTCTTGGGAAAATTGAAAGCCTGACTTAAAAAGCTGAGTTCCCTGTTACTCTCTTGCTTGATAATTCTGTTTCTTTTCCAGATTAAACTTCTGTGATTGGTTTGATTATGCATTCTTCCAGCCGTTTTTCTCTGTATGCACACAGAAATAGAGTTTGCATGTTTCAGGGGGTATTTTTAAGTAATTTTCATCATATTGAACATACTGTAGTACTTCATATATTCTTTACATTTTCCTCTATCACCTGGATTACACCCTTGACCATACCAATGGTTAATAAGTTTTTTATGACTACCTAAAAGGTTAGTGGTTTAAGTGACTTATGCCTTTGAAGAAAGATCTGGCGATCTACCTCTGAAAGATCAACAGCCTTGAAAAGTCTATTGTGCAGTTCAGCTCCACAAGACATGAAATCACCATGGATTAGAATCAACAACAGCTCACCACAAGCCTGTCCTGTCTGATGTCCCTTCCCTTTTAACCCCTACTTTCAGTGTCACCTAAGTTTTGTTTTAGGCTGGTCCCCCTTTAAATACTGCCCTCTGTGACTGGTCTATTGTCACAGAATTTTATTTTTTTTTTAGAATAATTTTTAAAAATAAAGTCCTTGGACCTGAACCCAGCCCTGGTTCTCCTGTGTCTGCCACACACCCACCTTTCTTCGTTCACTTTAAATTCCGTGTGCCCAAGGAGGACTCTTCTTCACATCTCCCCCTCTCAATTTTGTTCCACAGCTCATTCTCCTAGCCAGCATCCTCCAAATCTTTTTTTTTTTTTTTTAATAATCAGCAGCCTTTCTCTTTCCCCCAAGTCCCTGAGTGGTATAAAGGTGTATTCTGTGAAAGATTAGTGCTTCAGACTCTCCTGGAGGTTCCTCAAGAAGCAGACCTTATGGTCTCCTTTAAAAGGTTACACCCTTGAAAACACTGTGGAACAGTTCCACATGTACACATGATTCAGAATCAAGTTGATTGCAACAGCAACAAATTCCAACCCTAACCTAGGTCTCCACTGCCTTGTGTTCAGATTGTCACCAAGCTACATACCTACTGGAGCTCTAGTAGCTTAGTGGTAAGAAGCTGGGCTGCCAGGCCAGAGCTACTTGGTTCAAATCCATCAGCTGCCTTGCCAAGGATAGATGGCCAATCTCCTCCCATGTGATTTACTGCCTCTAAACACCTGCTGGAGGGTCAGCTGTGAGTCACTTCTGACTCAGCAGTACACAAGGACAACTGTTATGGAACTCTAGTAGCCCAATAATAAGGAGTTGTACCAGCAATCCAAAGGCTCATGGTTCAAATCCGACAGCTGCTTTGAAGGATGAAGACGGGCATTCTCCTTCATTGTGAACTGTAACCTCTGTAAATCCACTAGAGAGTCAGTTGTGTGCTGGTTCTAACTCAATGGCACCCAACAACAACAACTTACCTACGAAATCCATTTTCTTCACCCAAGCAAATTTTTTTTTCTCCTCCTTCAGTTGCTAGTGCTGTAACTTCTAACTCTGATCCATGTCAGGAGTTCTCTACTGAACCATGATCACAGGTCCACTCTTGTGAGCAGGCAGGCATGTTCCTAGTCCTTCAGGTAATTCACCTTCTCTTGTCTTCTCCTATGTCTCACTCTGTGTGTTTCCACTACCACCTAACCCTTCACATCTACTCTCCTGCTCCAAACTGTTGATTGTCCTAACTGAGCCTGAGACTTACTGTTGTTTCCCTTAGCTCCCTCTTTAACCTCATGCCCCAGGCCCGTCTTTCTGTCTTTTTCTGATACCTACAGCCACATAGATCACATTTTTCCCCCCAGGAAGATCTTGATTTCACATAGTCTTCAAGGTCAGATAACATGGCAAAATCTTTATCTTCCTACATCCTCTAAAAACTATAACAATCCACAGATAGCATTTTAAAAACTTATCACCTGTTTTATCAGGTGGCTCTTTAAAAAAACCTTTAGTTCTGAAAGGTGACCTTGGATGAAGAAACCATGACTCTGAGAAGGCTATTCACTCCACAAATATTTATTGAGTTAGGTGAGTTATCTAAGATTAGATATTTAGTTGACAGCCTGAGATTAAAATATAGATATGCTGATCATTTATTTCCTGCCTGTCTTTCACCTTGAGTTACCACACCCTTTCAAAGTGCTTAGACTTTTTTCTCCAAACAGATTGTGAGTTCCTGAGGGAGAGAGACCATGTCATATGTTTATTTTGCACCCATACCTGCTGCTGCCATAGCTGTTAGTGCTGAGATATTATTGTATAAGCCCGTTTTGGATTTAAATTCCACTGTCAGGCAAGGACATTGACCTCTCTTGAGCTGACTGACCCCTACTCCTCAGATGTTGAGATCTAACTGTAAAAAGGACTTTATGCGGCAGGTTTTGCTCTGTGGCACTTCAGATGTACGAACCTAAGGGAGTCTGGTATTGTCCATGCTTAGAGATGCCACAGACGTGAGGACAGCTGTTCCCCTCACCCTCAGAGCCATTTCTCCTACTGGGGTCCTGATCTTGATGTCACATTCCTGCCAGCAAGTAATGTGTTGCTTATTTATATAGGAAAATGCCATTATTTTGTGAGGCTCATAACCTTTGTACAACACTCTGCCCTTGTAGCTGAAAGGGTTTCCCTTGGGGCATTTGCCAAACAAAGAATGCTTCATGTTTTAGTAACAATAATACAGTTCATAGGAATCAAACTTTCAACACTATTAACTGTACTCTTTGCCCTTCAGATTATCTAATCTATTAACTCTTGAAGTTAAATATGACTTGCTTCATTTCTGAAGTCCTGCCAGTAACGAAATGTAGTCATAACCATCCTGTGTTTGTACTTCATAAAGGGCACTCCAATTGCTTCCTGAACATGTGTTTGTTCCCTATACTGTTTCACTCTGTGCTATTTGGAGCCAAGTTTCAGAATTTTTTAACTGACTAGTGGAGCTGGCATGGCTTTAG
The DNA here is from genome assembly GCF_000299155.1 of Elephantulus edwardii. NCBI lineage: Eukaryota > Metazoa > Chordata > Mammalia > Macroscelidea > Macroscelididae > Elephantulus > Elephantulus edwardii. The sequence continues at coordinate 950,080 of NW_006400020.1, read as the reverse complement.
AAGGCTTAGCTGCAAGATTTGTAACTATATCAAGTATAATATCATTTTAAAAACTCACCAAAAATTATAGATTTACTGCTGACTATGCAGGCTTTAATGCAATAGCTTTTATATGAGCAGAGGAGAGTTTGAGACTCCCTTTGAAAAATATAATGATGAGTTTTACCACATAGTATACTAGGAGCTCTGGTGGCCTAGTGGTAAGTAGCTACCCTGCCATCCCAAAGGCATGAGGTTCAAATCCACCAGCAGCTCTGCAGGAGAAAGACAGATAATCTTCCATGTGATTAACTGCCTCTGAAAACCTGCTAGTGAGTCAGCTATGGATCAGTTCCAACTCAATGGTACACAACCACCACCACCAGCACCACCACCACAGTTACCCTAGGAAGGTAATATTTTCTTGTTGTTTCTACTTCCTGACTTTAATAATAAATATTTGTCTAAAAGCAAATTTGAGGAGAGCTCCAAGGTCCCATACTTGATTGGGGGAGGGGAGAATCTAAATCTCTCTCTAAAGATATTTTTTCTAATCACATTTTGACCGCCCACACTCATGGTACATGCCCCAAGTTCTTCTAAAACAATCTGTTCCTATAAGTTGAATATTTATTAAAAACATTTCCCATTGTTTAACTTTAGTTTCTTTTTCTTCTTATAGTTTAAAATGAAAGCTGTCAGTGTTTAGATTATTAAAGAACAAGAGATTGTTCTCTATTCCTCAAAATATTTGTCTCAATCCAATTATTTTGGCTACTCAACTTTTGATCTTTCAGTGTTGTAAAAATTTCCATTAATTATTTTGTCTGCTGTTCATAGCATGACTGATTGATAAAAGAATATGTGAGTAAAGTTAACCAAAGGTATTGTCACATTTTCAAATGATATCTATTAGCATATAGAACACTAGCATATATCTAGGCTTCTTAGCTGGATTTATCTTAATAAATCAGAGTTAGCCAACTCATATTGAACACAGAGGGAACTAGGATATGGTTTTTCCTCTTTAGGGTCCCTCAGTCCACTTACATGTGATTAATTATAATATTTAATGAAGGAGGTTCAAAAGTGATATAATAGATGAGCAAACTTCCCATTGAGTAAAATTCAGACTTGTTAGCATAATACCCAAGGCCTTTAAGATCAACTGACCTTCCCAGCTTGCCCTTCTGCAATAGCTACTTGTCCTCTAGTAAGGCTGCATTGTAGCCACTCACTGTCTAAGGCACCCCCAGTGGCTTAATACCTGTCTCTTTTCAAATATTCTCTTTATCTGGTGTGCTCTTCCCTCCTTTCAAGGTCAATTAAAATACCACCTTCTCTGTGAAGACTTCTCTAAATCTGGCATATCTGGCATATAATACTGCGAACTAAATGGCTGTCATTTAGAATCTACAAGACATTCCTCAGGAAAAGGTGCTCAGTCCCCTCCCTGGAAGATCCTCAGGATCAAAATCCCAACAGAGAGCTGCTGAGGGTCAGATTTGCCTCTGACAGTGGCTCTGGTTTTGAGTTGATTTCTTTCTTTTTTTTTTTTTTAAGCACATTTCTTAAATTACATCATATATCTCATTCCTTTTTGGAATGCAATCACTGACTGTTGCACCATTCTCTCTAAGTAGATTTTGGTTCCCTTTATTCAATGGTTTATTTTTAAAATATTTGTTGAATACCTACTAATTATCTGGCATTCTTCCATGTGCTAGAACTCAATAGTGAACAAGACAATGTTCCTATCTTCAAGCAGTTTACTTTCTTTAAGGGAAAAGACTGGCAACATAAGAGTAAGCCATTAAATATATCATTAAAAATCCCAATATAAATTATAGATAGGAACAGAAATGAAGCAGGGACTTAAGAAATCTGATACTTAAATGAAAATTCATCTTTGTAGACTTTGTATTATATATGTTGTCTCGCTGAAAATCGTAGGATACATAATCAGTTTGATGACTCACTGTAGAGTAAGTACATGAATGGTTAAATACTGGAGTAGTGCAAAGGTTAGCAGTTCAAATCCACCCAGAGGTACCTCAGAGGACAGGCTGATGAAAAGTCTTGGAAAATCACTGCCTAGAAAACCTTGTGGAGCAATTTTGTGCATACATAATTCAAAATTGATTTTGAGACAATTAACACCAATTATGACTTCACTCAATCAGAAAAATAAAATCAATGAATGGAACAATCAGAAAGATCAGTATATGAAAGGCCGTGTTTGGTTTTGAGATACATATATATTTATTGTTGATTGCCTTCATAGTGACCCTATGAACTTAAGCCCTGAAGCCCCTCTACAACTATTGGCATTTATCCAAGTTCATAGAGTTTCTAGAGGCATATTGTTTAGGAAGTGAATGCCACTCCTGCTTTCAAAAAGATATATATGTGTGTGTGTGTGTGTGTGTGTGTGTGTGTGTGTGTGTATGTATATATATATATATGCAGGGGTGTGTGTGTGTGTGTGTGTGTGTGTGTGTATTGGGGTGGAGCTTCTGATGAATGCCTGACAGAAACAGGACCAGAAAGCATTCCAGTAGGGGGCAATGAGCAGCTTAGCCTGATAGGACACATAGATCATGTGAAGAAGAATATGCAGCTATGGAATAGAGTCCCATTGAGTAAACATGGAATTAAACTTTAGATGATGAAGAGAAATTGAAGAGTTTTGACATTAATTAAACAGTGTTTGGTAAAATTACTCTATGTAGTCTGGATCTAGGTTGATTCTCTTGTTGGTTGTTGTGGAGTCTGGCCTACTCATAGTGATCCTTCCTAGCGGCAGACAGAAGCACTGTCTGCTCCTGCACCATCCTTGTAATCATGGCTGTGCCCGACCCCATTGTTGGAACCTTTGTCAGCCCATCTGACTGAGGATCTTTTCATTGACTATATTATCACCAAGCATGATGTTTTCTCTAGAGACCAGCCCCTTCTGATAATATACCTAAATTGTGTGAGACAGCGTTTCAGCATCCTTGCTTTTAAGAAGCATTCCAGTTTCATTTCTCCTAAAGTTCCTTGGCCAGACTATGGTGTATTCAGTATTCTCCAATACCACAATTCAAAGGCTCAATTCTTCTTTGATCTTCCCTATTAATTTTTCCAAGTTTCACTTGCACAGAGACAATGGGAAATACTGTAAGTTTGCAGAGGGAAGAAAAAAGAAAATACCCTGAGTTGGGTGAGGCATATAGCCTTGTTCTTCAGCACTGTAAGGGGATCCTTTGCAGCAGGCTATCTCGGGTAGTAGTCACTTGATTTCCTGACTTCTGCTCCCATAGGCATTCATCGTGGGTCATTGTTAACTTCTTAACAAGGCCAGGCTTCTCTGTTTATCAGGAGGTTGTCCAGCCGTGTAGACTTCTGTTTCCTTTGTGCTGAAGTGTAATCCAGACTGAACGCTAATAGTTTTTAAGAGAACAGAATCAGTAACCCATAAAGGCTGGATGTGGGGCCAGGATAACAATGATCCAGAAGTTAAGTAACAAATTTAAACTGTCAGGTTGTAGAGGTGCAGGGAGTGAGGGCAGGGAGCAATGTAAGAAGAGAGAACAGGCGGAAATAAATGGACTAATGGACAAAAATGAAAGAGGCAATATTATCTTGTTTAAGCTTTTCTTTTTAGCCAAGTATACATTTAATTATTATTTGATTTAGCCAAATTCTGTACTATAACACTATGTACCATTCTAGCTGTATTTGAATAATCTTCAGCCATATTTTGCTTGCATATGATATTCATCACGCTTGGGAGGGTGGAGGGACAGTGCAGGAGGGGAAGGCCCTCTATGAGGTGGGTTGATTCAGTGACTGGGGTAATTGGGATGGGTGTGTCAGAGACAGTGTAATTGGCACAGGAAAGAGCAGAGTTTAGGGCTGTTGTACATAGGGTTGCTATGAGTCGCAAGCGACTCGACGGCACATAACAACAACAACATGATATTCATCGATAGTTTCCACATTCTGTTGAATTACCTCTCTTGGAAATGGGAACAAAATGTGAACAGTACATAGATAAGGAACTGACAGAAGTTCAAGCAGGATTTAGAGGAGGCTGTGGCAACAGCGATATCATTGCTCATGTCTAATTGATCCTGGCTGAAAGTAGATAATACCAGGAGAAAGTCTATTTGTGCTTACTAGCTATACAAAGGCATTTGACTGTGTGGATCATAACAAATTATAGATAGCATTGACAAGAATGGGAATCCCAGAGCACTTAATTGTGCTCATATGAAACCTATACCTAGACCAGGAGACTGTTGTTACGTGAACAGAGCAAGGGTTCATGATTTAAAATTAGGAAGGGAGTGTGTTAGGGTTGTAGTCTCTCACCATAACTATTCAATCTGCACGTTGAACAAATTATTTAAAAAGCTGGACTCTATGAAGAGCAATGTGGCATCAGGATCAGGAGGAAACTCATCAATTACCTTTGTTATGCAGATTACACATCCTTGCTTGATGAAAGTGAGGATTACTGGAAGGACTTGTTGCAGAGCATCAAAGAATACAGCCTTCAATATGGATTGCATCTCAATGTCAGGAAAATAAAGATTCTTTTCATTGGACTGATAGGCAATATCATGATAGATGGAGAAAAGATTGAAACTGTCAAAACTTTGTCTTATTTGGATCCACAATTAATACTTTTGGTACCAGGAGATGTATGGCATTCGGAAACTCTGAAGTTAGGGACCTCTCTAAATTATTGAGGAGTAATGATGTCTGTCAGTTTGAGGACTAAAGTGAGTCTGATTCAGGCCATTGTCTTTCTAATCATTTGATATGCATCTGAGAGCTGGACAATGAATAAGGATGACAGAATTGGTGCTATTGAGCTGTGGTGTTGGATAATAGCACTGACCATCCCCTGGACTGTCAAAAGAACAAACAAATGTCTTGGAAAGGGTACAGCCAGAGTGCTCTTCAGAGGCAAAGATGATTAGGCTTCATTTCATGGGCTCTGCCTTGGAGAGGAAGATGATGTTTGGAAAGGTAGAGGATCAGCAAATGAGAAGGAGGAACCTTGATCAGGTGGATTGACATGGTGACTGCTGCAGTGGGATCTAGTGTGTCAGAAGTTGTGAGAATAGCACAGGACAGGATTCAGATCTGTTATTCATAGCGTTGCTATAGGTTGTACTCAACTTGACAGCACCTAACAACAAAAACAATATGCTATTTCTTGCTTTTATTTAAAATAATTTGAAAGCTAGAGGGATATCAATACACTAGGATACTTACTGATTTTTAAGATTTAATTGATTTATATTTATTGGAGTGACTGTCCTGAAATAGTAATTTGGACGGTTATTGTGGCATCATAACTCACTTTCAATGTGTTTATTTAAATGGCGTCATTGCATTACTTGTTTTGGAGTCTGTTATTTGTAATGTCCTTATTAATTTATTTATAAGTCCATTGTGTGACCTAATTTATTTGAAATACCTTTTTTTAAATTAAATTTTATTAGTTTTAATGAACATTTACAGAGATTTTGGGTTTTCATTAATTCATTGTTGCACTGTTTTCTCCACCCTCATCCCCAGTTCGTTCTTCTTCCCCCCCATGTCTGTTTTAATTGTCCAATTGCCACAGTGCTTGTCAAAGCCAGTTCTGATTAATCTCCTT
>NW_006400020.1:929524-942344 GCF_000299155.1 Elephantulus edwardii | reverse complement strand
ATAAATTCTGGATATAAGTCCCTTATCTGATATGTTATTACCGAATACTTTTTCCCAGTCAGTGGCCTCCCTTTTTACCCTGTTGGAGAAGTTTTTGGATGTGCATAGGGATTTGAGTCTTAGAAGATCTCATTCATCTACGTTATCTTCTCCTTGTTGTAGGTTGAAATACCTTTTTTAAGCATCTTTGTTCACTAAAATTATTTTTTCTTGTTCCACTGAATTTTGATACTGCACTACATGTGAATATTAGTAGAAAATATGCATATGTAAATAATTATTTAATAAATGCATCACATTCTCTGAAAAGTTGAATTTAAAAGGATTTCTTTAAAAAAGGCCAGGTGATTTAAAATGTGTTAGGGCAGCTGACACTTGGAGATACCACTACTGTGATTTTTTTTTAATGTGACCTATTCTTAGAAAGACAAATAATCACTTACTTCCTCTTATTTTCCTTTTAAATATTGTTTTGTTTTGTTTCACTGGGTTGGTTCAAAGCAGAACATGCCTCTTTGGGTTCAATTCATTTTGCTAACCAGTATATGGATATTGAGGGATTTTATACTTGTATTCAATATTTTAGGTTTAAAAAAAATGTGATGAGCTTATTTTATGATTCATGGATATAGAATCAGCCAATTGGTTACCATGTCATCTTAAGCAATTCTGACATTTCTCTGAGGAAGCCCTGCTGAACCCTGCTTCTGCTCAGCCAGGAAATATCATGTCACAGGGTCAGAAGTCACTGGGACAATTGAAGGCAGCTGATCTCAGGTGTGGCAGCAGCTGTTATGTGAGACATGACTTATTTTATGAGAACAGAAACACTATTATCTGGGCTCCCAAGGGAGATTTGGGGAAAGTAATGCCCAGGGAGTCCCGTTCCAGGAAAATGTGCTTGAGTACTTATTTATTGGCAGTGATCATGGACTGAGATTCCATCTGGCAAAAATGTGGATTTTTCCCCTGTCCCAGAAAGTTGGGGAACAATTATGTAAGTTGTCTCAAAGAATTTATTTTTAGCTACTTTGTATGGGCAAATTGCATATACAGTCCTTAACAAAAACAAAACAAAAACCCAACAACTAAAAAATAAAAACAAAACAACTGCAAAGCAAACAAAAAGCCCAACAGTCAGTTAAAAATAAGTAAATAAAATAGATGCTTCTCTGCTTCGCTATTAATTTCCACATAGCTGAGCTCTGTCCTTTAGCATAATTACTTTGCCTTTTGATTTGAAATCTTTGCACAGTCTTGCCAGTGAATGCTTTGAATCTTGTTTTCTATGTTGGAAATGTGGGAGCCAGTTAGTGAAGTAAAAGCCATCAGTTGAGTGAAGAAGCCAGTTCTGAATCTCTTACAACCCCTTGCATCCTTGTCTCCTTCTGGTTGGCAGTTTGCTTACCCCTGTTGCCGCCTGGGAACCTAAGGCATTGAGTGCTGTGAGCCACTTGAGAGTCCAGCAAGCCTCGTCAGACACAGTGAAATTAAATAAGCCCACAACAGTTTTAAAAGCAAGATCTATTATAAGAATTAAATAGATTTATGGCAATACAGATTGATATCTGTCCCATGGCATTTCTCTTTTTTTTTTTTTTGTAATTGTGTACTATACACCAGTTTTTCACACCTATTCTCCAGTGGTGAAGATTTAGCAGTAGTCTAGAAGTAAAAAAAAACAAACTATACACTGTTGGTGGGGTTTTAAATGGTACAACCACTCTGGAAGACGGTTTGGCATTTTCTCAGAAACTGAACATCAAAATTCCATATGACCTAGCTATTCCACTGTTTGGAATATATCCTGAGAAAATGAGAACTGAGGTACAAACAGAGATTTGTACACCAATATTCATAGCAGTGTTATTCACCATCGCAAGAATATGGAAACAGCCCAAATGTCCAGCTACAATCAACTGGATTGAGAAATTGTGGTACATTCACATGATGCAGCACACAGGAGCAATGATTTTGCAAATCACTACCTAACTGGGGAGGGACTGGAGAGCATTATGCTAAGTGAACTAACTCAGTTCCATAAGAACAAATACTGTATAAGACCATTATTGTAGAAATAGATAACTAGTAAAACATGTATGAGGATCTAAGGGTGGGGGATGGCAGAGAGCAGATTGATGGGAATGGACAGGGCAGGAGTAATCATAGGTTTGCACTGTTTGATGGGTGGAAGGGGGTTGGGTTTGGGAGATAGTGGAGATCAGTATAAGAGGCAATGTATACAAACTTTACTAGTTTTACATTTTAAAAAGAAAAATTGAATAAAGAAGGTGCAAGAAGTACACAGAGTCATTGTACCAAAAAGAATTGGCTGACACAGAAGAATTTCACAGAACAACATATCATTAAGAGCCTATCATCATAAAGGAGGAACTTGAAGTTGCTCTGAAGGAACTGGATGGAAAAAAGCCCCCAGGAATCGATGGCGTACCAACTGATGTATTTCAACAAACAAGTGCTGTTCTGGATACACTCACTAGGTTTTGCCAAGAAATCTGGAGGACAACAACCTAGCCAACTGAATGGAAGAGACCTATATTTGTTACCATTCCAAAAAGAAAAAAAGTGACCCAAGGGGAGTGTGGAAATTGTCTAACAATATCATTAATATCTCATGCAAGCAAGGTGCTGCTGAAAATTATCAAACAATGACTGGAACAGCAAGCACATCAACATAAAACTGCCAGATGTGCAGGCTGGGTTTAGAAGAGGCTATGGCGCTAGGGATATTGTAGTCAATATAAGATGGATCTTAGCCGAAAGCATAGAGTACCAGAGGAATGTCTATGTTTCATTGACTGTGCAAAGGCATTTGACTGTGTGGATCACAACAAACTGTGGCTGACTCTGAGAAGAATGGGAATCCCAGAACACTTGATTGTACTTATGCTAAAAGTTGTCTAGGTTAAGACAAAACAATGAGATCCTCAAAACCTTGATTTTTACACTGAGGCTGCCTTCTATGGAAAACAAAGAAGACCAGCAAATAAGAAAAGAATTAGTAAAAAACATCTTGAAGCCTCATTAACATATTTATTGTTTATGTAATGAAAACCTTCTCAATAAAAGCTATGAAGACTACAGATTGTAAGAACATTCAGAGTTCCTCTTCCCTTACCTCTTAACTAAGGAGTCTTGAGTAGTTCATTCTGATTGCAGCACTTTCCTGATGGTCTGTGAAAGTTCAACAACATATGGTAACCCTGACATTATATGAGAGGACATATGGTCACCCTGACATGCTAGGGGAAGTCAACGATCAAGACCATGTGGAATGACTAGAGAAAATGCCAAGACAACGTCATGTTGTTAAGAGACAATGTCAGGGAACACTACTTCATCTCGGTAAGAGACAGTGCCAGCGATATTTATTCATTAAGAGATTTTTTTAGATAGGGCAGGAGCTAAAAGCCACTTTCTCTTGCATCTCATTATTCCACTTCATCTTGCTGCCTCATGGTGTCACCTCATCTTTAACTCTTAAATGGTTTGTCCCGCCCCTGTCCTTCCCTACCTCCCCCCCCCCCACATGAAGTTCTTTTGCAAGTAATGTTTCTCTGAATTGTGATGTACTCTTCTACTTTATTTTTCCACTCCTGATGCTGATAAATTATCTTACTAACTTGGGGAGGGGGGAAGGAGTAAAAAAAATATGTTGCATTGAGGAAACCTGCTGTCAAGGACCTCTCCAAAGAGTGTGTCAGTTTTTAAAGTTTAAGGTGAACCCTATTGAAATTGAGATCTTTTCAATTGTTTCACATGTATCTGAAAACTGGATCATGAGTAAGGATGGCAGAAGAAGACATATGCCTTGGAATTATGGTATTGTCAAAAAAATATTGAATATTCCATGGATTGCCAACAGAACAAACACATGTCTTGAAGGAAATGCAACCAGTGTGTTCCTTAAAAGCAAGGATAGTGAAACTGTGTTTCACTTACTTTGGGCATATTCTCAAGAGGTACCAATTTTAGGGTTTTTTTTTACCAACTTGGTGAATCTTTTTATTATTATTACTAATTTTAATGAAAATTTACAGAGACTTTGGATTTCCATTCATTCATTGTTGCAGAGGTACTAGTTCTTGGAGAGAGACATCATGCTGGGAAAAGTGAAGGGATCGGAAGGGCGCTCAGCAGGATGGTCTGACGCAGTCACTACCGTAGTGGGCTTACGCATGGCAAAGAGGATGAGGATGATGTAAAAAGGGGCAGGGTTCAGATAAGTTGTTCAGAGGATGACTAGGAGTTGTAATCAACTCAGTGGTACCCTAAAACAACAATTAACATCAGGCTATTTTGAGCATTGTGTTTTTTCCTAGAATAAATTTTGTAATATTTTACAGTTATTCCTTGAGATAAGGAAATCTTTACTTCCATTACATTCAAACAATTCACAGGCCCCCTACCCCTACCCCAGCCTGTCCCTTCCAGCTCTGGTAGCATAGTCTGTAGACACTGAGCTGCTAGCTAGTCAAAAGGCCACACCTCTCTGGCCTTGAATCTGCCAGGGACTGCACAGGACAAAGTTGGGAAATTGCCTCTTTTGGCATTAACAACCTCCTGAAAACCTGCTGGAAGGTCAGCTGTGAGTCGGTTCTGACTCCATATTAATGACTGAGTAAAAACTGACTTATCACTGGTGTATACAAATTACTTCTTATGAGAAATATAGTTTGAGATCTGATTTTCCACCTTTTTTCTCTTTCATTATTTCTTTCGACATCCTGTCTCAACCTCTTTCTTCTCTAACGGCAACTGGATTTTACTATTAAGCACTCATCTCATACACACACACACACACACACACACACTCACGCATTATGATTCAGTCCAATAGAAGAGGTTTGTTCAGGTCACTTGTACATGTTCAGGTTCAGAAAGCCATTAAAAGGTATAACTTTTTTTTTTTCTTAATATCTCCATCCATGTAAGATTAAACTTCAGACAATAAAAGATTGTTGGGTGTTTTGGTTTGGTTTTTTTTGGTAATCAAGTCTTGGTGTGTGTGTTAGTGGTTAAGTCTAATACCTATAAACACTGTTATTCATACACTGGCTTCCATTTAATTACTTACTAGCTGGGCCTCTTTATTGCTGTAGAGTCAAAACCTGACTCTTAGCTGATTGATTCTCCAGTAGGTTTTCCAAGACTTTAACTTGCACAGGAGGAGATTGACCATATTTTTCCCTCAGAGCAGATGGTAGTTTCAAACCAACTACTGGTCTTTGAGTCAGTATAGCAACTCTCTATGGACTAGTCACTAACGTCTTCATTTTCACACCTATTAAAATAAGCATAGCATAGATTTTGCAAGTTGTCTAACATATATCAGACCCTTCAATACCTTGAAGTCTAATTTATTTGTTTTCCTGCTGTTGGTAGTGATACCAACCTGCAGTAAGCTCTGAAATTTCTGTCATCTTATTTAATATCTTGTTGCTGCTGTTGATAGTTATATCAATCACATGATATTCACACATGTTGGAGACATTGCAAGTTAGGTTTCAGACCACAGCCACAAAGAAAATACTACAATTTTTGGGCTTCCTAGTGCTTTTAAAAGTTATGTTTATACTATATTCTACTCTATAATGTGTAAGAACATTATAAAAAATTTGAGATACTGTGAGAATTTTCAAAACGTGATATACAAATACAATGCAAGTATGTGTATTTTGGAACAAATAGTATCAATGGACTTGCTTGATATAGGGTTGCCACAAACTTTCTTTTTTTTTAAAAAAATAAGAAACCTCAACAAATACAAAGTGCTACAAAGTACAGTGCAATGATGTGATGCCTATCCTCTTAAAACAGATTGCTAGAATTGCATCTCTCTAAGAGCTAGAGATTTTGAGATGCAAATCAAAACACTATGAGATATCTTACCCCAGTAAGAATAGCAAAATTCAACAGAGCAGCAAACAACAAATGCTAGCGAGGTTGTGGAGAAACTGGAACCCTTATTCACTGTTGGTGGGAGTGTAAAATAGTGCAATCACTCTGGAAGGCTGTATGATGTTTTCTCAAAAAGTTGCAAATAGAAATACCATTTGACCCTTGTAATTCCACTACTGGGAATTTGCCCTAAAGAAACCAGAACTTCCACTCAAGCAGAAATGTGCACACCCATGTTTATTGAGGCTTTGTTCATAATAGCAAAGAGTTGGAAACAGCCTAAGTGTCCATCAACAAGCGAATGGATAGAGAAGCTGTGGCATATTCACACAATGGAATACTATGCTGCATTGAAAAACAAAGAACTCATGAAATATACAAAATGGGTGACCGTGGAGAACATTATGCTGAGTGAAATCTCAATCACAAAAAGACAAATACTGCATAGCACCACTGTTGTAAAATGTGATTGACATCAGGATTGAAGTAAACCTAAGAAAAGTGGGGATAAATAATGTATATTGCATTGAAATGGAGGAAGGAGGGAACTGTTCAAAAGGAATATAGGATTAGGTATTATTTTCATGACAAGATTACAGAAAAATAAATGTGTATTAAAGTGGACTGTGGACTGTGGACTGAGGGGGAATTGTATAACAATGAAAGAATTTTTTCTTCAAAGAGAAAAACGACCTGGGGGGTGGGATGGGTAGGGAGGAAAATGTGCAACAATGAATGAATGGGAGGGAAATAAAATGGGAAGAATATACTGCAAAAAATATATATGTTGCCTTGAAAAATCATTCATTTAAAACAACAACAAAAATTACTAGAGAAATGGTTTAATCAAGGTTTTGCAGTGATACCAAAATATCTAAATTATACTTGCTCAGAAAGTCTTGCCTTCATGATTAGGGAAAAAATCATGTCAGATTTAGATATTACTACATTGGTGGTGGTGGTGGTGGTGGTGGTGGTGGTCCATGCCATTAAGTCAACTGTGACTCATAATATCCCTATGCACAATAGCTCTGAACTCTGCCCTATCCTGAGCTAACCTAACTCTGACATCTACTTCCTTTACCCCAGTTACCATGTCAATCCATCTCATCCAGGGTCTCTGTCTCCTGCACTTTCCCTCCACCATGCTGTCCTTCTCTAAGGACTGGTCCCTCTTGGCAACATGCCCAAATTTTGTGAGATGGATCTTCAAAATCCTTGCCTTCAAGGAGGAGATTGGTTTCACTCTTTCTAGAATAGACCTGTTTGTTCTCTTAGCAGTCCATGGTATGTTGAATACTCCTCTCCTGTACAACTAAAAGGCATTGATTCTTTTTCTATTACTCTCAGCTCTCCGATACATATCAAACAATTGTGAAGACTATGGCCTGGATCAGCTACACCTTAGTTTCTAGACTGACATCATTGCTCTTTAGCACTCTAGAGCACTCCCTGACACCAGATTTTCCCAATGCAGTTTGTCTTCTGATTTCCTGACTGCTGGCACCAAGAGTATTGATTGATGTGACTATCTAGTGGAAGGCTTTGATCCTTAGTTCACTTTACAAAGATAAAAATAGAGCAAAGAAAGCTTTGCTGAGCAGCATCTTCTTACTAGCCATTTAAAAACAAAACTTGTCCTAAAACAAATATACCATTTTATCATAGGAAATAAATCCATTTTAAAACCAAACTTAAACATGGCCAGGTGGAGGATCAGTGAAGGAAAGGAAGACCCTCAACCAGGTAAATTGACAGGGTGACTGCCACAATGAGTTCTTGTGTGTCAGGAAGTGTGAGGATGTCCCAGGAAAGAATAGCGCTCAGATCCTTTGTTCATAGGTTCTCTGTGAGTTGTAAGGCCCCTAACAACAACAACAACAATAGATATGGCCAGACATGTTCTTGGTCCCTTAGTTGTTTTCAAGTGATGTTGAAATTGAAACATATAGCCACATAATTTTTGGACAAATCGTTGCTCTTGATAGCACAAAGGCATAAACACACTTATTACCAAATACTTGGAACCTGCTAAAGACATTATGTAACACAATTAGATATATTTTTTTTTTTTTTACAATTAGATATCCTGAAGCCAGTTAAAGTAGGGAAGGAAAATAGACAAGCTAGGAGAAATGGAATAATTTTGAATACTTAAAAGGTTGCAAATATTTTGGATAGGATCATAATCTTTGAATTTATATGATTGTACATCAACCTATAACCCAAATAGTTTCTTTTTTGTAATTACTTACTGATTAAAACTTTTCTTTACATGAACTTGCACAGGCCACTTAATTTATCTAAAGAGATATATGTTAAAAAGCAGGGAGAAAAAAAAAAGCAGGGAGAATAAATAAATTTAAATCTCCTTAAAGTCTCCTATTTTCTAGAAGCATGATTGGTTAATTAATTCATTCAGCATTAAAAACATGCTCTGTATAAAAACTACAGCAAAGATACACTTCTTCCCCTGAAAAATTTACCTTCCAATATAGACATAATACAGAGAGTCAAATAATAATAAAATGGGGAGGTGGGGATGATAGATATAAGATTCAGAGGACTATATCTGAGTGAAAAGAGACAAGAAATCTCTTCCAAATGAATTTTTCCAGGAGGAAATGGTTGGAGAGTCTATTCCAGATATGAGGAACAAGATGAAGAAATGATTGGGGCAGAAAAGTTCAGAGCAGACGTGGGCATAGTGACCAGTTATGTCTGGAATGGTTTCTGTTTTGAAGTATGAGCAGCTGAACTGGAAAGAGAAACTGAGATTAGTCTTTTGAGAGGCTTACTTGTGGGCAAGTGTCTAACTTTAGAAGCACTTGGTTTGTATTTTAAATGTGGCAGCTTTAAAGTGGAGCCCTAACCCCATATTTAATTCTTTACGTGAATCTGAATCCATGTTGGATTTTTCAGGGCTGCCTTTCCAATGTCAGTGCCTTTAACCACATGCTGACTGGGGTCATCCGCCTCAAGGACAACATTCCTTTCCTCTGAAGTATGGTCTGTGCAGGTTATCTGATCTGTTCCCGAAAGATCTTTGTCATTATCAAGAAAGAGTTGCATAATGTGTCTAGATACAACATTATTGAAATCTTTAGCATAGATATCTAGAAACAGACAGGATCAAGGGATAACAAGGTACCAGAAAGAGAGACCCTGTCCCACTGTTCTGGGGCCACGTGTAATAAAGTGCACAGAATACGCCCTTGGACAATCATGTAGTCCCACTTATGTGTTATGAAACTTACTCACTTTCATTGCTCATGAGTTGAACCTGACTTATAGCTGATCCTCTAGCAGATTTTCAGAGACTAAATTACACAGGAAACTGCCCTTCTTTGTTTTCCCTTGAAGCACCTGATGGATTGAACCTATCTACCTTTGGGTCAGCTGCACAAATAACTCCCTATCGACTAGGCCACTTGCCAAATTTTCACTTCCACAAATCCTTCATTTAACTCTCCTGACAGTCTTTCAGCCAGTTTTGAAACGTTGTTACTTTAGTTCCTGATCTAATAATTATAAGAATGTATCCCCCTTTTTTGTGGTCCTCTTTTCTTCTTTTCATCTGGAAACTGGGCAAAAGCGTGTTTAGCATCATAGTGCAAAAAGCTGTGCCTGAGGTACACTGGCTGGGATTCAAACCCAGGTCTACCACATGGAGAATTCTACCACTGAACCACTGGAGCCCTCTGTGTAAGAAGTAGTTGGGAACTATTAAAGTTTTTGAGCAGAGAACTGAGTGACCAGATCCCAATCATTCTGAGAAATTCCAATGGTGAAATTATGCATTGGAGAAAGAGTAAATGGAGACAGAAAGATCATTTCAAAGATTATTATAATGCAGATGACTAAGGGGGCCTGATTAAAGAGATATAGCAAGGAAGTCAGCAGGTTTGGCTGGAGGATGAGAGGAAAGGAAGGAATCAAAGGTGACTCATGTTCTGAATCTGATTCATAAAAGAATAATAACACCATTAACAAGAGGAAGAGAATAACACATTTCAACACATCAACAGGTTGATTAAGATGGTAATACTATAATTATGATACATTTATTACAGTCAAACTGGCCCCTCTGTAAGAGATGGAAGCCTGTCACAGTAGGAAAACTCAAATATATCCCACTAAAACAAGCAATAGAAAAGTGGTAAGACTGTACCCCACCAGAAGTGCAAAAGCTGAGAGACCCAGAGGGGGAGAAAAAAAGGCAGTTCTATTGAGCTTCTCCAGGGCTCCACTGTAAATAGCAGACACTATCAACAGCAGTATCCTTGGAGACAAAGATGGCAGAGCTTAATCTCTCTCATACTTTAGACATGTTGCTAGAAGAGGCTATTCCCTGGAAAGCTTGGGGTGGGGGGCGGGAAAAGTGTTAGCAAAAGAGAGGAAGACCCTCAACCAAGTGGGTTGACATAGTGACTGCAGCAATGGGCTCAAGTGTGTCAGAGAAGATGAGGATGGCACAGGATAGGACAGGGCACAGGTCTGTTGTTCATAGGGTTGATATGAATATCACACAGTTCAACAGCATGTAACAGCAACAGCATATATTCATTACATGCTTGATTTTAGATATTCTTCAGGGTAAACCTCAGCACTCTTATTTTTTTTTAATTATGATTTGTATGAAAGTTTACAGAGAAATCGGTTTTTCATTTATTCATACAGATTCTTTCCCCACCCCAATTCAGTCCCTAATGTATGTCCTGTTCCAGGTTAATTGCAGTACACATAGTGTCTGATTTTCCATTCATTCATTTCAGATTGACCTCTCCTTCACCTGTTCCAATACAAATAGCCTTTCATTGGAGAAGTCAGCATCTGAGCCCTGGTGTGTAATTCTAGAGCCCAGTTTGGGAGTTCTGATGGCATAGGCAATTGTGCTGCTAACCTGAAATCTCCACTTCATTGGTGGTTTGAATCTACCAGTAGTTCCACAGAAGAAACATGAGCAAACTCCTCTTGTGTGGTTTACAGACTTGAAAGCCCGATGGAGGGTCAGTTATGAGTCAATTCTGACTCACCAGTAATGAGAGTGAGAATAGAAAGAAAGCTTGTATTTAATGGGGTTGGGATGGATTGAGGTGGAGGAAGAAAAACAAAAGAAATAAAATCAACATAAGCTTTTAGAGAGTTTGGAGGATTCACAAGAAATATTGCACAAAGCCAGAGACTTAAAGAAAATTGAAGGAAGATATTTCAGAAAAGTTAGAGTAGGAAGCAATCAGCATAAAAGCATTGAGATCTGACAGAAGAGCATGGGTAGAAAGGTCTGGTGGCCTACTGGCAAGAAGCTGCACTGCAATCCCAGTGGTGACCAGTTCAAATCCGCCAGATGCTCTGTTGGAGAAGGAGGGACAATCTCCTCCTGTACCAGTCAGATACGATTTGACAATATACACACACACAAAATAATAAAACTTTTTAAAAAATTATAATGGAATATACTCAAAATATGAGAACTGAGACACAAACTGACATTTGTACACCAATGTTCATTGCAGTGTTATTCACCATCTCAAGAACATGGAAACAGCCCAAATGTCCAACCACAAATGAATGGATTGAGAAATTATGGTACAGTCACACAATGAAATACTATGCGGCACACAGGAGCAATAACTTTGTAAATTATTACCTAACTTGGGCGGGACTGGAGAACTTATGCTGAGTGAACCCACTCAGTCCTACAAGGATAAATATTGTATAAGACCAGTATTGTAGAATGAGTATAAGGATCCAGGATGGGTGGGAGAGGCAGAAAGCAGAGGGTTGTGGATGTAAAAGGGGAAGAGAGGATTAATCATTGGGTTGTACAATTTGATGAGTGGAGGAGTGAGGGAAATTGAAAGAATTTGTATTAAAATATTGTAAATAAACTAATGAAAATAAAAAAGTCAACTGGGGGAGGAAGAAGGGGGAAATAGGGGGTAAAATGTGCAACAATGAATGAATGGATGGAAATCTAACTTTTCTGTAAACTTTTGTTAAAATGACAATTAAAAAATTTTTATTTAAAAAAGAAAAAATAAAGAGCACGAGTGGCCTGAAAAAGCCGTTTTAGAAGAACTGTGAGGTCAAAACTCTGTTGGCATTGAGTGGAGGAGTAGATGATTTATGGGGATGAAATAGCAGCTGTCACAGAAGTCTTTGGAGAAGTTTGTCAAGGGGAAAGAAGGGGGGAAGTATCCCCACATTGCCAGAGGGTAGAGTTGTTTGAGGAAAGGTTGAGATTCCTGTTTGGTTTTGCTTTGTTTTTTAAGAATAAGCAGCAGTGACTCAAGTTCCTGTCTTAAAAGTAAAAGCAGAAAGTAAAACAGAGTAGATAGGATGTCAGAGAAATCATCAGATTTTCCCAGAGGAAACTGGAAATTATGAGGACAAATATGTACATAGGAGTCTTGCGTCCTGCCAATTGGCACCCTTCCTACTAGACTAGGAAGAACTTAAAAGGATGAGGCAAAAATGAAGGTGGAGTCGTTGAAGTGGTACAGATTTAAGACCAGAAACCTCACTCACATCTGGTACTCTTGATTTTCTTTTTTTTTTTTTTTTAAATGAAAAATTGAATTTTTAATCAAGTTTTGTATAGCCTGAAGACAAAATAGGAATAAAAAATTCTCTTATCAATTTTCTGTACAAAGAACTGATTTCTAATTATAACTTAAATCCATTAACTGAAATTTGTATTGCCACTTTAAATGTATACTAAATTATTTGGGAGAAACCTCAACCACTGCTATGAGACAAGCTATGAGTACAGGGAAGTATAGCATTACAGTTTTTGATGCATTATAAAACCAATCACTCTGTAAAATAAATTTTCTATTTTGGATAATATTTTACAAATGAATTCTTTATTAGGGTAAAGAATTTTTACTAAGAT
>NW_006400020.1:908234-927184 GCF_000299155.1 Elephantulus edwardii | reverse complement strand
CCCACTTGGTCATGGTGGATTATTTTTTTTATGTATCGTTGGATTCTATTTGCCAGTATTTTATTTAGGATTTTTGCATCAATATTCATGCTGGTACTCTTGATTTTCTGAATAGACTTGGAGGCCAAGTAACAAGTGTCTGTCAGAGGTTTGGGTGGGGGCACTTCAGAAGAGCTGCACCAGTTGTTGCAGTATTCACTGGAAACTCAGGTAAAGGTAACGACAAATGTTGCCACACAGTATCACAGTTCAGGCGGAGGTGAAATAGCGCACATTTTCAGTGTAATGAGTTGACAGATTTATGTGACAATCTTTTGCAATATTTAGCAGCTTGGCAATCAATGATGCTGGTGAACCCATTTGAGAAATAATTAATTACTGAGGAAAGCCAGCTATCTGTCTTTTGAAAGCTGCATGTCAGGTTTAGGAGCAGGTTATCATCTGTGGACGTTGAAAAATCAAGTCAAAGCTTAGTAGGCAACTAAGCGATAAATGAGATGAAGGAATTGGGAAGACTGGGCATCTAGCAATTATGAATGATACTGTGCATTAACAGACATACTGAAGAAGATATATAGTCTGAGAAGAAAATACCAGATTTTTAGAAGTTAGAGCCCACAAAATCATGATGCTTCCAACTACTTGACTCTGAGGAACTGATGCAAGGATGTTAGAAATCAGAATAATGAAGGTAATACAGATGACAAGGGGTGCTGGCAATGGATGGAACAGACATAGAAAGGACTGGACAGCAGGCACAAATTTATAAAAAGATTATGCCCAGAAAATAGGTTAGAGAGAGGGAGAAGAAAAGCTTTTTATGTATTTTTAAAGAAAGACTTGCAAGGATTTTTAATTATTGTAAGATGTTGTTGTTATTGTTGTTGTTACGTACCATTGATC
This sequence comes from Elephantulus edwardii, assembly GCF_000299155.1. Classification (NCBI taxonomy): domain Eukaryota; kingdom Metazoa; phylum Chordata; class Mammalia; order Macroscelidea; family Macroscelididae; genus Elephantulus; species Elephantulus edwardii. Next base: position 926,281 of record NW_006400020.1, on the reverse strand, counting down.
CTATGTCTAACAGACCTAAACCCTGCTCTATACTGTGCCAATCTTATAATCTATGACAGACCTAACCCCAAAACCCCAGTCAATCCATCTCAAGAGTCTTCCTCTCTTGCACTGTCCCTCCACCCTCCCAAGCACGTCATTCCTCTCCAAGGACTGGCCCCTCCTTGCAGTATGTCCAAAGTATGTCAGACGAAGCTTCAGAATCCTTGCCTCCAAGGAGCAAGGGGTAGCAAGTGATTTTTAATATGTAACTGTTAGCCACATAGTATGACTATGTTCATAAAATTCAGAGATGATAAAATAATACTTAAGTCAATAGAATCTTATCTTACAATATATTTCAGAGCTCATAAAATAGAATCAGCACTATGATATGTAGCAAAGAGTTTCTGGAAGGGATATCAGCAGTTCTGGATCAAGTTTCTGTTCTGCCATGAGCTTTCCATATGGACTTGAATAAAATATTTCATTTTCTAGATTAAATAAAATCAATACACTAGATCTTATATAACATAAAATCTGTAGATGACCCTTTGTTAGTAACTCATTAAACGTGAAACGAGATATGAAGACATTTTAAAAAACAATAAGACTTAATGCTACGTTGGTCTAGTGGACAGAAAGTAATGCTATCAAGCCGTAGGTGGATGATTTTTAATCTGCGGCCCTCAGGCTGGGTTCAGATTGTTTTCCTGTCAAACATTCTTCTAGGTGGTATAGCACTGTCTGTGCTTTGCTCTATAGAGGTAACTCATGGTTGCTGTGATGCTGACCACTGGGACACTGATGTGCCAAACGTGGTAATGGTTACCCATGGTGGACAGTGTTTGCTGGAGCTTCCCGACTAAAACAAGCCTGGAAGCAGGACCGGCATCCAATTCCGAAATGGCTTGCCTCCGGACACTCTATGTATGAACAGTGCTCAGGCCTTTCGTTCATAGGCTCGTTATGAATTGTCTACAACTCAATGGCACCTAACAACAACAACATATAGCAAATCTAAACCCCACTAAGACCCAGTCAATTCTAACTCCCAGCAGCCCTCCAAGGGGCTCATGAGGTTGTCAATCTTTTCAGGGAGAGAATCCTCACCTTTATCCTGAGATGTCGGTGCTGGGTTTGAATAGCTGACCTTTTCATTTAGGAACCTAACATGTAACATAATATGCCACTGGGGCTCCTTGCAGATATATGTGATTGCTGTATACTATCGAGTCAGAACCAATTCGTATCTGACCCTACTGAGGATTTTCAGAGGTCGTTTAATCACATGACAGGAGATTGCCCATCCTTCGCCCACAGGTGGATTTGAATTGCATGCCTTTTTTGTTAACTGCACAACTTCTTACTCCTGAGCCACCAGAGCTCCGCTGCAGATATTTAGAGCTAAGTTTTTGTTACTGGAGACTGAAATTGTTTTTGTTTTATGTTCCGTGGAGTTGATACGACTCTTAGCAACGTTGTAAACAGCAGATTTGAACTTTGTTCTTTCTTGTGCCATCCTCACCATTTTTGATAGATTTGAGCCCATTGTTACTGTCACTATGCAAATCCATCTTATTGAAGATCTTCCTCTCTTTTGCTGACTCTCCACTTTTCTCACCATGATGCCTGGCCCCTCCTAACAAGATGCCCAAAGTGTGTGATATGCAGCTTCACCGTCCAGTCTTCCAAGTAGCACGCTGGTTTCACTGCCTGTAAGACCTATTTGTTTATTCTTTTGTCAATCTCTGATATATGCAGTAGTTTCTTCAGCACCACAACTCAAAGACACTAACTTCTTAGTCATCCTTAGTAATTGCCCAACTTTCAGTTGCATAACAAGTAATTAAAAAGACCATCGTTTGAATCAGGCATACCATAATCAGTATTTCTAAATCTAGACTTAAGAAAGAGACTATATTGACCATTCCAATTTAAGTTTTGGTGTGTTTTTATTTTAATTTAAATCAACTTCTATTGATTTTTATTGCAAAGCAAAGAGTCTCACCACTGGGCCAGTTGGCAACATTGTGATGGATGGTGAAGAGACTGAGATTGTAAACAACTTAAGTTTGCTTGGCTCCACAATCAACACTCTTGGCACCAGCAGTGAGGAAATGAAAAGACAAATTGTATTTGAAAAGTTTGCTGTCAGAGACCTTTCCAAAGTACTGAAGAGCAATGATGTCAGTCTGGAGACTAAGATGCACCTGATCCAGGCCATGGTCTTTGCAATCACTTGCTATGTATCAGAGAGCTGGACAGTGATTAGGGATACAAGAATGAGAATTGATGCCTTCAAGCTGTGGTGTTGGAAAAGTGTACTGAATATACTATGGACTGCTAGGAGAACAAACCGTTTCATCCTGGACAGGGTTAAACCAGGCTACTCCACAGAGGCAAGGATTCTGAAGCTTCATCTAACATACTTTGCACATGTTGCAAGGAGGGACCAGTCCTTGGAGAGGGGCATCATGCTTGGGAGAGTGGAGGGACAACACAGGAGATGAGGACTCTCAGTAAAATGGATTGATTCAGTGACTCGGGTAATAGGGGTAGGTGTGTCAGAGACAGTAAGATTCACACAGGTTAGAGCAGGGTTTAGGGCTATTGTACATCAGGTTGCTATGAGTTGCAGGAGACTTGAAGGCACATAACAACAACAACATTATACTAACAGTATTGGAGAAGAAGCCCACAGATTGCCAAAAAGAATGAATAAGTCTGTCTTGGGGAAAGAGCAGCCAGGGTGCTCCTTGAAGGCAAGAATTGTGAAACTCTGTCTCACATACTTGGAATAGGTTGTCAGGAGAGAGCCGACCTTGGAAAAGGACATCATGATGGAAAAGGTGAGGTTAGCAACAGGGAGGGCAAGTCCCAACTGATGGGTTAACAGAGTAACTGTAATAGTGGGCTTGAGCATTCAGAGATCATGAGGGTGGAGCACAGAGCAGGATGGTCATCCGGTGGGTTACTGTGAGTTGTGGTTGACTGGATGATGCCAAACAACAAAATCCTTGCCAGCTGACTGGAAGAGATCCATGTTTGTTCCTATTCCCAAGAAAGTTGATCCAACAGAAAGGGAAATTATCAAACAATATCATTAATATCACATGCAAGCAAAATACTATTGAAGATCATTCAAAAATATCTAGAACAGCACATAGATAGGGACCTCCTAGGAGTTCAAGGAGGACTTAGAAAAGACCATGCTACCAGGGATATCATTGTTAATGCCAGGTGGATTCTGGCTGAAAGAAAAAATACCAGAAAGAAGTCTTTTTTTATTGACTCTTTGACTATTGATTAAAAGACATTTGACTATGTGCGTCATAACAAATTACTGCTAACATTGAGAAGAATAGGAATTTCCATTTGTTTAACCTGTATGCTGAGCAAATAATTTGAGAATCTGAGCTTTATGAAGAAAAATATAACATAACAATTGGAAGAAGACACATCAATAACCTTAATTATAAAGTTTAACAGGGCAGCATTGTTTGTGGGATTGAAAAATGGTACATTCAAGAAGGCAGTTTGACACATCCTCAAAAAGCTGAACATAAAAATTCCTTATGACTTGGCTATTCCCCTGCTTGGAATGTACCCTGAGAAAATGAGAACTGAGGCACAAACAGAGATTTGTACACCAATGTTCATAGCAGCGTTATTCACCATCGCAATAATGTAGAAACAGCCCAAATGTCCAACCACAAATGAGTGGATTGAGAAATTATTGTACTTTCACCCAGTGGAATACTATGCAGCATGCAGGAGCAATGACTTTGTAAAATTACCTAACTTAGGAGGGACTGGAGAGCATTATGCTGAGTGAACTAACTCAGTTCCACAAGCATAAATATTGTATAAAACCATTATTGTAGAATGAGTTCAAGGATCCAAGAGGTGTGGGAGAGAGTGGAAGCAGAGGGATGAGGATGTGCAGGGGGATGGGGGAATTAATCATGGAGTTGTACAATTTGTTGGGTGGAGAGATGAGAGAAATTTAAATAATTTGTTCTTGAAAACAGTGTGTTTGAATTTTGTAAATAAACGAGTAGAAAATTTAAAAAAGTAACCTGCATTATGTGGATAATACAATCTTGCTCGTTGAAAATGAGGAGGACATGAAGCACTTAATACTGGAAGTTAAACACTGTAGCTTTCAATATGAATTATATCTCAATGTCAAAAAAGCAACAATCCTTGCCACTAGGCTTATAGGCAACATCACAATAGATGGAGAAAAGATTGAGACTGCCAAAAATGTCATCTTATTTGGATCCACAGTCAATACACTTAGTACTAGCAGTCAGGAGATAGGGAGATGTATTGCATTGAGAAAATCTATAGACAGCAACATCTCCAAATTATTGACGAGCAATGATGTCACTTTGAAGACTATAAAGTGTGCCGGATTCAGGCCATGGTCTTTTCAGTCCCCTACTGTGCATCTGAGAACTGGACAATGAAGAAGGATGACAGAAAAGCAATTAATACCTTTGAGCTGTGATGTTGGAGAAGAATGCTAAAGATCCCATGGACAATAGATATCTCTTAGAGAAGGTGCAGCTAGAATGGTCCTGGAGGCTAGATGATGAAGCTTTGTCTCACATGCTTTGGGCATGTTACTAAGAGAGATTATTCCTTGGAGAGGGATATGATGCTCGGAAAGGTGGAGGGACAGTGAAGGAGAGAAAGACTCTCAACCAGGCAGATTGACAGGTTATGAAGATGGCACAGGATAGGACAGGATTCTCTTGTGCACAGAATCACTATGTGTCATACTTGATGGCACCTAACAACAACAACAAAACATGCTAAATTTTAGGACCGCTGATCTATTTTCAAAAAATATGATAAAGAATTTAATTAAATGATAAAAAAAATTATTTTAGCAGGTATAACATAGAATGGTATTCCATCAATTCCTGGGACTTTATTTTTTGCCAGGTCCTTCAGAGCAGCCTGAACTTCCGCCTTCATCTCCATTAACTCTTGACCATATATTGTTTCTTGAAATTCTTCTGTGTCAACCAATTATTTCTGATACAGTGAATCTTTGTACACTAATTCCACCTGCTTTTCACAATTCTTGTATCATTCAATATTCTACCTATAGCATCCTTAAGTATTGCAACTCGAGGCTTGAATTTGTTCTTTAGTTCCTTCAGTTTAAGAAAATCAGAGTGAGTACAACTCTTTTCATTTTTGGACTCCAGTTCTTTGCACATTTTATTATAATACTTTGCTTTGTCTTCCCGTGCTGCTCTTTCAAATCTTCTGTTCAGCTACTTAACTTCTTGATGCTGCACTGTATGTGCTCACCAGGTTGTGCCATAAAATCTGGAGGACAACTACCTGGCCAACTGACTGGAAAAGATCCATATTTATTTCCATTCCAAAAAAAGGTGACCCGATAGAGTGTGGAAATTATTGTACTACATTCTCACTCATATCAAATGCAAGTAAATCCTGCTGAAGATTATCCAGAAATGACTGGAAGTACATTGACAGAGAACTACCAGAAATACAAGCTGGGTTTAGAAGAGGTCATGGCACTAGAGACACTATTGCCAATGTCAGATGAATCTTGGCAGAAAACAAAGAGTACCAGAGGAATGTCTCTCTGTGTTTCATTGATTATGCAAAAGCATTTGACTGGATCACAACAAATTGTAGTTGACCTTGAGAATGGGAATCCCAGAACACTTGATTGTGCTTATATGAAATGAAGTTTCTTCTTGGAGGCTAAGATTTTGAAGCTCTGTCTCACATTCTTTGGGCACATGGCTAGGTGAAGAACATCATGCTCAGAAGGAGGGATGGTCAGCACAGGAGAGGAAGACCCTGGGATGAGATGGAGTGATGAGATGGAGTAACGGGGGAAACAGGGATAGGTGTGTCAGAATGAGTGAGATTGGCTCAGAAGAAAACAGGATTCAGAGCTGTTGTACATAGGGTTGCTATGGGCTGCAGGCGACTCCATGACACATAGCAACAACAATGGATGGTAAATTATTAGATAATAGATAAATTATAAAGAAATAAATAAACTAAGAGATAAATTAGATAATAGGAAAGACCAAGTATAATAAGGGTTTCATGAAAGATTACAATTAATGTTCTAAAATAAGACCTATATCAGATGATAGAAGGAGAGCTTTGATGCTTTGGTGCTGGAGAAGAGTATTGAATATACCATGGACTGCTAGGAGAACAAACAAATTCAACCTGGAGAGGGTGAAGCCAGGCTGCTCTTTGGAGGCAAGGATTCTGAAGCTTCATCTGACATACTTTGGACGTGTTGTAAGGCAAGACAAGTCCTTGGAGAGGTACTTCATGCTTGGGAGGGTGGAGGGACAGTGCAGGAGAGAAAGACCCTTGGTGAGATGGATTGATTCCGGCATTGGGGTAATGGGGATAGGCGTGTCAGAGATAATAAGATTGGCAAGGGATAGAGCAGGGTTTAGAGCTGTTGTCCTTAGGGTTGCTTTGAGGCACAGGCAACTGACTTGACAGCACATAACAACAATAACAACGGTGATTGAATGAGAAACACACATGACTTGCAAACTTTAACTCAAATGTAAAAAAAAAAATGTTTTAAGGCATCTTATAATATGTATTTAAAATTCCAAGTTAGGGATGGCCAAGAAAAATATGGAAAAGAACCTATAAGCTTTCACTATTTGAGGCCATCGTGGACAGCGCAGCTCTTTGCCATCTAGGCTGTACTATAACTCTGCAACTCTCATAATGTTAAATCTTCTTTAAATATATCCCACTTACTTGCAGTATGTACTTGCAATATATTTAAACATTCAGATTTATAATTATGTTTCCCTATATAACACTTTATTATTCAAATCATAGGGGGAAACTGTAAGAAAATGCTGAAATAGTAATACATAGTTCATATTAAAAATTTATTTTATTTACCTGTAAAAAATTAATAACTATGGAGTCTGTCATTTTTAAAAGAAAATGATAATGTAAATAAACATGCAGTTTGCCAGAATGAAATGCAGATATATTAAGTTAAAGTAACTTCTATGAAACTAATAGATAAATTGGATGACAGGAAAGACCATGTACAGTAAGAGTTTGATAAAAGATTACAATTAATTATAATTAATGTTCTAAAATAAGACGTGTATCAGTGATTGAGTGAAAAAACGCACAGGACTTGCAAACTTTAACTCAAATGTAAAAAATGTTTTAAGACGCCAATCTGACAATGAAAAACTGAATAAATAAGTAACTGCCATGAGAGCAGACGCTTTAAGCCCTTAAGGACTTGAAGCGCAGACTTAAGGCACGTATTCTCCCCAGAAGTGGGAGTGACATGCCTTGGGTGATGTCACCAGTGACTAGTAACTACCCCAGTGTAAACAAACATCAGCAGGAAATAAATGTGGGTAGGGCAAGGGTCAAGAAGCACGCCTTCCTTCTAGAAAAATATGGAGCCTTTCAATGCTAGTGTATGTGACTTGTTTTGTTTTAAGGGAAAACAGGGATAGAACGTATTCTTGCCTTCTGCCAGAGCAATCAACGTTTAGTGGCAAAGGCTCTGCCTTTCCTTGACAAACGGATTTCCCTGCTGGCCGTCTCTCTAATGCTGAGAAGGGGCTCTCCACTCTTGCTGCAGTTATTGGTTGCTTTTCCCAGACTGACAAGCCTGTCTGTGGAACTGCTCCGGGTGAAGTTTCGAGTTACCAGCCCTGGGCAAGCCCACTAAGGAGCCCAGCAGGCGGAGAAGGAGGTGAGCCTTTAGCGCCTCTGCAGCTGCTCCTCTGATTGGCTGGGTGATGCAGCTGCTTCCCTGGAACAAAAGGTCAAAGTGGACTGCAGTGTAAATGTAGCGAGGCAGCCCATAAAATTAGCGTTGCTTCAAGAAGTTTGGAAGCTGTGAGCAGCCTTCTCCTGACTGACTGTAGTGAGAGGAGCTTCTCCGGCTGTGAGGTGTAGTTTGGCGCTCCAAGCCGGGCTCAGCTACACAGTGGGAAGAAGACGTTCACCGGACAGAAGACCAAATTTGTCCTGGAACAGGCAGTCCGAGATTCTCTTATATGTGTGTGTACAAGGATGGCTTGTGAAATCATGCCTCTACAAAGGTAGTATGCCTTCCTATTTTGTTTTCTTCTGTTCTCTTGTTTTCTGGACAGTATAAAGCCATCCAAGTCTGCCAGTGTTTGGCATCTTTTAGCAATGTGCCTCCGACTGTAGTCTGCTGTACTCAAGACTCTCCTTTAAAACCAGGAACATTTAAAAATATACTGCTCTTTTATGGACATTATGCTCAACACCTTATCCTTTTCCTTGATTATGGTGTTTATTTAGAGCCTTTCTTGAATGAAAAATGACAAGAAAATCCCTTTGCAAGCCGAAGGAGAACACAATCTCAGACATAGATTGGGCAGGTTTCTAATAAAACTGAATCAGCTTAACCATGTTGCAAAGATGTGGTAAGCTGTAAGCTCATTTTAAGGGATGTTGACAGTGAAAGACCTTTTTAAAGGCATCTCAATTCTCTTTTGCAGTTCCAATCTGCAATGATTTTCTAGCTATAAGTGCTTTCTAATAAGGAGGAATAAATGTTAAAGATAATATTTCCCATGAATAACTCTAGATAGACTTATTGTTCAAATAACAGTTTAAAAAATTGCTGTGTAAGACCAAGTGCGGGTTCTGTTTTGATTCTTTAATGATTGTGATATGGAATTCAGCTGTGACTCGTTAGAAGATAGCTGTACCAAAACAGAGGAAGGTAAGTTTAAGCAAAGGTGTTTGTTTTAAAAAATGAACAACAGCATCACTGTTTAGTAACCATATCTTGGAATGTTAACATTGGAAGTCACCTGAATCACAAAATAGTCCAGTTCTTTCATTTCCCAGTGGCAAAATGGTGGCTGGAAGGTAGATTAAGAGCTCAAGGGCACATTTATGATTTTAAAAATTACTCTTGCTGATCATGTTATCATATTTCGTCTTTAACGACTTGATAGGCAGAAGCATTTCACTTACTCAGTCATTATTGTCAAGTCGGAACTGACTCAGAACTAATCCTCCTTGGAGTTTTTGGGGCTGTAAATCACACAGGAGAAGAGTGTTTCCCTTTAACCCTAAGAGCTGTTGGTGGATTTTAACTACTTGCCTTTGGGATGGTAGTATAACTCCTTACCTACTAGGCCACCAGAGCTCAATTGTTATTGTTGTTGTTGTTGTGTGCCGTCGAGTCGCTTGCGACTCATAGCCACCCTATGTCTAACAGCCCTAAATTCTGCTCTGTCCTGTGCCAATCGCACTGTCTCCAACACAACCATCCCGATTACCCCAGTCACTGAATCAATCCACCTCATAGAGGGCCTTCCCCTCCTGAATCGTCCCCACATGACCAAAGAGCCTCAGAATCCTTGCCTCCGAGGAGCTGCCCAGTTTAACCCTCTCCATGATGAATCTGTTTGTTTTCTTAACAGTCCATGGTACCCTCAATACTCTTCTCCAACACCGAAGCTCAAAGACATCAATTCTCATTCTGTCCTCCCTAGTCATTGTCCAACTGTCTGATGCGTAACAAGTGATTGCAAAGACCATGGCCTGTATCTTAGTCTCCAGAGAGACACCATTGCTTTTCAGTACTTTAGAGAGGTCCCTAACAGCAGACTTTCCCATCGCAATATGTCTTTTAATTTCTGGACTGCTGGTGCCAAGAGTGTTGACTGTGGAACCAAGCAGACTAAAGTTGTGAACAATCTCAATCTCTTTACCATCCATCCTGATGCTGCCAATCAGTGCTAGCTACTTTTAAGGAAACTGTGTAAGGTTTTAATAATGAAAAGAACTTTAAAAAATAAACTGTAAATGTGACTCAGAAATAATACAAAATGACAAGATAAAATAAAACTCTCCAGTGGGTCGTCAAAGGTTGTCAATTGCAAAGAAGGAGATTTTCCATCCTCCTCCCACAGAGTCGCTGGTGAATTTGAACCACTCACTTTTGGAATTTCAGGGCAGCTTCTTTCCATGGGAGCTTCCTACCACTAGGCCGCTGTACATACATTAAAGTCAATAGCTTTTGTTGTGGGGGTTTTTTTGTTTGTTTTTTTTTTATGTTTTTCATAGTGTCATAAGTTCTTAAGTGTCTTATGCAAGTTGTATTCTAGATAAAGCTCTTATTTTTACTATATTCTGATTTTTTAAAAAAAAATATACAAATGTAGCTCATTGCTGTTATATCAGAACAGACTCATAGCTAACCCTCCAGTGGTTTTTCTAAGGCCGTAAATCCCATGGGATAAGAGGGTCGGTCCATCTTTTGCCCCTCGAGCAACTGGTGGAATCAAGCTGCCTGCTTTTGGCCTGGATGCACTTATTAATAATAATTTTAATTCACTCTCAAGAATGCCGAGTTGATATTATTTTTCTTTGCATTGCCCTTCCGAACATTATAATCCTATGTGTCCAATGACACAAAGCTCCCCTTTATCTTAGAAGTTTAACTTGATTGATTTCCCTTCAGTAACTTCCACTTCAGAATTGTTTTTACCTCTGACTATACATCTTCTGAAGGCAGGAACCAAAGTCGTATGTCTTCTTCATTTAGGGTACCTTGTGAATGTAAGTACCTGTGCAGAAATCCTTCCTGCCCCTGTATAAATGATTTATTCCTCATTAGATCTTGGGCTAATGATTTCCATGCCTCCCATGGCAACGTTGGCAGTGAGTGGTGCCAACCACCGCTGACAGCATGGTGAGCAGACCAGCCTGAGGCAGGGATGAGCATTCAGCTTTAGTTCTGTTTGATTGACACAGTGACTGCCACAATAGGATTGAGCACAAAATAGAGTGTGAGGATGACTCAGCATAGAGCAAGATTTTGATCAGCAGAGAAGCTGTCAGTCATAGTCTGGTCAGTGGCACCTACAAACAAAAAGAAGTCATAGTGGCACAGTGATTAAACTCTTGGCTGCCATCTAGAAGGTGCGTGGTTCACTCCCACCCAGCAACTTTGCAGGAAAAGACCTGGCAATCTCCTTCAATAAAAATTACAGCCAAGAAAACGATATAGGGCTGTTCTGTTAGTTATGTGGGATCACCATGAGTTGGAAACAACGTGATGTCCTTTAACAATAGCAACAAGGGGCTGGGAACTAAATGAAAAGTGAATAAATATAACTGACTGATACATTGCTGTCAAGTGAGAACCGGCTCATAGCTGACCCTCTAGTAGGTTTTCACAGGCTGAAAATTGCATGAAAGGAGAGAGCCCATCTTTTTCCCGTGATGCTGCGACTGGATTTGAACTGCCTGCCTTTGGCTTGACAGTGTAACTCCTTACTCTACTTGAGTAACAACTTACTCAACAACTTGTTGTTGTTATGTGCCATTGAGTCTCCTGTGACTCTTAATGGACCTATGTAAACAGCTCTTGAAGCCTGCCCTATTCTGAGCCAGTTTCTCTGACTCATTACCCCAGTTATTGTACCAATCCATCTCATCTGAGGTCTTTCTCCTCTGCTCTGTCTCTCCACCCTTTCAAGCATGATTTGACTGCTAGATTTCCCTAACTGATTACAACCATAGCTTTAAATACCACTTAAAGACATCTATGTTCAGTATTTGTATTATACAACACTCACAGTCAAGACTTCTTATACTTTAAATATATGGGAATTACTTAGGGGGCTTATTTTTTCAAATCAGAATATATTCCAAATTAATGACTCCAAACAGGGGCTGTGTGCATTTTAACAAGCTTTCTGGCAGCAAATCTAATAGAACTGGTCATCAGGGAAAGATACTGTAAACTATAGTTAATGATTATGTTGTTCTTGTTAGTTACTGTGGAGTCAGTCCAACTCTTAGTGGTCCTATCTATGTACCACAGAACAAGTTAATGATTATAGTTTGCATAAATGCAACAAGAACAAAAGTTAATGTGAGAGAAAGAAAATAAGAGAGAGGGAAAAGTGGTGTAAAAGATAGTGACAGCATGTGAGAGGGTGGTAGCTGGTGGTCTGGAGCAGAGTAAAGACACCCCATCCCAGCTCCTGAGCCCCTCCCTGCCAGCTGTTCCTCTCACCTGAGCAGCAGGACCCGCTCAGGTGTCTGCAGACCCTGTGACCTATGCCCCTTTGCCTGACAGACAAAGCACAAGAACCCTTACCAAAGCCATGGCCTCAGCTACCCGTATCCCACTCTGGTGCAGTAGTTTTGAGCTGGGAGTTTTAAAACCATTAGTGGAAAATAATAAATAAAAGGATAGCTGCTTTTCCTAAGAAGCAGACAAACTTATGGGACTATAGACAGATAGAATCAGACTCTCCAAATGGGCTTTAAATGACGTACACCTGTCTGTATGTGCATGTGTGTGCATATGTGTGTAAAACTTTTTGCTGACTCAGTTCTGACTCATAGCAACTTTACAGGACAGAATGAAATTGCCCAGAGCATTTTGAAGGCGGGAAATCTTTCCAGAAGCAGACTGCCTCATCTTTCTGCTCCAGAGTGGATTCAAACCATTTACCTTTCACTTAGCAGTCAATGCTATGCAGTGTGTGTGTGTGTGTGTGTGTGTGTGTTTGTGTGTGTGTGTGTACACCTGTGTTCCTTGAGTGGTTAAAAAAAGTTAAATGGACAGCTACTAATTGAAAGTTAGCAAGAAAAAAAAAAAAAAAGAAAGCAATGCAGACCATTCAGCGTTCCAGCGTAAGAAAGAGCGGGTGTTCTTCTTTGAAAAGGTTAAAGCCTTGAAGACCGTAAAGAGTAGTTCTACTTTGAACATGATGTTGCTGTGACTCAGAGTGGCCTCAACAGCAACTGGGGTGTTTTTTTTAAACACTACGTTAGTCAACATTCTCAAAGAGTATATTTAGTATCATGACCTTGTTGTTGTTTTAGGTGCCAACAAGTTGATTTTGAATTCTAGTGATCCCATGTGACAGCAGGACAGCTCCTTTGGGCTCTCTCTTGGCTGCCATCTTCATAAAAGCAGCTTGTCAGGTCTTTTCCCACAAGGGTATTGAGTGGGTCCAACCCACCAGCTTTTTCCTTGGCAGCCAAGAGCTTAACCATTGGAAGTACCGACCTCTCATGATCTTATAGAGGGTTTCCCCACATTATTAATGTTTTCATTTACAATAATTCTGATCATACCTGTTAACACAAAATATATTTGCATGGTTGGTACATATTTTCTTTTTAGCCAAACATTGATTCAGGCCAGGGTCTCTTCAGTCATTTGCTTTACATCTGAGAGCTGGACAGTGACTAAAGATGACAGAAGAATTGATGCCTTTGAGTTGTAATATTGGAGAAGAGTGCTAAATATGAATATCCCATGGACTGCCAAAAGAATAAATGAAGGTTTTAGAAAAAGTAAAACCAGAAAGCAAACGGAGGCAAAGGTGGTGAAGCTTCATACTTTGGGCCTATCGTTAGGAGAGTCTGTTCCTTAAAGTAGGCCATCGTACTTGGCAATGTGGAGGAAGAAAGGAAGAACCTCAGTGAGATAGATCTACTCATTCACTACAGCAATGGGTTCAAGTGTGTCAGAGATGCTGAGGATGGCGCAGGGTAGAACAGAGTTCATACCTGTTGTTCATAAGGTCGCTATGGGTCATACTCAGCTCAAAGACACTTAACAACCACACGACAGCTTTCTACTGTGATACTAAGGTATTTGAGACACAGTCTATGCTTCAAAAAGCTCATAGAGAAACAGACAGAAAGTATGATATGATGAATTCCATAATGGACCATATGATTAGCATAATAACAGAGATGTGCCTAAAATGAAAATGGATAAAATTACCCTGCCCTGTGGCATCCTCACCATTTCTGATGCACTTGAGCCTTGTAAAAACCTATGGGGGGGGAAAAAAAAACCAACCTATGGGGAAATTCTATAGGATCACTTTGAGTTGGAATTTATTTGATGACAATGGATTATTACTTTATGGTTTATTTAACCTAACACAAACGTATGATTTTATTAGAAAGTGTGTTTATTTGTATCCTAATATGACTAGGGAGGATATAAGGAGAATGTATGCCTTTTGAGCTGTGGTGCTGGAGAAGAGTATTGAGTGTACCATGGACTGTGAAGAAAACAAACAGATTTATCCTAGAGAGGGTTAAAACAGGCTGCTCCTTGGAGGCAAGGGTTCTGGGGCTTTGTCTGACATATACTTTGGATATATTGCAAGGAGGGACCAGTCCTTGTAGAAGGACGTCATGCTTGGGACGGTGGAGGAACAGTGCAGAATAGGAAGACTGTCTATGAGGTGGATTGATTCAGTGACTGGGGTAATATGGATAGGTGTGTCAGAGACAAAAAGATTGGCACAGGATAGAGCAGGGGTTAGGGCTCTTGTACATAAGGTCACTATGAGTTGCAGGCGACTCTATAGCAGGTAACAACAACAATATTGACTTAGCTAAAATTTTTAAAAGTGGCTTTTTAATCTTTCTTTATATATTGTAGCAACATTTAAAAATAATTTGTAATTGCTAGTTTATTTTATGAGATGAGAATAATAAATGACATTGAAAATAAGGAAATAAAAGAATTCCCTTAGTGTATTTTTTAATCTTTTTATTAGCATGCAATAAAACTCAAGTGTAATTTACAGAGTTTCCAGGATATAGTTAATGTTTAGAAACTCAAAGTCATTAGAGAAAATTTTTGAAGAGGCTTGAATGTTTAAAATGTATCCCTCTGCAAAGTGAGGTGCTCAGTTCTAAGAATTCATGTTAAATAATTCAAAGATGAGACTTCACTACATTTCTATTAAAGTTAAATTGTCCCATTTATTTTTTTAAAATACTGATGTATTTACATAATACTTTCCATCATTAATTCTAAAACACGGCCTACAGTTGGGTATTCCTGTCATCTGAAAAATGTTGACCAAAAGTGGAGAGAAAAAATAAAAGAAATAAATGGAGAAGCTAAGAATTCAAATTTAAAAAAAAATTCAAAGTAAAAATTTCATTCCCCTCAGGTTGTTAAATTAATTTATCTTCTCTCACTTGTAAAGTGGTCGTTTTATTAAACAGATTTCATGCTTAACCTTCAGGCTCTTTGTGTAATGCATATCCTAGTGGGGTTTATTTTTTTTTCTTTCCAGTATTACACATCTACACATAAAGTCTTGATTTTATGTGTAGAAAGACTTCTGCAGGCTAAGGAATCAAGTCTTAACCTGGAGGCTGATGTCTGAGAAGATTGAACCTCCATAGCAGTATTTTGATTTGCTAGATTAATTTCCTGAGAATCATTGATTAACTTACACCACAAAAGAGGATGATGAAGCATGAAGTTAAGAGCATTGATAATTATTTTGATTAATTTCATTTTAATGTAGTGGCATGTGCTTTCATGTGTAACATTCAATGTTTTCCTGGGATTATTTACCATCATGAGAAATCAAGAAACCAAGATCATCTATGTAATTTCCCTGTTAATACTTCTAGAAAATTATGGGAAGAAAAAGGAATAATCTCTCTTAAAAAGGTAGCAGCCTTGGAAACTTGATAGCAGGTTGCTATGACTTAAAATGCTCACCAGCACCAGGTTTAGTTTTCTAGTTATTTATGTTATTAAATATTTATTTTCTGATCTTCAAATATTACACATTGCGACCTATCAGAGACTTAAAGTTTTAAGGCATATGGCGTTTTAAGGGTATTAAACATTTTGGAGCTCCTAATGATGATAATTGTACAATTCAAAAGTGAATTGTTGATATTCATGCGAGCTTGTTCATGTGCAGAGTTCTAGTGGAGAAGACCGTACATAACTCAAAGGCAATGCTTTTCTGGTGCTTTGAATCGGCCAGCTCCATGGGAGAAGGATAGGCCTCTGCCTCCGTAGCTTTTTACAGCCTCTGAAAACTCACCGGAGAGTCAGCTATGAGTTAGTTCCAACCTGATGGCAATGAGTTGAGAAATTTTATGTGTAAAATTGATTGAAAAGGCAAATGTTTTAATTACGTATATTTCACCATAATTTTCTTAAAACTTCAGAGAATACACAGGCTTCAAGTAGCAGATTAGTTAACATGTACTAGCTACCCAGTAAGAGAGCTCTGGTGGCTTAGTGGTAAGAAGCTATACTGCAATCCTAAAAACAAACAGTTCGAATCCACCAGATGCTCCACAGGAGGAGGAGGGCAATCTCCTGTCCTGCAATTTATTGCCCGTGAAAATGCACTGAAGAGTCAGCTGAGGATTGGCTCTGACTCGATGACACAAACCATCACCACCAATAGGGCAGAGTAGAGGTGAGCCATAGATTCCTAGACTATAGTTTTTACAAAAACAAACTACCATATCTTTCCTGCAGAACAGCTGGTGAGTTTAAATCACTAACCTTTGAGCAGCTGAGTGCTTTAAGCATTGTGCCACCTGGACGAATGACCTTATCATTCTACTGATTGGCATTCTGACTGCCCTCCTCCCTTCCCCTCTCCAACTCTTTATACAATCTAAGGAGTTAAAAGCATGCTCATTTAATCTCTCTGGATGAACACTACCTGGGATTGTATGTTTTAAGTAGTTTTTTATCATCCAGATATGACCTATATTGAGTAGTGAGAAGTCACTGAGAAGAAATAAGATCTCAGTAGATGATGTCTTATATGATTACTATATTTTCTACAGAGACTAAAGGGAGTTCTGGTGACCTAGTGGCAGGAAGCTGTGCTGCAATCCCAAGGGCACATGGTTCGAGGTCACCAGCTGCTCTGAGAGAAGGATGGTCAGTCTCTTCCCATGTGATTAACTGCCTCTGAAAACCAGCCAGAGGGTCAGCTATGGGTTGATCCAGACTTGACAGTACATAACAGCACAGAGACTAAATATGTGTTTGCTATTCCAGTGAATGTCCTTCTAAGCTGCTGGAGAGTCAACTATGGTTTACTTACAACTCGACCGACCGCACAAAACCACAATTGAGAGATTACTGCTTTGAAAGCACCAGTTACCCCATGGGACAATGATAGGCAATCTCCTTTAAAGATTCACAGCCTTTGAAACCTAATGGAGGATCACCACTGTCTGAATCAGCTCAGCAGCAGTGGATAAGATGAAGACTGGGTTTGTGGGTGGGAAAATTAGAAGGAAAAAAACAAAACCAAGAAAAAAGTTAAGTACTTGACTACTAACAAAAAGGTTGGTGGTTTGAACACATGCAGACATACCTCTCAGACAGGCTTGACGATCTACTTCTGATTGATTGCATAGTTGAAACGCCATGGAATGCACTTTTCCTTTGGCATACTTGGGGCTGCTAGGAATCAGAACTCACTTGCTGGCTACTGTTTGTTTGTTTGCTTGTTTTTAGTGTGAAAATAATTTTAAATTATAAAAACTACTGAGGAAAGCAATGGAATGATAAGGCACCTCCCATCAGAAAACATATCCAGACACTGACATCTAGCTGTTGTTAGTTGTAATCAAGTCAATTTCAAGTCATGGCAGCATTAAAGGACAGAGTAGAATTGTCCCATAGGCTGTAATCTTTATAGAAACAGGCTGGCTCATTTACTCCTGGGGAGCTACTTTTTTAAAAAAAATTATTATTAATTTCAATGAACATCTACAGAGATTTTGGAATTCCATTCATTCATTGTTGCACTTTTCTTCCCGCCCACCCCACCCCCAGTTCGCTCCTCTCCTTGAAAAGCAAAAGAAAAACTCCTTCATGGGAACACAATCCCCCCGTACACCCCTACCCCCACCCCACTCCAAGTATACTCCACTCTGCAACCCTCATTCCAGACTCTTATGGTAATCATAATGCCCTAAAATATATTACTTTTAAACTATTCTCTCCCTCATCAGCTTCAATGCAGTAAACATAATTTATCCAGTTTTTCTTAGTTTTACCCCCACCCCTATGTCAGCCTCATTCTACAACAGTGGCACCATATAGTGTTTGTCCTTTTGTGACTGAGATATTTCTTTCACTCAGCATAATGTCCTCCAGAGTCACCCATTTTGAATAATATTGCATGAGTTCCTTGTTTTTCAATGCAGTGTAGTATTCCATTGTGTGA
>NW_006400020.1:886739-907889 GCF_000299155.1 Elephantulus edwardii | reverse complement strand
TCTTTGGTGAAGTGTCTGTTCATATCCTGTGCCCATTTTTCTATTGGATTATTTACCTTTATCTTGTTGTGGTGCTCAAGTATTTTTCTAGATATAAGTCCCATATCTGACGTGTCATTACCAAATACTTTTTCCCAGTCTGTGGCTTCCCTTTTTTTTTTTTTTTTGTGGCTTCCCTTTTCACCCTGTTGGAGAAGTTTTTGGATGTGCATAGGGATTTGATTCTTAGGAGGTACCATTCATCTATTTTGTCTTCTCCTGGTTGTAAATTTTTCAGGATGCTTGAAAGACTCTTTGTTTTGTGGATTAGGACTACTAAAGTTCTTCCAAGCTTTTCTTTAATGAAGTTTACTTGGTTTTAGTCCTAGATCCATGATCCACCTTGAGTTGGTTTTTGTATATGGAGTGAGGTATGGGTTTTGTTTAATTCTGCAGATAGCTTTCCAATTTTGCCAGCATGATTTGTTAAAAAGGCTGTCATTTCCCCACTTAACTGATTTCATCTCCTTGTCAAAAATCATTCTATTCTCAATTCTATTCTATTGATCTATGTGTCTGTCATTGTACCAGTACCATGCTGTCTTAACTACCACGGCAGTGTAGTAGGATTTTAAATCAGGGAGTGAGATGCCTCCTACCTTTTTTCTATTTTTTTAAGGAGTGCTTTATTCGGGGCTTCTTTCCATTCCAAATGAAGCTGGAGATTGCCTTTTCCATCTCACTGAAGAATGGGATTGGCATTTGTATTGGGATTACATTGAATGTGTAAATTGCCTTTGGTAGTATTGCAATTTTCACAACATTGAGTCTTCCTATCCATGAGTAAGGGATATTCTTCCACTTCTCAAGGTCTCTTTTTGTTTCTTGTGGTAATGTTTTGTAATTTTCTTTGAATAGATCTTTTGTGCTTCTAGTTATATTTACTCCCAAATATTTAATCTTGTGTTTAGCTATTGTGAAGGGTATTGCTTTTCTTAGCTCTAGCTCTGTATTCTCTTTGTCACTGTAGAGAAATCCAACTGATTTTTGTATGTTGATCTTGTATCCTGCTACTTTGCTGAATTGGTCAACTATGTCCAATAGTTTTCTTGCTGAATCTTTAGGGTTTTCTAAGTATACTATCATGTCATCTGCATGGAGGGATGGAGAGCTACTTTTTTTTAAAGACCAAAAGCGGTCAGACACGTTAACCACTACATCATCAGGGCTCCTTCTGACGTCTAGCCAGCTGAAATGAATGTAAACAAGTAATTTTCCTTATTTATAATATTTTTAAATGGAATGATAATACCCAATGTTTTTATTTTAAGAATATATTTTGGAGTAGAAGAACATGAACATTCTTTGCAAATGATTAACCTCCTCATATCTAACAGGTTTATTGCTTTTCTTTTGGTCTCGTTATTTTCATACCTGCAAAACCTTTCATTCCATGAATGTAGAGAGTACTCACCACAGTTCAGGTGATGCTCTATTGTTCAGTCACTTGCTATACATCTGAGAGCTGGACAATGAATAAGGATGACAGGAGAAAAATTGTTGGTGTTGGAGAAGAGTAACCCAAGGACTGTCAAAAGAACAAACAGATACGTCTTGGAGAAGGTAAAGTCAGATTGCTCCTTAAAAGCAAGGATGATGAAGCTTCATCTCAGATACTTTGAGCATGTTGCTGGGAGGGACTATTTATTGGAGAAGGATATCACGCTTGGAAAGTTGGGGGGACAATAGAGGAGAGGAAGACTCTCAACCAGGAGAATTGACACAGTGAGTGCAGTAATAGGCTTGGGTGTGTCAGAGATTGTGAGGTAGGCAAAGGGTAAGACAGGTTTCAGAGCTGGTGTTCATAGGATCTTCATGCATAGTACTTGAATCAATGGCACCTAACATCAATTATCATTGGAGTAGCTTCAATGAGATAAATTTTGGGAAGAGACTTAAAAAAGTTTGAGGAAATGTCATTCGAAATTATTTTTCGAGTCACCTATTTTTAAATTCTTGTAACTTTTTACCCCGCCTCTTCTTCTAACAGTTATATTTGTATGTGATAATTGAAGGTGCTCAGGTAGCATGTTTCTCTGCTAACCCAAGTGCTGTACGTCTCCTGTGATTCAAATCCATAAGCAGCTCTGACTCCAAGGAAGAAAGTTGGGCACTCTCCTCACTTTAAAATTTTCTGCTTTGAAAATTTGGTGGAAGATTGCTGTGAATTAGAACAAATTTCATGGCAGTGAGTGAATGTGAATATATGTGATGGTAAAAGAGATTAGGAGAGAAATAGTCTGATCTGTACCAAAAATGCTAAACATTCTTTATTCTTCCCTTGAGAACAAAAACTTAACCTTTTCTGTGATCTCTTTTTGAAATATATACACACACCCATACAATTTACCCATTTAAAGTGTGCAATTCAATAGTTTTTTTAATATACATTCATAAGGTTGTTGAACTATGACAACGGTTAATTCCAGAGCATTCTTATCAACCCTCCGAATAAATCTATGCCCCCCAGCTGTCACCTGCCAGCTCTCCACCCCAGGTTAGACAAGCCATTAGCAAACCTGAATTTGACTTTCAGCCTTGCCTCTCTCTGTGGTCTTTAGTTAATGAACCTAAGACTGACTTTGCTTATTGGAACAAGCTTGTTAGTGATGCCTTCCTCAAAATGCATCTACGGGGAATAAATGAAATGGTGTGTATGAAGCCCTTACACAAAATCTGGTCATCATGGTGAGCTCTTGGTAAATTCTATTTGTGTATTCCTTTTCTGTAAAAAAGTGACCCATTTTAAAGCTTCTATTTCTTTGCTAACCCATAAATTCCATGAGGGTTAGATCTCTAACTTTTAAGCATGTGTGTCTTCAGCAATAAGCACTCAGAAATGTTTGCTGAATGACCACTTATATGTGTTTTGGAGACTCCCAAATTCCACGCATAGGTATACGTGAAGCCTTCAAACACTTTCAAGTTATTCATCATCCTAAAAACCAGTGGAAAATCACAACAATGTCAGAAGCAAGTTCTTGCCCCATTTTGCTTTGCAGAGTTCTTCTCTGCCACAAGGGAGGTTTGTTAGGGTGGGGGTGGCAGGGCAATTTGTATTGACTTCTGAGGTTTACATATTCCCAGTAATCTGTTGAAGGAAGCCAGATATCTGTTGAGTAAAGTAAGTTTGTTAGAAACTTCTAAAACCAATGCAGTGATGTAAAGGGAGCTCTGCTGGCTTAGTGGTAACGAATTGTGCTGCTTCCAAAGGTACACAGTTTGAATCTACCAGCTGCTCCATGGGAGAAGGATGTCTCCTCTCATGCTATTTACTGCCTCTGAAAACTCACTGGAGAGTCAGCTACTGGTCAGTTCTGACTTGAAAGTATAAAACAACAGCAACAATAGTTATAAAAGAAGTTATGGGAAGAAGTTAGCAAAAATAACTTACTATTTCTATCTTCCCTTCTCCAGACATCCCCATGTCTGGTTTTGTTTAGTGACTAAAGTTTGAAAAATATTTTTTTTATTTACTAATGTTTAAAAATATCTTCTCATCAATTAGAATCAGTCCTAAGATATAAAATATACTATCTATTCTAAATGACTCCTACTCTTTGCCACTGGTCAGAAGTGACTCACAACTGAACCTCCATCAGGTTTTCTGAGGTTTAAATCGCACAAGAGGGGACTAGCCATCTTGTTCCTTTGGAGCTCCTGGTGGATTTGAACCAACAGAGAAGACCCACCCTTAGATGAGCAGTGTCACTCCCTACAGACTATGCCACCAAAACTCCCCTAATATTTTACTTACTCCTTCACTAAAATAGTCTTCATATCGTTATAACAGTAAAAATAACTTCCTTGAACTAGAATCTCAACAGTAAGTAAAAGCTTCCAGCTATCTTGAAAGAAAATAGTTTTGTGACTAAATCAAGACGTTCTCTAAGCTCCAAACAACCTTTAGTTTTACAGTGAAGTGAAATAATTTTCTTTTCCTGTTCTCAAGTCAGAACAAATAGATATTGTGTGTGGTAAGGTCAAACTCAAACATTACCTTGCCTGAACATATCCTTTTCTGGGTCCTCGGCACACCACAGGGAGTCCAGTGTTTACATTATTGGCACCGTGGCAGAACTCCTACCACTAATTGTGCAGTTGGAGAAAAATGAATTTTTTTTAAGTGAGGAGGGGAGAAAACTCAGGGCACTGTTGCAATATCATTGCATTTATTAATATAAGGGAAAGAAAGACTTTAAAAGTAAATCGGTGTCAAGGGATCTGGCAACTCCTCTAACTGGTATAATAAATATTTCAAATTTTTGACAATACCTGTAAGCAAAGTATTTAATCAAACAATGGTGGTGATTGTTGTTGTGTGTCATCAAGTGACCTGCTACTCATAGCGACCCTGTCTGCTGTAGCTCTGAAGCCTGCCCTGTCCTGAGCCAGTCTCACAGACTCAGACACACCTACCCCCATTGCCCTAGTCACTGTATCATGCCATCTCATCTGGGCTCTTCCTCTCTTGTGCTGTTCCTCCACCCTTCTGAGCATGATGTCCTTCTCCAAGGATCAGTCCCTCCTGGCCACATGCCCAAAGTATATAAGATGGAGCTTCAAAATCCTTGCCTCCAAGGAGAAACCTGGTTTCACCCTCTCCAAGACAGACCTATTTGTTTTCTTGACTGTCCATGGAATATCCATACTCTCCTCCAGCACCACAATTCAAAGGCATCAATTCTTCTATCATCTAGCTCTCTGATGCATAGCAAGTAATTGTGAAGACCATGGCCTGGATCAGGTGCACCTTGCTCTCTAGACTGACATCATTGTTTCTCAGTACTCTGGAAAGTTTCCTGACAGCAGATTTACCTAGTGCAATTTGCATTTTGCTTTCCTACCTCCTGGTGCCAAGAGTGCTGATTGTGGAGCTCAGCAATCTGTAGGTACCATCAAATAAACTCAGCAAACCAATGAACACCACATCTGAACCTTGTTATATTTTGTGCCATCTTCAAATCTCTGATATTCCCAAGTCCATTGCTCCTGTCACTAGGTCAGTTCATCTTGTCTTCCTCTTTTCCTTTGACCCTCTACCTTTTCCAGCATGATGTCTTTTTTTGTTGGCTGGTCCTTCTAGACAACATTCCCAAAGTATATGAGACCAAGTATACCATCTTTTCCATTAAAGGAGCACCCTGGTTGCATCTCTCCAAAAGAGGGCAATTGTTGTTGTTATATGTCATCGAGTCGCTTGCAACTCATAGCGACCCTATATACAACAGCCCCGAAACCAGCTCTATCCTGTGCCAACTTTACTGTCTGTGGCACACCTACTCTCATTACCCCAGTCACTGCATCAATCCATCTCATTGAGGGTCTTCCTCTCTTTCTCCATCCCTCCACCCTTCCAAGCATGACGTTCCTCTCCAAGGACTGGTCCCTCCTTGCAACATGCTCAGAGTATATAGATGAAGCCCCAGAATCCTTGCCTCCAAGAAACAGGCTGGTAATACTCAGCAATTTTTTTTTTTATGATGCTGATTTTATTCAGCAGTTTTTTTACAAACACCAGTAGCATTCTAGATATTTGGCTAGATGCTGATGACACAAAGATAAAGAAGACAAAACCAGGCGGTAAGACAAGTGTCTGAATTCTTGGATTTTTGTGTCATGTGCTAGGCATTCAATTATAGCTATGAATAGTGTCTTGGAGTCTTGAGGAAGCATCACCTCCCTGTTCAGGGTGCTGGACATGGTTTCCCAGATTAGATGATACTTGAGACGAGTGATGAGTAAGTGTGGTACTCCTGAAGTCATGAATGAGATCAGTTCCTAAGTTGAATTTGTAGGTAAGCTGGAACACACACACACACACACACACACACACACACACACACACATTCATATATATGTTTAGCATTTCTATCATTTATGCTTTTTCCCACAAATAACTTTAAACTGAAATAAAAATCAAACCATTATAAATATTTGTATTCTTTAAAATACTGTGTGAAGCTTCTATTCCATAGTGTTTTACTCACAAAAAGCAGCATTCTTTGATGCTTGGCAGTGATGAAGGAAGAAGAGAGGGTAAGTCACTAGCTGGAGAGTAGACTTGTAGAGGGCTTGAAGGGAAAGGCAAAATGTAATGAGAGAGAGAGAGAGGGCAGCATAAAATGACAAATGGCAAAGGAAATCATCAGGAGGTGTATAAAAGTAAAATACAGCAAAAGTATATACTATGTACACAGCCTGAATACCACATTGAGTATGAGCAGATACATAGATAAACATGCAAGCAGAATGACTGTGGAAAAGGCAAATGGTAATATTCCCACTAGTTTGGCAGAGGGAAAAATTTTTTTAAAAATGAAACTTCAGTGCACTCAATTTTGGTGCATTAATATTAATATAAAAAAATTAAAAAAATATTAATATAATATTTTAATATTGAAATTAACAACCAATGACAACACAGGCTACTCTACTGAAGGTAAATAGAGCAAGGATATATTTCAAGAAATAGTTCTTAAAACAGTTTAGGTAGAAAAAAGGGGGGAAATCTTGGTTAGAGCCTGACACTCATTATTACATCTATGCGATGCATTCTGAAAGTTGCATTCATAAGGTAATATGATTATATTAATAACTGGGTGATACAGGAGAAGGTGATGGAGAGATGGCTACTGTTGAAGGTGCTTGGCCTGGTGTTGAAGAGGATAGACTTGGTGCTAGAGAGCCAGGGTTTGATCCTGCTGCAGGAACTGTGGAGTGGAGGGGCTAGTTTATTCTAAAGTCAGTTCTTGAAGTAGGCATGATTGGGGTGGTTATGAAAGATTCTGGGTTTTTATTTTGAAGCTCCATCTCACATACTTTGGGCATGTTGCTAGGAGAAACCAGTCCTTGGAGAAGGATGTGTTGCTTAAAAGGGCGGAGGGACAGCACAGAAGAGGAAGACCTTGGATGAGATGGTTTGACATCATTACTGGGGTCATGGATGTGTCAGAGACAGTGAGACCGGCTCGGGATAGGACAGGGTTCAGAGCTATATTGCACATAGGGTCACTATGAGTAGCAGTCCACTTGGCAGCACATAACAACAACAACCGCCACCAAATTATCAATGGTTTTTCAATCTTGATAGTAATAATAGTAAGTTTTCATTGTTCTTATTGTTGTATACCATCAAGTTGGAACCGTCTTATATCCGACCCTCCAGCAGGTTTTCAGAGGCAGTTAATCACACGGAAAGGGATTGCCCATTCTTCTCTTGCTGAGCAGCTAATGGACTTGAACTGCATGCATTTGAGATTGCAGTGCAGCTTCTTACCACTAGACCACCAATGCTCTATTTCACTGGAGCAGTTTTACATAGGCTCTGTAATTCTCATTTTATGAAATTATTCAAATAATTGATCCCTTATGCTCTTCCAGTAACTGATAACATTCCACCTTTTATATAACTTCATTACTTTTTCTCTTTTCTTTGATGTATCGCCAACAATCCTATCAGATTTATGCTTTGGAGGCAAAGTTAAAAGGGTAAATAGGAGGAAGATTTAAAGGTGGTGGTATTCTTCAAGGTAATCAATGGTTAAAGTTGTATAGTGTTTTCGTGAGCATTGTGCAATAGTATGTATGTGTGTATGTTACAAACCGTGGCATTTAGCTCATTTTTGTTTTGTTATTCATAGACATATATTGTTGAATAACACTAATTACAGATGTAATTAATTAAAATGTCTAATCAAAACCCTATTGTATATTGCTTTTCTCTTTACGCAGGTTTTTAATACTATAGGTTTATGAGAGCCCATTCTTAAGGATGTTTTTCTTAAGTCAAACTGTCTTCACTGGCTGAGAGGTGGAAAAGCCATTTAAGATGGAGGGAACAACAGAATGTACAAATGGAGAGAGTTACAATAGTACAGTTTTATGTTCAGGGATCCTTGAGAAGTTAAGTACAGTTCAAGTGTATAGTAGTTAGGCTTAGATTGGTACAGACTTCATATGTTCAATTTAATCATTGGGAGTTTGTCACAAAGGAAATGTGGAAGCCAGAGAAGTTTTTAAGTTAGGGAGATGAATATAATAATATTACTAAAATGGCATTGAGGTCTATGGCAGAGAATAGAGTATGGTTCCGGTGAAAGATTTATGCAGTAGCAATGCAATGCAAAGATCATGTTCAGGAGACGATTTTTTTTCTTTTGTGATAGAATCAGTACACTCTGGTGGTCAGACAAATGTGAGGCCATGGAATAAAAGTCTAAGGAGAACAATTAATTGTATTTTTTTTTTTTTTGCTGAAATATGCTGCAAATGGTTAGACTACTCAGCTGCTAACTGAAAGGTTAGAGGTTCACGTTCATCCAGATTCACATCAGGTGAAAGTTCTGGAAATCCACTTCCAAAAAAAATCAGTGATTAAAAGCCCTATTGATCAAAATTATGCTTACATGGGACCATAATGAGTTGGAATCAACTTGATGATGGATGGAACTTGAAAAAAAATCATTAAAAGGATGGGAATTCTATTATGTGATGTCTAACTAGTTCTCTTTAGAGCTCTTGTACATAGGGTCTCTATAAGTCACAAGTGACTCAATGGCACATAACAACAACAACAACTAGTTCTCAGCTTAGAATTCTTTGTGAATTGTGAAGCTCTTGACATTCTAAGTTAGTAGGTAGTTCTAGTTCACTTTTCTTCTTCTAAGTGTGTATTGTTGCTGTTGTTGTTATGTGCCAACAAGTCAACTTCTTCTCATAGCGACCCCATGTACAATAGCTGTGAACTCTGCCCTATCCTGAGCCAGTCTCACTGACTCTGACACACTCTCATTATCTCAGTTACTGTGTCAATCCATCTCGTCCAGGGTCTTCCTCTCCTGCACTATCCCCTCCACCTTTCCAAGCATGATGTCCTTCTTCAAGGACTGATCCCTCCTGGCCACATGCCCAAAGTCTATAAGATGGAGCTTTAGAACCCTTGCCTCCAAGGAGAAACTTGGTTTCGTCCTCTCTAAGACAGACCTGTTTGTTCTCTTGACTGTCTGTGATATGTTCAATACTCTTCTCCAGCACCACAACTCAAAGGCACCAATACTTCTTTGGTCATCCTTAGTCATTGTCCAGCTTTCTGGTACATATCAAGTGATTGCAAAGACCATGGCCTGGATCAGATGCACCTTAGCCTCTAGACTGACATTATTGCTCTTCAGCACTTTGGCAAGGTCCCTGATAACACATTTTTCCAGTGCAATGTGTCTTTTGATTTCCTGACTGCTGGTGCCAAGAGTGTTGATTGTAGACTGAGCAGGCTGAAATTGTTAACACCTTAAATTTCTTCTCCATCTATTGGGGTGCTACCAGTCAGCCCAGTGTTGCAAATCTTTATCTTTTTTTATCTTCAATCCATCTTGAAGACTATAGTCCTAGACCTTCTGCAACAAATGTTTCAGGTCCTCCTGAGTTTCATCAAACAGGGTTGTGTCATCTGCATAATGCAGGTTGTTGATGAGTCTTCCTCCAATCCTGATGCCACATTCCTCCTCACAGAGGCCAGCCTCCTGAATGATCTGTACTGCATACAGATTGAAAAGGTATGGAGACAAACACATCCCTGAAACATTCCTTTCCTGATTTTGAGTCATGCAGTGTTTCCTTGCTGTTTTGGGGACTGCTTCTTGGTCCAAGTATAGATTTTGCATGAGCACCATCAAGTGTTCTGGGATTCCCATTCTTCTCAGAGTTAGCCAGTTTGTTGTAATCCACACTGTCTAAAGCCTTTGCATAGTCAATGAAACACAGATAGACATTCCTCTGGTACTTTCTGCTTTCACCCAAGATTCATCTGACATGGTGATAATGTCTTTAGTGCCACAGCTTCTAAATCTAGCTTGTTTGGGGAAACACAAAATAAATAAGAGATATCTCATATCTCCACTTTTTAAAATTTTATTTTATTATTTTTGTGTGTGCATACCATCAAATTGGATATGACTGGTACAGGAGGATATTGTCCCTCATTCTCCAGCAGAGCGTCTGGTGGATTCTAACCGCACACCTTTGGGATTGCAGTGCAGCTTCTTGCCACTAGGCCACCAGAGCTCCCTAATATCTCCATTTTTAAGAACTTTCTTCCCACGTGTAAATATCCTTGACCTTCCATTCCTCTTACTTTCCTAGAGAGTGCATGTTGTTGGATAGTAGGATGGAAATAGAAAGAAATTATCCCATGTTCTTTTTTAAGGTGTAGTCTTCTCCATTTATAAAGTAGAATATAGGTGATAACATAGTCTATAGAGAGTTGTACTGCTTATCTAAAGAGGGCCAGTTCAAATCCACCAGCAGCTCTGAGGGAGAAATACAAGCAGTCTCTTCAGTCATTTCCAGCCTCTGAAAATCCATGAGCTCCAACTTGACAGCAATGATTTTGGGTTTTGGCAGCCATAAGGTGAGGAGAAATCCAAGCAGGCCATAAACTATGAAAACAGTAAGCAATGTATGCTCTGCCTTATCCTCACTTTCATTCTGGGCACCATCTTCCATCCTTTGGTGTAGCTTGGTGAAGTGTAAATTTTAAAGACTTGAAAGTTTTTTGCCAATTCCTTAAAAGTCTTCCAGAACTACACACTCTTCATGTTTGCTACTGAGAATATCTAGACCCATTTCCTCTCACTGCTTTCCTCTGCCCCCAGATTCAGCAAAATCTGGTTCAGAGCTATTTCAGGCCACAGGCCTGGAGAACAGAGATCTTAATTCTCCATTCAGTGTGCTTCATACATAAAAAAGAGAAAAGTGCACTTAACATCATATTTCAAAACAGTGGTTTTCACCTGTGGTTATGACCATTATTTTATGAGAATAGAATAGAATAGAAAAGAAAATAATCAACATAAGAAACATTTTGTGAATTTATGTTTCTAGTTTACATGTATTGTGCTGTTACAGTGTAAAATATGTTTCTAAATGTGAATTATAGGCTAAGTTTTTAAAATAGTATTTGAGTTGCTTATTGAGGATGTAGTTCATTTGAATGAACAGTAAAATGGAATTTTTAGTAAAAGCCTGAAACTAAATTCCCATACTTGAGTTTTAGCATTCTTACAAATGAATTTTCAAGACATTCCTTTTTATAAGTTGGAAGTACTTTCCGTAGGCAAGATTGTTACTTTTGAATTTAAAAAAAAAAGCAAAATG
This sequence comes from Elephantulus edwardii, assembly GCF_000299155.1. Taxonomy (NCBI): domain Eukaryota; kingdom Metazoa; phylum Chordata; class Mammalia; order Macroscelidea; family Macroscelididae; genus Elephantulus; species Elephantulus edwardii. The sequence continues at coordinate 896,696 of NW_006400020.1, read as the reverse complement.
CTTTTTTAGAGTGAAGATTTTCACCAGCAGCCCAGAAAATGTTAGGAATACTTCTATCTTCTTGAAAAAGCTAGTGTTAAGCCTTTCAAAGTCTTTTTTGTTTTGAACCTTTGGCTTGGTTCGAAGTATACCACTAATAGTACCCATTGTCATAGAGTCAACTCCTACTTCTAGTGACCCAATAGGACAGAATAGATAAAACTTTCCTATAAGATTTTCCAAAGCCACATTCTCTTGGTTTTTTCCTTTCTCTTGACAAGATTCTCATTTTCTGCATCTTCTAAACCTGCTCACTTTAAGATCAGCAAGGTGACAAAACTGATCAAACCCATCATGATCCCACCTACTAGGTACTGTTCACCTCATTCATATCATTAGCATAGTCACATCCAGTCATATGGTGAAAGCCAAATCAGGAGGCTCGGAATGATAATCAACCCATTGTACTACAGTATTTCTATTGACTATATGTTACTTCATTCTTAGATATACAATGCAAATAACTACAACTGTATAAACAAAGCTGTTTAGATTTATAATACAGAATCATAAATCATTTACTCCTTAAGAATTAAGGCTTTGTTTAGAGGGTTGCTATGAGTTGTGCTCAACTTGATGGCAATCAACAACAACAACAATAAGAATTATAGCTGCAAAAACTTACTTATATTTGTTAAAAAAAAAAAGAAAGAATAGGGAGGTTGTTTATTTGTAATGTTCCAGAATGGTGCCAAACCAATAACCTGGCTCGCAGAACACCCCCTGCCATGTTACTCTTCAGCCAAAGTATGGGCATGGTTAATGACTGAGATTGAGAAAAAAATGAGAATTCTTGAGTAAGTACACTTTATATTTTTTTTTTTTTTGCAGAGAAATATGCTAAATTCACTTACGTCATCATTTTCCAAGGAAATTTGTCATCTGCCATCTTTCCTCCACTAGCACATTCTGTAAGCAACATGACCAAAAAAAACCCCTGAGTTCCAGAGAAAAAATATTAAAACTTTACATTTTCTTCCGTCACTTGTCTCTTACTTCTCCTCTTTCTTTTGCTTTGCTTAGTTCCCATAAATGGTTTTCTTCATTCCCTCAATGAATGGTAGGTAATCCTTAACATTGACTTGTTTCTCTGTGCTTTTCAGTACTCCAGGAATACGTAACAATTATTTCTTCTAACTCAAATCCCTTGAAAGTGTATTTAAAGTGTGTAGCTAAGTATGCAAATTATGTTAATTTCTTGAGTAGCCAGGCACATTATCCAATTAGAAGACTGAATTAATTGGAACATTTATCAGGATGGTTCAAAGAGACTGGAATGGATAATGGTTTGATCCCAAAGCTGGAGATCCATTCCAAATACTTCACACTGGGCATCCTCCCAACAGTAGTTGGGTTGCTTTTCATACTTTTAATTAGCGTGCTGTATAATTAAATTGGTCAGCATTGCATTCTGTGGCTTTAGCTTTGCAATTAGTGCTTCTCGTGAAGGGTATAAATCTAGGGTTATTGTTTATGTGAACTTACCCATCTTGAGCCACATAAAAAAACGGGCTTCACAGGACTCCATTAAAAATCTTACCATCTACGTTATTGGCTTTCTCCATTGTAGGTTCTTATTTTTGAACTGTTTCTGTGGCTCTTTGCTAATGGCACTTTCCAGAGGCACTTCGGAGAGAATAAAATACAACATCTCTGAATACAAATTACCTGACATAAATAAAGTGGTTGCTCAGATATCTCAATATATAACAATTTTTTTAATAAGAAACCCCAATGCCTGCTTCAGTCTGGCCAATATTCAGAATCAGAAAATAGGAAGTAATTAAAATGTAGTGTGGTGATACTAATAACCGAGGGGGGGAAATGGAATGAATTCCAACTAGTTACAGTTTGTCATTAGTAAGAGTGTTTATGATTCATGCTTCCTTCTGCATTCATGTACTTATTTTTTAAAATTAAAAGGTGAACTAGACGTAATTATAATTTTAGCATTTAAGGAAAAATATGACTCATTTAATACTATTGGAGATAGACACAAAACCTGCAGCAAAAGTAAATATTGTTATTGTTTGTTGCCCTTGAATCTATTACAACTCATACAGACCTTACAAAAACCAGATCTGAACTTCGCCCTATCTTTCCTCATCCTCGTGATCTCAGATATACTCAGCCCCCGAGCATACGTTGTAGTCACTGTATCAATCCATCTTATTGAGAATCTTTCTCTCTGTTTCTGATCCCTCGACTTTTCCAGGCAAGATGCCTTTTTGCAGGAATTGGCCTCTTCCGACAACATGCCCAAAGCAGGTGAGACAAAGTTCCACCGTCTTTGCCTCGAAGGATGTACTGTCCTGATTGTACTTCCTGTAAGACATTATTGTTTGCTCTTTTGGTGCTCCATATGATATTTTGTTGATGATTCTGCTGTCATCGTTATTCATTGTCCTACTTTCAGATGCATAAGAAGCAATTAAAAAGACCATAGTAAATAAACTCTGTAAACAGATGGTTGAGGAAATTATAGGTAGTATGGAGTCTTTGGTTGATTTCAGTGGCTGATACATTTGGCTGTTAACTGAAATATTGGAAGTTTGAGTCTACCCTGAGATTCTTTGGGGAAAAGGCCAAGTCATTTGTTTACCCAAAATCAGTCATATAAAATCCCATGGAGCACATAAAAGGGGTCGTAAAGAATCATGATTACTTAATGGCATCTAGGAAAAGAGAAGTAAGTAGTGCGACATCTGTTTTGCACAAATATTATGATCCTTTCAAGTACTTGCATTATAATATATAAATTTTGTGAGAAAGTTCCTTAATTCTATTTTGTCCTTAATTTTAAAATTGTCCTTAATTAATTTTCCTTAAAATTAACTTTAAAAAGAATTCATTTTAGTTGTTTCAGAATTTATACCTTTATTAGTATCCAGTTATTAAAAACTTATGCAAGAGTACTTTTCCATATTCTACTTAACACGTAACACATACTTGATTTATTTACCCATATTATATTCATTTTATTTTCTTCTTGGGTTCCCTGTTTGGAATACTGACCTGTTACTATAGATTTTTTTAAAAAAAATATTTTTGTTTTATATTGGTTTTCATACAAAACTTGTATATATTGTATTTCACACTATGATTCATTCACACTCTATCATACAATCATTCCTATTCCTTGTGTTTTAGAAAATGAATCAACATTGAACTATATCCACCATTGACCTGTCTTTTCAGATCCCAACTGATCTTTTCCATTTCCTTTACTCCCTCCTTCCACCCAACAGACTGTTCCACCCCATGATTTCCCCACTGGCTATCCTTACCTCTTTGTCCCCACATCTTTCTAACTTAGACGCCCATATATGTTTTATTAGTTACTTTTCTATTTTTACAATATAGGTCTTATGCAGTATTTGTCCTTCTGAGAATGAATTAGTTCACTCAGCATAATGCTCCCTAGCCTCTTCCAAGTTATGTAGTAGTTTTTAAAATTGTTGTTCCTGAGTGCTATGTAGTATTTCATTGTGTGGATGCATCACAATTTCTCAGTCCATTCAGTTGTGCTTAGACATTTGGGTTGTTTCAGTTGTAGTTGGACATTTGGGCTGTTTTCATGTTTTTGAAATGTGAATAATGATGCTATGAACATGGGTGTACATATCTCCATTTGTGTCTCAGTTGTAATTTTCTCAGTGTGTATATCTAGTAGTGGAATAGCTGGATCATATGGAATTTCTATTATTCAGCTACAAAGCTGAATAATAGAAATGCCAAACAACATGGTGGTGGTTCCAGAATGATTGCACCATTTTACAGTCCCACTAACAATGTATGAGAGTTCCTATCTTACCACATCCTCTCCAACATGTATTGCTTTTGCCTTGTTAAACTTTGTCACTGCTACTGGGGTGAGATAGTTTCTCATTGTTATTTTGATTTGCTTCTTTCTTATTGCCAGTGATTTTGAGCATTTCTTCAGGTGTCTTTTGGTCATCTGAATGTCTTCTTCTGTGCAGTCTTTCCATGCCTTTTGCTTATTTTGTAAGTATGTTGATCTTTTTCTTGTGAAGGTTCTGTAGGATTCTGAAAACTTTTGTTATGAGACCCTTGCGTGAGATGATAATGCCAAATGTTATTTCCAAGTCATATTTTCCTTTGACTCTACTGGGAAAAGTTCTTGATGCACACAGGGATTTAATCTTTAGAAGGACCAGTTCATCAATTTTATCCTCTCCTGGCTGTGTTTGTCAGCCTCTTTATACCATAGGCTAGACCTTTTAAGCTTGGTCCCACTTTGTCTCTTATAATCTTTATGATTTTGAACTTGAACCCCAGGTCTCTGATCCACCTTGAGTTGACTTTTGTGTATAGTGTCAGATGTAGATTCTGCTTCAACTTTCTGTAGATAGCAGTCCAGTTCTGTCAGTACTATTTGTTGAAAAAACTACTGATTATGACTAAATGTAATACTGAGTGGTTTAGTGTATTTCTTTAAATCACAGTGTTAACATTTTTTCTTAAACACGCAATAATGATCAAAATTCAAGGATATATCTAAATTAAGAATTTGTCAGTTTGTCCTTCATTGACAAATTTTTGTGCAAGTGTGACTTAAAAATATTTGTTGATGATTAAAACCTTGTGTTTCTTCTCTCAAGATACATTCTTGACTCATTGTGCTATCTGACATAATGCATTATGAATAGACTTTGGCTAAAGTTGGAATTGTCGTGCACCATCGAGGTGGAACCAACCCATTCCTGACCCTCCAGAGGGTTTTCAGAGACAGTTAATCAATAATTGTATGGGAAGAAATTGCTCCTCCTTCTCCTGCAGAGCAGCTGGTGGATTTGAATGGCATGTTTTTGCGATTGCAGCACAGCATCTTAGCACTAGGCACTTAGTTGTGGTTGTTGTTATGTGCCGTTGAGTTGCTTGCAATTCATAGCGACCCTATGTACAAGAGTTCTAAATGCTGTTCTATCCTGTGCCAACCTAGCCATCTCAAACGCACTTATTCCCACCACTCCAGTCACAGAATCGATCCATCTCATCGAGGGTCTTCCTCCCCTTCGCCACCCCTCCACTCTGCCAAATATGATGTCCCTCTCCAAGGACCAGTCCCTCCTTGCAACATGCCCAAAGTATGCCAGACGAAGCTTCAGAATCCTTGATTCCAAGGAGCATTTAGGCTTCACCTTCTCTAGGACAAACGTGTTTGTTCTCCGAGCAGTCCATGGTATATTCAACACTCTTCTCCAGCACCACAGCTCAAAGGCATCAATTCTCTTTCTGTCAACCCTATTCACTGTCGAACTCTCTGATGCATAGCATGTAATTGTGAAGACTATAGCCCAGATCAGGCGCACCTTAGTCTCCAGCCTGACGTCATTGCTCTTCAGTACTCTTGAGAGGTCCCTCACAGCTGACTGTCCCAATGCAATTCGTCTCTTGATTTTCTGGCTTCTGTTATCAAGAGTGTTGATTGTGGAGCCAAGCAAACTAAAACTGTTAACTATCTCAATCTCTTCATCCATACTGATGCTGCCAATTATTTTTGTTTTCTTGACGTTGAGCTTCAATCCATATAGGAGGCTGTAGTCCTTGACCTTCTGCAGCAAGTGCTTCAGGTCCTCCTCAGTTTCAGCAAGCAGGGTTGTGTCATCTACATAACGCAGGTTGTTGATGACTTTTCCACCAATCCTGATGCCACATTCCTCTTTGTACAGCTCAGCGTCTTGGATGATCTGTTCTGCGTACAGATTGAAAAGGTATGGAGACAGAATACATCCCTGATGGACCCCCTTCTTGATTTTGAACCATGTAGTGTCTCCTTGCTTTGGTCTGACGACTGCCTCTTGGTCCAAGTATAGGTTTCGCATTAGCACCATCAAATGTTCTGGGATTCCCATTCTTCTCAGAGTCAACCACAGCTAGAGTTGCTATTATCAGAAGCATGGCATGGAGTATATTAAAGCTCACATGGTCTAACTGAATAGTTTATAAGAAAGCAGAGTGATCACTGCATAAATTTTTCTTTCCTGACCTAATCATCTGTATGTTCAAATTGTAGGTTAAAATTGTAGGTTTAAAATGTAGGTTAAAGTTGAAGATATGATAATAAACAACAAAAATGGATCACCTATATAATACAAAGTCACTCTGGTGGCAAAGAGGATAGTGCTACCAGTGTGAAAACAGGTGCTTCAAATCCACCAACTTCTCTTGGGCAATCTCCTGTTGTGTAGTTTGCAGACTCTGAGAACTTTATGGAGTGTCAGGTGTGAGTCACTTTTGACTCAATAGCAATGAATAAGGGGAGAGGGTTCTCTTATTTTGCTTTGTTTTGTAACTAAATAATAATTTTAACATTGACTGCTGTATGAGCTAGGTAAATGAGATATCCTCTCTGAATTTTCTTGCCTTCTCATCAGAAGATGAAAGAGTTCAGTTCCTTGGAGAGTTTTATGAGGATTCTTGCCACTGGGACAGTTGGCAGCACCATGTAGGTGGGGAAGAAATTGAGATTGTTAACAACTACAGCTTGCTTGGCTCCACAATCATTACTCTTAAGACCAGCAGTTGGAAAATCAGAAGATGAATTAATTGCATTGGGAAAATTTGCTGTCAGGGGCCTCTCCATAGTAATGAAAAGCAATGATGTCAATCTAGAGACTAAGATGTGCCTAATCGAGGCCATGGTCTTCACAATTACTTTCTATGTGTCAGAGAGTTGGACAGTGACTAAGAATGATCGAAGAAAAATCAATGCCTTCAAATTGTGGTGTTGTAGAAGAATCTTGAACATAAACCATGGACTACAAAGAAACCAAGTCAATTTGTCTTGGAGAGGGTAAAACCAAGTTTCTCCTCAGAGGCTAGGACTTTGAAGCTCCATTTCACATATTTTGGGCATGTGGCCAGGAGAGGCCAGTCCTTGGAGAAGGATATCATGCTTGGAAGGATTGATGTACAGTACAGGAGAGGAAGACCCTGCATGAGATGGATTGATACAGTGACTGGGGCAATGGGGGTTGGTGTGTCAGAATTGGTGAGACTGGCTAATGACAGGGCAGAGTTCAGAGGTGCTGTACATAGGGTCACTTTGGGTCACAGGTGACTCAACGGCACATAACTAAAACAAATGAGATAGATTAATGTAGACCACCTTGAGACATAACTTCTTGGTATATGAGGGAGACAGTAGGAAGGAAAGAAGGATGAATGAATAGATTGGTAGATTTTAATTGCCTTTGTTCTTCTAAAGGAAAAAAATTACAGGGGAAAAAATAAAGTAGCAACATGCAGTGAGAGCTGCCTTCAGAGCCCTTGTGATCTAAATTATTTCCTAAAAGCACTTGTAAATTCTAAGAAAATGAAACAAATTTCTGTTGAATATGTTAATTGTTATTCAAAGGTTATGTATCTGAATTGAGATTCTGTTCTGGGCAAAGAAAGCATCTATTACATTGCCTATTTTATAACACTTGGAGGTAATTTTGCTATTATTATTAAAATTAACTGTGTCATTAAGTCAGCTTTGACTCTGATGTCTGTTAGGTTCTGAGGAGTAGGAACCAACTCAGACCTGACCCTCCAGAGGGTTTTCAGAGGCTATAAATGATAGGAGAGGAGATTACCCATCTTTCTCCCCTTGAGCAGCTGGTGTGGATTTGAACCATCTGTCTGTGGGTTGGCCAACTAGAGCTCCCTTAGACTCTTTTTCCCCCTCTTCTTTTTTAATTGATATTTTATTGATAGTTTATAAGAATTTGGATTTCCATTCATTCATTGTTGCACATTTTCCTGCCTTCCCACCCCCCTCAAGTTCACTTTTCTCTTTGGAAAAAAAAATTGTTTCGTTACTATACAATTCCCCACTCCCACTCCAGTCCACTTTACTATGCAGCTCTTATGCTGGACTGTTGTCATACAAGTGAGTGACATCCACTGCCTAAATAACATACTTCCGTAAACTCTTTGAACTTTGGTAAATGTCAATAGATGTAGAGGGGTGTCAAGCCTTTTGTTCATAGGGTCGCTATGACTCGAAGGCAATCAACAACAAAATCAGTCTTATTTTTAAGCAGTTCTTTCCCTCATCTGTTTTGATGCAGTGTACATTATTTATTCCCTCTATTCTCAGTTCCCCCCCCAACCCCGATACCAGTCCTGTTTTACAAAAGTGTCATTATGCAGTATTTGTCCTTTTGTGACTGAGATATTTCACTCAGCATAATGTCCTCCATGATCACCCATTTTGTATAATATTTCATGAGTTCCTTGTTTTTCAGTATTCCATTGTGTGAATATATGACAGCTTCTCTATTCATCCATTTGTTGATGGGCACTTGGATTGTTTCCATCTTTTTCCTATTGTGAACAAAGCAGTAATAAACATGAATGTGCAAATATCTCCTTAGATGGCAGTGGAATTGCTGGACAAATGGTATTTCTATTTGCAACTTTTTGAGAAAGTGTCATACTGCCTTCCAGGGTGGCTGCACCATTTTTCATTCCCACCAACAGTGAATGAGGGTTCTAGTTTCCCCACAACCTCATCAGCATTTGTTGTTGGCTGCTCTGTTGAATTTTGATTTGCATCTCACTTAGAGATAGGGATTTTGAACATTTCTTCATGTGCTTGTTGGCCATCTGAATGTCTTCTTTGGTGAAGTGTCTGTTCATAACCTGTGCCCATTTTTCAATTGAGTTGTTTACCTTTATCTTGTTGTGGTGCTCAAGTATTCCATGAATTCTATATATAAGTCCCTTATCAGACATGTCATTACCAGATATTTTTTACCAGTCTATGACTTTTCTTTTTACCCTGTTGGAGAAGTTTTTAGATGTGCATAGGGATTTAATTCTTAGAAGGTCCCACACATTTATTTTATCCTCTCCTGGTTGTAGGTTTTTCAGGATTCTTGGAAGACTGTTCCTGTTGTGGATTAGGGCTTCTAGAGTTCTTCCAAGCTTTTCTCTGATGAAGTTTATAGTCCATGGATTTAGTGTTAGATCCTTGATCCACTTTGAGGTGCTTTCTGTGTATGGTGTGAGGTGTGGGTCTTGTTTGAGTTTTCTGCAGATAGTTTTCCAATTTTGCCAGCACCATTTGTTAAAAAGGGTATCATTTCCCTGCTTAACTGATTTCATCTCCCTGTCAAAAATCAGTTGACCATAGGTAGATGGGCTGATTTCTGGGTCCTCAATTCTATTCCATTGATCTATTTGTCATTGTACCAGTACCACACTGTCTTGACCACCATGGCAATGTAGTAGGATTTGAAAGCAGGGAGTGAGTGAGATGCCTCCTACCATTGGGGGCCACTCTCCATTCCAAATTAAATTGGAGATTGCCTTTTCCATCTCATTAAAGAATGGAATTGGTATGTGTATTGGGATTGCACTGAACATGTAGATTGCCTTTGTTAGAATTGTCATTTTCACAATATTGAGTCTTTCTATACAAAAGCAAGATATATACTTCCATTACTCCAGGTCTCTTTTTGTTTCTGGTAGTAATGTTTTATAATTTTCTTTGAATAGATCCTTTGTGTTTCTAGTTAGATTTACTCCCAAGTATTTAATCTTATGATTAGCTATTGTGATGGATATTGCTTTTCTTAGCTCCAGTTCTGTATTCTCTTTGTCACTGTAGAGAAATTAAATTGATTTTTGTATGCTGATCTTGTATCCTGCCACTTGGTCAAGTATATCCAGTAGTTTTCTTGCTGAGTCATTAGGGTTTTCTAAGTATACTATCATATCATCTGCATAACAAAATCTATTATTATGCTGTCTATAAGAGACACATAGATTTTCATGTGTGTCTCTGAAGATTATCCAAAGATGACTGGAACAGTACATCAGCAGAGAACTGCCAGAAGTCCAGGCTGGGTTTGGAAGGGATCGTGGTACTAGGGATATTGTAGCTGATGTTAGATGGATCTT
>NW_006400020.1:850514-884611 GCF_000299155.1 Elephantulus edwardii | reverse complement strand
AAAGGACCATTGACTCTCTAACCCAGCATCTCCAACAAATTGAAAAAGAGCAGCAAGATAATTCCTTAGACTTTTAGTGGCGTTATGTGTTAGAACAAATATTTCCTATACCTGTACCATTCTCATTAAGAAGTAATTAGGATATGGTGATAACAAAAAAAAAAATATCAAAAGCCTCATTGCCGTTGAGTCAGAACCAACTCATAGCTGACCCTCCAGTGGATTTTCAGACAGTAGATCACAGCGAAGGAGATTACCATCTTGTGGAGTGGCTTGGAGATTCAAACCATGTGCCTTCGGTTTAACAGTTCAATTCCTTACTACTGAGCTACTAAAGAAAAGACTATCAACAAAGCACAGTCTATAAATAAGGATGACCTGTTACCTACAATTCAAATGGGTAGAATCAGTACACTAATTATAACATTAGAAATATCTCAGTCACAAAAGGACAAACACTGCATAGTGCCACTGCTGTAGAATGGGACTGACATCAGGGTTAGGGTAAGAATGACAAAAACTGGATGAGTTTTGTATACTGCATTGAAACCGATGAGGGAGAGAACAGTTTAAAATCAATATATTTTAGGGCATTATGATTATCATAAGAGTCCGGAATGAAGGTTACAGAGTAGAGTATATTTGGGGTGCGGGTGGGGGGTGTGGGGGGATTGTATACCAACGAAGGAATTTTACTTTTCAAAGAGAAGAGCAAACTGAGGGTGGGGTGTGATGGGCAACAATGAATGAATGGAAATCCAAAATCTCTGTAAATATTCCTTAAAATTAGTTTAAAAAAAGTTTTACAACTTGGGCATTAGGGTATCTGTGCCGTATTGAAACTGGAAACCAAAATTATGAGAGAATGAAAAATATGATGTCATAGTCTATGTTCTCTAGGGTCATTATGAGTCAGGAACAACTCCATGGTAATATGCTTCATTTGGGGGAGTTTATTTTCTATTTAAAATTTGGAACATTTACAACTACTAGGACAGGTTTTTGTTTTGTTTTGATTTTATGCAGTAACTTGTAATAAGAGTTTATTGATTGCATCCACTTCCTAAACTACATGCCTCTGGAAACTCTATGAACTTTGATAAATGTCAATAGTTATAGAAAGGTTTCAGGTCTTTTGTTTATAAGTTCACTATGAGTTATGCTCAACTCAAAGGCAATCACAATAACAATATAATATTAAGGAGCTTTGTTGGGCTAGTGCAAAAAGTTGCACTGCAATCCTGAAGGCATGAGGTTCAAGGCCACTAGCCACTCTGTGGGAGAAGGATTGGAAATCTCCTCCCTAGTGATTAACTGCCTCTGAAAATGTTGGAGGGTCACCTATGAGTCGGTTCCCACTCTATGGTACACAAGAACAACAGTATAATATTACAAAGTTAAGCAAACTTTTTCTTTTCATCAATGATGCAAAGAACATGAAACAAGCAAAAGCAGAGAAAAAAAACAACAGGAGTAAGCTAAAGAGTTAACTTTCCCTAATGGTAGAAGGTGGATTCTTCAAGTGATGAACAAGATAAACTACAGAGGTATAAAAAAATAAGAGCTTCCTGGGGGGGTGGGTGGGGGGGAGATAAGAGCTTGTCTTTAATTTTATCTAATAAAACCCTATGTACAACAGAACACACGTAGAATGAAAGAAAGGGCAACTGAATACAGGACAGAGCAGAGTTTAGGGCTGTTGTACATAGGGTCGTTATGAGTCACAAGTGACTCTACAGCACATCATAACAACAACTTTTACTTTTCTATTTTATCTATTTAATCTTTCATAAAACTTACATAGATGTTCAATTAGTCATAGAGTTGAAGGGAGTGCTTCCTTATAAAATATGAGTACATAATCAAAAATGTTCGAAGACCACTTCTAAAGACACTAAATGGATTTATTTGTTCTAAGCTTTAATGTCATTGATAAGAAGAAAAACAGGCTAAAGGAATGGAAGTTTAATTTTAGTACTAATTGTTACATTGTTAGAAATTAGCTTATATAGATTTACATAGCTTTTATGTTGTTGTTGTTATTAGGTGTCGTCGAGTCGTAGACAACTCATAGCGGCCCTATGAATGAAAGGCCAGAGCACTAGCTTTTATGTTAAGGATATTTATATATTTTTCTAATTTTATTGTATCCTTCAATATTATTCTTACTAGGTAATAGACGTGATTGTGCACTCTCCTACGGGGTTTTAATGAATCAGGATCAACTCCATAGCGGGAACTAAGAATATTGTATGTGTAAGGAATTTGCTTTTGCAGTAGTTCATATTTAAAAAGAATATATTGTTGGTTGTTATGTTTATCGTCATGTTAATGGCTGCAGTTAGCTTTATTAAGATAACTGCATATGGTCAATCCAAGGGTTAATGTGTAACATTTGATTGCTTGGATTGGTCATGTTTTGGAATAAGATAGTAAAATTTCCTCCTGACAGTGTGTCATGAGTTACTTTTGCCTTAAGCCTAATCTTGAAAGAAACCTCCCTTGATGGTCTCCTTTCAAGAAGTAATTGCCTTGTATAGGTGAGCATTTCCAATGTACAGTATGCTCCACTCACTCTACTTCATGGTGATGTGAGCTCTAATAGATATTTGTTTAAAAGAAGTAATAAGCAGAACAGAAATTTAGTAAAATTAACTTGTTATGTTAGTGATAGAAATGTACATTAATTCAAAATTTATTTTCCTTTTAGTTCACAAGATGAGGAAAGACCTATGTCACCTTTATATTTGAGGTATTTATTTGATTTTTGTTGAACCTTACATGGTGATGGCAGAGGGTTAATAGCGTCTTTGTTTTCAAATCCTTTTCAGCAGAGCCTTCTACACTGTGGCCAGACTACACTTACTGGCTCCTTTCAACATACTGTTCCTGTTGAATTGTCTTCTTTTTTATTTAAGATCACTTAAAAAGCAATGTACTCTAGTTGAAAAGAGGGAAAGTTATTTTTGGTTTCTGATATTTTAAAATAATTATAATTCACAGATGTCTGGCTAACCATTTAAATTTTAAAAAAAAAATCTCAAGGATTAGACTATAATAAAAAATAAAAACCTCTGTGAGGCCATAGTCCATTGGGAGTTGCAGACTCAACCCAAAGGCAGCAAGAGAGGTCTTGTGGTTTGAATCCACCAGTGGGTCCACAGGAGAAAGAGAAGCAGTCTTCTCCATTCCATTGCGATTTGCAGCCTCAGGAAACCCATTGAGGTTCTGCTATGAGTTAGTTCCTACTTGATGGCAATGAGGGGTTTTTTTTTCAGTTTTATTTTCTGTGTATTGAAGGGAAGAAGGGCAATCATACATGGAAGAAAGCTCAGATCATGTTAGTTCATTTATTCAACATTAAACAAATTTCTAGAATTGAGTTATTCTTTTCCATCTAACTTCTATAAAGTCAGCATGTTGTTATTGTTGTGTTCTGTAGAGTTGGAACCGACCCAGAGCTGACCCTATGGTAGATGTTGTGAAGCACAGGAGGAGATTGCCCATCCTTCTTGGTGCGGAGCAAGCTGGTAGCCTCAAACTGTGTGCCTTCGCAATTGCAGTGCAGCTTCTTGCCACTAGACCACCAGAACTCATAGAATTAGTTGTTATATGAGATCATGACAGTCAGTATTTTATTTCTCCAGTGACCAGAAAGTCACTGTATAGATGCAGGTTTTCGATGAATAAATAATCAAACTTGGGTATAGCCTAAGCTCAAGTTTTTCCTATTGTATTTTTTCCTTGCCTACTCCAGAAGTTTGGAAAACATATGTAATATGCCATGATCATACGAGTTAAACAGTGCTAAAGGTTTTACTTTATTCTTCCCCAGCTTTGAAAAACCACTACTTTTAAAAAGAAATACCAGGATATAAAATGTAATATATAACTTGTTTAACTTAATAATTAATATGAATTGTTTCTGCAGAACCAGAGTAAAATTTACTTTTTTTTTTTTTGGTACCAGTAGTTCGGAAATGTATCATAGCACTTCAAGCATAAACTAGTAACAGCTTTTCAGTATGTTCTGCCCTTTAGTGACTTGAAACATATTGCATAATCACTTTGTGGTAAAGGAGGGAACATTTGAGGTTTCAATTTGAGACAACATGGTGGTTCATTTTATTCACCCTGGTTTTCTGCCAGCTAAATCAGCATATTCTGGTTCGTGGACTATCTCAACTATGCAATTACAGTGGACACATGAAGATGTTGTTACTGGGAACACTGTGGCTCTGGAATCCATGATGTAAATACACACAGGAATATCAAACAAATGATTATTTTTATATGCTATGGAAATTAAGGTTTACACCATACCAGATACTATAGCATTGGATGATGCAAGCAAATTAGAACCACTCCTTTGACGATTGGATTTTATTGCTCTGGGTCACATCAATCTGTGATTTAGATAGTAATGGATTTTATTTTGTTTACTATGGTGGCCTCTCCTTGGTGAGGGTGAAACCAAGTTTCTCTTTGGAGGCTAGGAATTTGAAGCTCTGTCTCACATATTTTGGGCACATGGCCAGGAGGGAGTAGTCCTCAGAGAAGGACATTATGCTCGGAAAGGTGGAGGGACAGAACAGGAGAGAAAGACCCCGGATGAGATAGATTGACATATTAACTGGGGCAGTGAGGTTTCTGTGTTGGAATTAATGAGACTGGCTCAGAACAGGGCAGGCTTCAGAGCTGCTGTACATAATGTCGCTATGGGGCACAGGCAATTAGGCAGCACATAACAACATAATAGTAGTCTAGTGGCAAAAAGCTGCACTGTAATCCTGAAGGCACGCGGCTCTAAGTCACCAGCTGCTCTGCAGGAGAAGGATGGGGAATCTCCTCCAATGTGTTAACTGCACCTGAAAACCTGCTGGAGGGTCAGCTGTGGGTCGGTTCCAACTTGAGAGTACACAACAACAATAACATTTGAGAAAAAAACATGTGGAGAAAATTGTTTCTAGATTGTAAACCCTCAAAGACACATAGATGTGTCTTGTTGTAAGATGTCATTGAGTCCGTTTGACTCATAGCAACCCTGCGTGCAACAGAACTAACTAAACACTCCTCAGTCCTGATTCAGCCTTATATTGTTGCTACCTTTAAAGCCTATTGTTGTAGTCACTGGGTCACCCTGTCTCATTGAAGGTCTTCCTCTTTTTTATTCACCTTCTGCTTTGAAGAGCATAATGTCTTTCTCCAAGCACTCCCTCTCCTAGCATTAGCCTGAAGTATGTGAAATAAAATCTTACCATCCTTGTTTACTTGTGTTTTATAGTATGGCAGATATTGTAAATACCTAGCTACAATACCTGATTCATTAGTGGAGTATTTAGAAACAAACTGTGCTTTCAGAGTGAAAGGAAAGGAAAACTGATAATAATAAATTTTTAAACTTTCGATAGAATCTATTTGACCTTTTCAGTGTTAAAAATCATACAAACTAAAATATAATAGAAGTTGGAGTGGTGGGAAGAACGAATGTATACACTAGCCAACATTTATCATAAAGTTGAGAGTTGCTGAAAAAGGACAAGTTGCCAACAGACATCCTTTCCATATGATGATTTAGTTTAAGCAGATAATTTTCATCAGTATGAAAATAATGGTCTGAAATAACAGGCTTTAAAAGTTCTTATATATAATTTTATAACATTATAGCTGTTGTTCATAGGGTCGTACTCAATGGTACCTAACAACAACAACATCATATGATTCTGTTAGTCTTACAAACTAAATAGAAATAAGGTTTATACAAGGATACAGCATTAGAATTCACGCATAAGGCACAATGGATTGCTTATGAAAGCAGAGATGGGAAAGCCTTTAGGGAAGTGGCTGAGAAAGGAATTACCTGAATTACTTAAATACAGATCCTAGGACCTAGCTTCTGCTTGAGAAAGAAGATGGGATACAGGGACAGGGAACCAGATAGACCATTTCAATAGGCATCTTGCTCTATTTTTACCTTGTGGAATGTGGATTTTTAGAGGCTGTAACTAGCACAGAAAGAGTTTGTGCCCTTTGCCCCCAAGAAGCAGCTGGTAGATTTGAACCATCTGCCTTTGGGTTAGTAGTGCAACTTCTTACCCACTAGGCCACCCAGGGTCCCTTCATAATTAGGTGTGATTCTTTTAAGTAGACTCACTGTCACTTATACTTCTACATTAAATATCTTCAGTGATAAGAACTCTCCCTTCCCTAATCCCAGTTAACTCACCACAGAGCTCTTTGTCCCTTTTTATGTAGGACAGAAATAGTAGCTACAGATCTACACCTGTTGTGATACCATTTGATAAGTTTATTGCAGCTACAGTAGCTCAAACAGTAGGTGTCATTGTTCCCCAGATACTCATTAGGGACCTCCAGCGCCATTGAAATGATTAAGGAAGGAAAAGGCAAAGCTAAGGTGTGCCAGACCCTGAGTGAGAGTGGCACAAATAAACACAACCCTACAAATTTAAGGTGAAAAAAACCCTTGGTGCAGAAATTGTATCCTAGCCTCTTTCATGTTGCAGACTGGAATCCAAAGCAAAAGAGCCCCTGTCTCAACTGCTCGGATTCTAGCAAAACCACTTGTGGTTATTCTGTCCACATTCAGCCTCTTAGTGTATGTATGCTTTTCCCTGTATTCCAGTCAGATAGGTCGTAGTCCTTGTCTGGGTCTGCCACCATTTATTTGAATCTCTAGTATCTGCAAAACTGAGTTTTGAGTTCTGTGATTTCCTTCCCCTGAGAGTTGTTGTTGTTGTTGTGTGCCATTGAGTTTGAACCGACTCATAGCTCCAGCTCATCCAAAGGCATGTGGTTCAGATCCATCAGCTATTATGTGAAAGAAAAATGCAATTTTTGTGCAATTAACTGCTTCTGAAAACCCACTGGAGGGTCAACTACGAGTCAGTTCTAACTCAACAGCAAATAACAACAACAAACTATAAAACATTAATTTTTTATTGTTAAAGCCACTTATTTGTGGTATTTCTGTTATTGTTGTTGTTGTTGTTGATTGCCGTC
The DNA here is from genome assembly GCF_000299155.1 of Elephantulus edwardii. Taxonomy (NCBI): domain Eukaryota; kingdom Metazoa; phylum Chordata; class Mammalia; order Macroscelidea; family Macroscelididae; genus Elephantulus; species Elephantulus edwardii. The sequence goes on along the minus strand of NW_006400020.1, from coordinate 877,591 downwards.
AAGTTGCACATGGTGCATAGCAACTCCATGAACAAAAACCCTTTCTATAACTTTCTATAACTCTCATTTCTCCAAGTTCATAGAGTTTCCAGAGGCATGTGGTTTAGGAAGTGGATGCCACTCCTGCTTCCCAACCTGTCCCAAAACTGGGAGCTCCACTATGGGCAGCCATTATGGCCTTTGAGACCCCAGTGGTACAAGCTTCAGCATCACAGAAAACCCAGATTACCTCAGCACAGCAAAATGACAGAAGAGTGCTGTATGACTTAGAAGAATGTTCCTCCAAAATATAGTTAGCAAAGGATTAAAATATAATACCTCAGACCTGGCTTATTAAATATAAGAGCCCTCCAGGAGGTTTTGTTGACTCTAAACAAGAGGCTTTAATAATTATTTAAAAAAACCCAAAAGCAAACAAAAAGAAAACAACCAAACATCCCACAATGACCCTCAACCAAAACAAGAGAGCATTTCTGTTATAGCCACACGGAAACATTATCTTTACTTACTTTGTGATGGTAACTCTATGTGTCTAGCTCTATGTGCCAAAGGGGATACAATGCCTATAATAGGAGCTAGTCTTGTTCTTCAGGCTCTGAACAACTCACCTAGTCTTCTTCCTTATTTATCTGAAATCATCTAGTAATTAAAGAGTGCCGGTGATGGAGTGCGTTACCAGTTGCACTGTTAAGCAAAAAGTCAGTAGATCAAAAATTAGCTCTGTAGGTGGAAGGTGGACCGTCTTCTCTCATTAAGATTTGTAGCATCAGAAACTTGGAGGGTTGCCAGAGTCCTGACAAGCTTACAGCAGTTACTTTGTTTTGATTTGCTTGGTTCTAGAAGCTACACTTATCTCCTCTTTTCTGGTGTTGTTTGGTCCCCGACCTCCCTGCAATCTAAACTCAAGAATTGAGAATTTTTTTGTCTGTTTTAGCCCTAGTTTTGACAGTACAAATTGAAGAGAAACCACTATTTTAACAGATTTGGATTTGATTAGCATGAGTTTCAGTAATTCATCCATTTTTAATTTTCCCAAAATGAACATCAAACACATTTACTTCTTAAGCTAGTGGTTTGGTGAACAGACTCGTTCCGTGTTCTGAATCACATCACCCTCACGTACCACACAACAAAACACGCCCTGATCCTGCGCCATCCTCACAGCCATTGCTGTATTTGAGCTCAGTGTTGCAGTCACTATGTCAATCTATGTTGTTGAGGTTCTTCCTCTTTTCTCACTGTGCCTCTGCTTTACCCAGCATCCTCTCCTTCTCCAAGGACTGTCCCCTCCTGATGGCATATCCAGAGTATGTGAGAGGAGGTCGCACCATCCTTGCCTCTAAAGATAATCCAAGCTGCTCTCTATTTTGTTAGTCTTTGGTAGTTGGAACCCAGAAGCTCTGGTTCAGGTTTCAGTTTTACAAAAGTCTTTAAACTGTAGAATTTATTAAGAAGAAAAAAACTTACGCTTAGATAAATGAAAATAAAAATAGTATCTGCTGTTTGATGATATCTAGAAGTTATGTCATACTACTTCTTACCTGATTAACAGAACATTTTTCTTTATTAGACAGCTTTTTTGGGGCACTATCTATCCAAACAACTTGTATTAGAATTTGTATTTTTGCAATTTTGGGGTTATATTTTTCTTTTTTAAAAAAACTTTCTTTAAGTAGAATATGTAGTTCCTAGGTTGTCATTTATAAGTTAAAATTACTTATTACCTCATGAGATTATGTTGGAAAAATATCATATATCAAATATTTATTTGTCCATAGGTACATTTTATGATGTAGTAAGTGAAATAAATAAAAAAACAAGTTGTCTAATTAATGAATGAATTTTTTTAAATGAAAATGATGAAGTCATCTATTAGGATGGCTATTCAAATAGCTAGCCATTCGGATGTCTGCCAGATGCAGATAACTGTATACTAAAATATTTCTTTTCATCATCATAGTCAACTAGAATAGTGCCTCTTAACCAAGGATTCACAGCATCTTCGTCTGTAGAGATCTTTAAAAATGCCTGGCTCTCAGTGGCCAACTTCTCTGTCTCAGAGAGAGCTGAGGTATCTATACTTTCAAAAAACTTCATAGACATTTTGATGCACAGTTGGGGAAACCACTGTTAGATGCCCTCAAGTCAATTATAACTCATAGGAACTTCATGTGACAGAGTAAAACTAACCCCTAAAGTTTCTTGAGAGCTCTGGTGGCCTAGGATAGAGAATTGCACTACCAAAGCAAAGGAAATAGCAAGAATTCAAATCCACCAGTTGCTCTGATGAAGTTGGACCACTCTCCTTCCATGTAGTTTACTGCCTCTGAGAACCTGCTGGAAGGTCCCACTGGAAGACAGTGAGCTGAGATGACTTGAAGGTTTTCTTGGCTATGATTTTTTTATAGAAGCAGATCATACCATCATCATTCTGGTGCTGTTAAGTCAGAACTGACTCAGAGTTAACCTTCTATGGGATTCTGAGGCTGTAAGTAGCACAGGAAGAGAGTGTCCATCTTTTTCCCCAAGTTGCTTATGGTAGGTAGGTCCAAACTACCAGAAAGGCCCTTTGGCCAGCAGAGTTCACTCCAGACCACACGACCACAGCAGATAGCCAAGTTTTTCTCCCACAGTACCACTGGGTAAATTTCAACCTCCAAACATTTGATTAGCAACCATCAATCAGGGCTCTTTATTTCATGTTGGTCTTGTGTACCAATAAGTTGGAAATGACCCAAAGCTAACCCTCAGGTGGGTTTTCAGAGGCAGTTAATCACAGGGGAAGAGGATTGCCCATCCTTCTCTCATGGAGGAGCTAGTGGATTAGAACCACATATCTTTGGGATTTCAGTACAACTTCTTGCCATTAGGCCACAAGAGCTCTCCTTTATTTCATGGTGAAGAATATGTAAAGACTTACTTTTTTAGGAACTCCACATTAGATTTTGTACTCTTGAAAACTCTTTGTACTCTGCAGACTAAGGTGCATCTGATACAGGCCATGGTCTTTGCAGTCAATTGTTATGCATCAGAGAGTTGGACAATGACCAAGGAGGATAGGAGAATTGATGCCTTTGAGCTGTGGTGCTGGAGAAGAGTGTTGAGGGTACCATGGATTGCTCGGAAAATAGATTCATCCTGGAGAAGGTTAAACTGGGCGGCTCCTTGGAGGCAAGGATTCTGAGGCTTTGTCTAACATACTTTGGACATGTAAGGAGAGACTGGTCTTTGGAGAGGGACATCATGCTTGGTAGGGTGGAGGGACAGTGCAGGAGGGGAAGGCCCTCTATGAGGTGGATTGATTCAGTGACTGGGGTAATTGGGATGGGTATATCAGAGACAGTGCGATTGGTACAGGACAGAGCAGAGTTTAGGGCTGTTGTACATAGGGTTACTATGAGTCGCAAGCGACTCGATGATGGCACATAACAACAACAACAACTCCTGAAAATCACTGATCATATTTTTTTTTACATAGCCAAAGATACTTAGAGATGCTTTGGGCAAAACCTCGAATGACCCAGGAAGCATCTAGAGAAGATGGAGGAAATACAGAGAATCATTTTAGCAAAAAGAATTGATCAACACTGTAATGTTTCAGGAAGAACCAAATGATCAAGAGCCACTGGTAATAAAGGAAGAAGTTCAAACTGCATTGAAGGCATTGGCAAAAAATAAGGCCCCAGGAATCGATGGATACCAATTGACATGTTTCAACTAACAGACACAGCCTTGGACGTGCTCACCAGTCTATGTCAGGAAATTTGAAGGACAGCTACGTTGCCAACTGACAGGAAGAGATCTCTATTTGACCCATTCCCATTAAGGTGATCTAACAGAATGTGAAAACTAACAATATCACTAATATCACATGCAAGCAAATTACTGCTGATGGGCTACAAGTTTATGTTTCAGTTTCCCTAGTTCCCTATGAGTCTCTTTTTTACTAAAATCAATTTGATAATAAAATGTTAATTCCTACTTTAGATTAGCAGTAGGTTACTTTCTGTAATTCCAGAAAGCTAGTTTATCATCTAAACTCCCGTAACAAAAGATAAACACTAGAGAGAGCACAGTAAAAAAATGGTAAAAGTAGCCATTTATCACATCATCAATGCGAATGGACTGCAAAACATATTTTTACTGTTCAGACTTCATGTTCTCCCATCTGAATTTACCACTAGCCACAGAGAAAGAAGGTTGTGGGGGAAGGCAGGCGAGGGACTGACTTGGAGTTTTTCCACTGTCTACTGCACTGACCAAAAAAGAAGTAACGTTCTCCTAGCTGAATAGAAGCTTATTAACTGCGACATCCCAAGTGGGGTTGTAGGGATTTTTCTACCTCTTTCCCTCCATTAGCTTCTTTATTTTTATATCCATCCAACAACAGAGATGACAGAGGATCTCCCTGGGATTCTCGGTCAACCCAACACGAAGCATCTGAGAAGGGGATAAAGCCGGCAAGATTATTGGATTTAGTGCATTCTCTCAAGTGTATGTTGCACAAAGACAAATGGCTTTTTTTTCCCTCCCTAATACTCCAGATTAGTCATAAAATTGGACCAAACAGTAAATCCACCTACGTAGGCGTTAGGGTTTTCAGTGGAAAGAGGGATAAATCATCTACTTAGGACAATTTACTCACCCAGGTTGTTGGCAATGATTCTATCTAGATTCATTTCTCCCCTTATAACCACTGTGGATCAGCAGTCCTTTTTGTTTTAAGTTGTTGTTGTGTGTTGTTTTGTTTTTGGCGGGTTTGTTTGTGTAGGCTATTTTTTTTTTTCTCCATTTTTCTATTGGTTGCTAAAAGAGGCTATTTCTTAGACAAGGATATCGTGGTTAGAAAGATGGAGGGTCAGCAAAAGAGAGGAAGATCCTCAACAAGATGGATTGACACAGTGACTGCAACATTGAACTCAAGTATATTAGAGATGCTGAGGATGGCAAAGGCTAGGACAGAGTTCAGGGTCACTATGAGTCACACTTGGGTCAAGGGCACGCAACAACAAAAATTGTAATTTAGAGACATCTGGTGGCATAGTCCACAGGAAGTTGTGCTGCCAACCCACAGATTAACTCTGGTGTTTGAATCTACCAGCAGCTCCAAGGAAGAAAGATGTATCTGTTATGTGATTTACAGCTTCCAGAAATCTGCTGGAGGGTCAGCTATTGAGGCACTTCTGATTCAATAGCAATGAGCTTGAGTTTGAATTGTAGTTTGGGTGAGTGTTTTTAGTACCAATTGGTTTTCCATTTAGCAGTTCATATACATTTTCTTTTGTTAAATTGATTGCAGTTATCACAATGTAATAACACTCTTCTCGTTTCCTCCTTGTGCTTGCCATTTCTGTTCACTCTTCTTTCCTATCCCTTCCTACTTTCTGACCTTTAACTCTGGGAAAATGCAGCTCTTTTGATCTCAAAGAGCTGATTTTTCTCAGGAGGCCATGTCTTCCTGGGGTCACTAATAGACCTATCATTTACCTGACCATTGAGCTATGGAGAAGACTTTCAGTGGCAGGTTTTTGAGATGTCTAAGAGTCATAGCATCAGGAGCCCACCCAGCCCTGTTAAACCAGTGAGCCTGGCCTATTATCATTTTACTGAGTTTAGGTCCACTTTTTTTGTCACTCTATCTGTTGTTAAATTCTGTTGAGTCAAACACAACTCATAGCAACCATATTAAGAAAAGACCTGAACCCTGTTCTATAACTATTGTCATTTCTCTAAGTCCATAGAGTTTCCAGAGGCATGTTGTTTAGGAGGTGGATGCCACTTCTGGTTCCAAGCCTGTCTGAATCTGGGAGCTCCACCAATCACTGTCCACCATTGGTAACCATTATGGTATTTGACACACCAGTGGCACAGTGTTCAGAATCACAGTAACCCTAAGTTATCTCAGTACAGCAAATTGACAGGCCAGTACTGTATCTCTTAGAAGAATGTCCCTAGGACCTCCTATTATGAGTCTTTTCAGAGCAGTCCACAGTGGTAGCTGGACATGGTCCAGTTCTGGAGTTAAGGTCATGTAGGTTGAGTTTTGTGTGGATCATTAGGCTTCCCTCGCCCTTCAAAAAACTTTGTGTATATGAATGGTTCTTGGCTCTGGACTTTACTGAAGACTTTAAAAAGCAGAAACTTAAATAGTTCAGTCTTTGGACTAGTTGTCTCCTTGAATTGTCGTTTGTGTTTGTTTTTTTGTTTTGTTTTTTTTATTTACTTTCAACAGGGAGTCACCAAAAGCTGCAACATAGATGACCATCTGCAAGCTTTTAAGATCCCAGCTACTACTCACCAAAGAGGATATAGAACATTGACTTTGGGCCCCTACAGAGCAGTTCTGCTCTCTACACATGGGGTCACTGATGAATTGGAATCTTCTAGATAGTAACTAAACAGCAAGAACTACTAAACAGAAATATGCCATGTGGGATTTGTTAGGAGAAATTGCAAACTAAGAGGAAGAATGGTTTGCCCTGAAGTCTCAGAATAAATATAGATTTTAAATATTTCTTAAAAATAATTGATTCAAAACAGAACTTAGAAATAATATTCTCAGAATATGCTAAAGAACATGACTGGCCTCCTTGAAATAATACTAGAAAGCTGTAAAGAGAGAATAGATTTAGAATGAAATGAATGGTTAAGGGAAAGGGGACCAAGAGGTAGTATATTTACATATATACATATAGAGAGAGAGAGAGAGACTTAAATGAAAAAATTAAATTATTGTGGTTAGGGTTTTATTAATAGATTATAACTTAAAGAAATTTAAGGATGTTATAGAATGTACATCAGAGTAGGCTTAGAATGCATTTCAAATGACCACACCAATGTTGTTGTTGTTGTTATGTGTCATCAACTTGCCTGTGACTCGTAGGGACCCTTTGTACAACAGTTCTGAATCCTGCTCTATCCTGTGCCAAATTACTGTCTCTGACTCACCTACCCCATTACCCCAGTCACTGAGTCAGTCCATCTCATCCTGAGTCTTCTCTTGCCCTATCCCTCCACCTTCCCAAGCATGATGTCCCTCTCCAAGGTTCCTCCTTGCAACATGCCCAGAGTATATCAGATGGAGCTTCAGAATCCTTGCCTCCAGGTAGCACCCTAGTTTCATCCACACGATAGAAAATTCAGCTGTGTCACCGGTGAAAGTAGGTTTTGTCATGACCACATAGCTCTACATGTGAGATTGGTTTGGTTTGTTTCGGTCTGGCCAATTCTTTTTTTTTTTTTTTTTTGTCTGGCCAATTCTGACCCTTAGGAGCCTATAGCACATTGTAGAACTGTCCTGTAGTGATTCCAAGCTTGTACCCTTTATGGAAGCAGACTGCTACTTCCTCCTCCTTAATTAGACCACCAGCCTTTCAGTTAGCATTAGAATGCTTGACCGCTGTGGTGTTGCTGTTGTTGTTAGGCGATGTCAAGTACAATTCATAGCAACCATATGAACAACAGACCTGATCCCTGTCCTATCCTGTGCCGTCCTCATCATCTCTGACACAGTTGAGCCCATTGCAACAATCACCATGTCCATCCATCCGTTGAAGGTCTACTTCATTTTCCCTGACCCTCCACCTTCCCAAGCATGAGGTCCCCTTCCAGGTAATTGCTTCTCCTAGCAACATGCCATCTTTGCCTGTAAGGAGCACTCTAGCTGTCAGATCAGGCAGGGACTCTTAAAAATGTGTGTTGTTACCCAGCTAATGAAAAATAAAAACAAACTACGCATTGCTAGTTACCAGTTGGTTCAAGACTCATGGTAACCCATGCATGTCAGGAAAGAATTATGTTTTCCACAGGATTTTCAAGGACAGATTTTTCTAAAATTGATTTCTAGGTCTTTTCGCCAAGGTATCTTTGGATAAATTGACTCTCCATTTTTCCTAATGCAACTTTGTACATTAATACTGTGTACCAGTCAGCAACTTCAAGCTACAAGTGCTGCTGTTGTCAACAGGCCCCAAGTATAAGAGAGGAAGTTTCACTACCTTTGCCTGTAAGAAATATCTTGACTTCACTTCCTCCAAGCCACATATAGTTGAAGGAAACCATTATTTTCCACATGAACTTATTTACTTTGTATAAATGTTGATTGCATTTTTATCTGTCATAGAATTATTTCCATGAATAAACCATATTTATGGAAGCAATCTCTATCATTAAATGTGCTAGAAATCTTGTTATTGGTGAATTATTAAGCATATCCCATAGGAATGATGGGAGTGGTTGGATACCTGACCTGTGATAATGTAGAACCAAATAAACCACAAATATGACCATTCTGTGTCATAAAAGTAAATGTGCAACTATAAATTTTTTGTAATGATTTAACTTTAGAGCAATACATTTAAATTTAATCATGTTGTAAACTTTTAAAATGGAAAGACAACTAGAGAGATCATTAACTAGGCCTTTCCTTTTCTGTATGGAGAAATCAGCACAAAGCAGTCAAGCTGAATAACAGTGTGCCTACAATTTCAGCTAATTAAAGTGTCAAGCCAGAACTTCTCATTTCTGATTGCCAAGGAAAAAAATGTTTTCTTCTCATAAGGATTTAAAAAAAAAAAAATTAAAACAGTGCACGCATTAGAAGTGTAAACACATTAGTCATACTGGAAAAAAATCTTTAAAAAATATAAATTTGACAGAAATGTGCCATCAAAAGTATATTGTTTAACCACTAAATTTTACTATTAATTTAGTCACTTCTTTACATTCTGAAAAAAGCTCTTTAAGACTGAGTGAGATAGCTCTGATTATTTATTAACCTTGCCTTTTGTTGACATTGCTTTGTATGTTTCAAAATGGTATTTTTATTAATAAAATATTTAAATAGCTATTCTGCTTATCTTAGTAACTGAAATGTTAAGGAATTCTAGGTGCAAGATTTTAGAGCCTCGTCTCTTAGTGGTCCTCAGAACAATGGCATTTGCAGTTCAGGAGCTTAAGACGAAGAGCTCTGCCAGACCCCATAGTCACTGAATCAGAGCCTGTTAGCTCCCTCGTTGATTGCTGTGCACATTCAAGTTTGATAAATCCTTGCTTACAGAATTAGACATCTTAGAACCTGGTCTTATTATTTCTTTATTTGTTTCTTCATCATCTTTCTTTCCATCTCCCTTGCCCCACTCCAGAAATCAAACATGAAAACATCAGAGTTCCATTAATAACAAAAAAGATAAAAATGTGTGGACCATAAGACAGGAAACTCATCTTCTTCTTCCTCCTGAGTTATCAGGGAGATTGATTGGCTAAACTTATGCTTTTTTGTGTTTAGAATGCTTTTAGCATCTGGCAGATCCATATCCTTTTGAATCTTCTGGTTCTCCTTGAAGCATTGTTCACATTGCTCCCTGCTCCCGAAGCCAAAGTTTTGCAACTCTATTGAGAAGGGAAGTACAGGAGTTAATTATACAGTGTTGAATTTACACTGGGTGAGCCACAAAGCATCAAAAGCAGGACTGCCTGTTCCAGTTAAGGGTAAACAGAACAGCACAAGACTCATTGTGGGTCATGTAGCCTGGGAACCCTGTGAATAACAGGCCTTGTGAGGCAGAAAAGAAATGGTTATAATTAAAATAAATGTAAAATACTTAAGTCCAAGCCTCTGTATACAAAGATGACTCCATTGAGTTTCTCAGAGTAAGTGACAGATTAAAAGATAGTCTAGCATAATGATTAAGAGCTTAGCCTCCAGACTAAAACTTTCTGAGTTCAAATTCTAACCCAATCACTTTTGGCTTCATGATTGTGGGTAATAAATTACATAGCGTCTTAATTTTTTTCATCTGAAAATAGGGAAAACAGTAGAACCTACCTCATAGTTTATTGTAAATAAACAGTAAAGGAGAAAATCTACAAGTGATGCAAGTAGTTTGTGATTGGCTGCTAACCAAAATGTTGGCAATTTGAACCCACTGCTGGTGCCTTAGAGGTGAGGAGTTGTGCTGCCGACACAAATGTGTGCAGTTCAAATCCTCCAGTTGCTCTGTGAGAGGAATATGCATAGCTTCATCTCATATGATTTACTGCCTCTGATAACCTGCTGGGGGCTCAGCTATGAGTCAGTGGTTCCTACTTGATGGCACATGTCAGTAACAAACAGAAGAAAAGGCCTGGCAATCTGCTTTCCATTAAAGATCCTAGCCAAGATAACCTATGGAGTAGTTCTACTCTGTAACATATATGGGGTCACCATGAGCTTGGGCCAATTCAATGGTAGCTAACAATGACAATATATGAAAAGTATTTAGCACACTATTGATAACACAGAAAGTACTCAATAAGTGTGAAGGTTTTAAAAAGTGAATTCTATATTATTCTTCTGATCAGTTTCCCTTTTGTGCAATAAAATGGTTTTATGTAATTTTCCTGAGCTGTAGCTGTGGTTTATGGCAACAAAGGAGGGGGTGGGGGGTGGCGCGGAAGCTGTGATTTTAACTAAAAGGAATTTATCTGGAGCTAAAGAGTGTTGGATATATCTGGAATAATGACAATTATGTTATCTACGGTGATAGTAGTGGTGGAAAATATGATCGCAGAAAATGAGAAATACCAGAGTCCCTTGAGGCACTAAATTATGAGTTAAAAGAGTAGAGATATACATGTACCTGAAAAGAAAAGCCAAGAGACGATTCCCAAGGAACATATCTGGAACATATTCATATGCTGAAAGTTAAATAATAGAAATTATTTAAAATTATTTAAAGGTAATCATCACCATTGGTCATTACAGCTTTTATTTTCTTTGTGTAAAATGCCTTGTTGCTGTTGTTGTTATACGCCGTCAAGTCACTTGTGACTCATGGTGACCCTGTGTAAAATAACCCTGAAACCTGCTCTATCCTGTGCCAATTTTATTGTCTGATACACTTACCCTCATTACCCCAGTCACTGAATCAAGCCATCTCATCAGCGGTCTTCCTCTCTTACGCTGTCCCTCCAACCTTCCGAGCATGATGTCCCTCTCCAAGGACTGGTCACTTCTTGGGACATGCCCGAAGTATTTCAGACGAAGCCTCAGAATCCTTGCCTCCAAGGAGCAGCCTGGTTTTACCCTCTCCAGGATGAGCCTGTTTGTTCTCCTGGCAGTCCATACTATATTCAATACCCTTCTCCAGCACCTCAGAGGTAAATGCCTTACACAAAAAACAAAATTATTTTAATAATTGGGCAAACCTTAGATACAGCCAAGTTTTTTTCTTTAAAAAGTCAATATTTGACTTCTTTTTATAAGCATCGTCTCTTAGTTTACTGTTGTTGGATACCGTCAAGTCAACTACAACTCATTGCAACCCTGTGAACAACAGATGTGAACCTCGCCCTTTCCTGCGCCGTCCTCACCAGCTCTGTCGTGCTCAAGCCCTTTGTATCAATCCACCTTATTGAGGGTCTTCCTCTCTTTCGCTGACACTAGAGGGCAGAATGTGCAAAAGTAACGATAATACTATAGGTCAATCCTCTTCATGGTTATATGCACCTGAAGCACAGGCAAGAGAAGAATTTCTGAAGAGTTTAATCAGATAATGTTTTACAATTTTGTCATTCAGTTAGATGTTGACAATATTTTAATGTGTTTGTATGTAATTTAGGCATAAGACAAAATGGGAAACTAGTGCAAGTTTGTAGATGTTCCACTAATAGGACTGTAAATAGAGTGTAAAATATTTCCCAACTTAAGGGAGTTAGGATGAAAGAGTGACTTAGAAAAGATGATTTAGAAATAGTTACACCAGAAAGCAGTGTTGACACCTTGTTCTGTATCTACTAGGATCCTGCTGACCCTGCCTGTTCAGAAATGAATTTAAGAAATATGTATTGTTCTGTTGTCTTGAAGGTTCGATTCATGCTGGAGAGAGCCTGGGATAGGTAGAATTGGTGGCTGGAAGGCAGTCAGCAACTATTACATTAATCTTTTTAGATGACAGTAGGTGAGAGGAAGAGACTGGTTTCCAAGGTCAATTGTAGATTTGTCTGTCATAGACACTTTTAAAGGAAACTGATGGCACAATTTAGCTCACTGCTTTCAAGTAGGTCCAAACCCACTGCAGTCCATCATCAGCCTTTGGTGCCTCTGAATCACAGTGGGAACAATGGTCCCGTTTTCTCCCCCAGAGCTGCTGATGAATAGAAGCACCTGAGATGCATGGCTTTTGAGTTAGCATTGCAACACACTAAATAATGTACCACCAGGGATCCCTGTGATGGTGCAAACTGTTTGCAATCAACTACTAACCAAACAGTTGGCAATTCCAACTCAGCCAGCAGCTCCATGGAAAAAAAAGTCCAACATTCAGCTTCCACAGTGATTCCAACAAAAAAGAGCCCATGGTGCAGTTCTCTGTAACATGTGAAGTCACTTTGAATCTGCAGATAACTCTGCAGCAACTAAAAACGGCCATCTTTTAAAATGATTTTAAAAAAATCTGAAATAACCCACTGTTCAGAAATAAGCGACCAGGATCATCTCTTTTTCTAGAAATAAGTAAAACTCCACATCTGTCAGTGGATGGTTAAATAAATCACTTGGGATCTAGTTAATTCCTTCAGCCTATAATACCTTCTGGAGGCTTGGTTCATGTTCTCTGACCTCCATCTAATCTGACATTTTTTTCTTTGCTGTTTTTCCACAGTGCTCATGTGTCTCAAGTCAGCAGTGTGTCGACAACTGGAGAGTAAGTTATTTGGAATTTTTTTCCCTCTTTCTCATTTATTAAAAGAACAAATAATTCTAATGACATCGCCTACTGAAAATTTAAGAAAATAAGCAATCAATGATCACTGTTAGAAGAACTCTACACAGAAGAAAGGTTTAAATAAGAAACTCCTATTTGAGCTTTTTCTGAGTGCATCATTAAAGACAGTGCAACCATCTGAAAATAGAAACTTTTTGTTTGCTTCATTAGCAATAATGTCATGGGCAATTAATATTTGTGAAACAGCCTCTGTACTTTGAGAGTTATCTTGCAATGGGAGATCCCATTAGATGTTGAAGTATTAACTGAGTCGTTCATTTCATTTAGCCTGTAGTTATTGAGTGCCTGCAACGTGCCAAGCATAGTGTCAGGTCTGTGACTTCCAATTTACCTTCAGTTCTGCCTTGAGGGACTTAACGGATTAATGTTATTATATGAGAACTGATTCACAGCTTACCCTCTAGCATATTTTAAGAGATGCTAAATCACGTGGGAGGAGATTGCTCAATTTTTCTCCCTCAGAGCAGCTGGTGGATTTGAACAGTGTTCCTTTGGGTTGACAGCACAACTCCTTATCACTTAACTATCAGAGCTCTCTTTAGAAACTAATAGGGACCCAAAAAGAGAAGCAAGTAAGTGATGGAGTAAACCCTTTCTCTGAAAGGCAATAGCAGTACAGTACTAATGATGTTAGCCATATGCTTCCCTCCCCTTCCCCAAGTCTACTAGTTGCATGGAGAATAAAATCTAAGCTCTACTTATCTGCCCTCTGCCTACCTCTCTGAAGGCCTTGTTCATTACTCTTCAGTGTCATGACTTTTCTGTTCTTAGAATAGGCCAAATTAATTCCTACCTTAACATCCTTCTGTTGTGAAAATGGTTCATATACTAGCCTAAAGCTTGGAAGTTCAAACCTACCCAGAAGCACAGTAGGAGAAAGTCCTGATGATCTGCAACTCTAAAGATTAGAGCTGAGAAAAGCCTCTGGAGCACACTTCTCTGTGACACACATGGGCAAAGTGGTTTGAAATGAACCTACTAACAGTGGGTTTGTAGTGGTGCAGAGAGACTTTGTAATGGATGTTCCTCAACCTTGCTGACACTTTATTATTCACCTGTTTGTTCAAATACTATCTTGTCAGAGCAGCCATCTCTCGTTTTCTGTAGCCACTGCCCATCTCATTATTCTGATTTTTTAGAGAATATGCCATTGTCTGAAATTATATTGTTATCCACTTTGCCCATAAGAATATAAACTCCATAAAGACGATGGATTATCTCTCCTGGTCATTGATGTGTCCCTAGCACCAGTACATTAAAAAAAAAATATATATATTTTGATTTGCTTACAAAGTTTGTATACATTGTGTTTCACACTATTCTTCATTCCCATTGTGTTTTGAACAATTATTCTCATTCATTATGTTTTTTATTATTATTAATTTTAATAGACATTTACAGAGGTTTTGGATTTCCATTCATTCATTTCCGCACTTTTCTCCCTGCCCACCCCTCCCCACCAGCTCGCTTCCCCCTCCAAAGAGAAAAAGAAAAAAAAATGTCTTCATTAGTATATCATTATGTGTTTTAAATTTCATTTTATTAATTTTAATGAACATTTACAGAGATTTTAGATTTTCATTCACTCATTGTTGCACTTTTTTCTTTGTCCCCCTCCCCCCAGTTTGCTCCTCTCTTTGAAAAGCAAAAGATAAGCTTCTTCATTGGTAAACAATCCCCCCAACCTCGACCCTGCCCGCCCCACCCCCAATGCACTCCACTATGCAACCTTAATTCTGGATTCCTCTGATAATCATAATATGCTATCATATATCACTTTTAAACTGTTCTCTCCCTCATCTGTTTCAATTCAGTATAGGTAATCTATCCAGTTTTTCTAAGTCTTACCCCAACCCGGATGTCAGTCCTCTTTTACAATGGTGGCACTATGCAGTATTTGTCCTTTTGTGACTGAGATATTTTATTCAGCATAATGTCCTCAAGGGTCACCCATTTTGAATAATATTGCATGAGTTCCTTGTTTTTCAATGCAGCATAGTATTCCATTGTGTGAATATATACCACACCTTCTCTATCCATTTGTTTGTTGATGGGCACTTAGGTTGTTTCCATCTCCTTGCTATGTTTTATAAAATTGATCACTTTTGGACTATGCCTATTACCCTGTCTTTTCAGGTCCCCACTGGACCTTTCTCATTTCCTGTACCTCCTCCCTCCACCTACAAAATTGTGCAGCCCTGTGTTTTCACCTCTGTATATCCTCACCCCTCTGTTCCCAACCCTTTCCACTGTGGATCCCTGTACATGATTTACTAGTTATCCTTCTATTTCTACAATAATGGTTATATGCAGCATTTGTCCTTATGAGGCCTAGTTAATTTATTCAGCTTAATTCCCTCCTGTCTCTCCCAAGTTATGCAGTATTTTTAAAAAATCATTGTTCCTGAATGCTGAATAGTCTAGGATAGGAAAAAAGCTGACAAATGCAGCCAGAAATGCACAATCTGGATAGGATAAAACTGATGAATGGGAGCTTCTAAAGGGTAAATACCCTGTAGGCATCAAAAACTTGTTCCAGTAGGGTGAAAAAGAAAACTTATTGGCTGGGAAAAAAACATTTGTCAATACCATCTCAGACAAGGATCTCATAATGAAAGTTTATAGAATAGTACTGGGCCTCCATAAGAAAAAGACTGATAACCCATTTATAAAATGAGTGAAAGACATGGAAAGATTTTTCACAGAGGATGACATATCTAAATGGCCAAAAGACACATAAAGAAATGCTCCAAATCATTGACAATAAGAGAGATGCAAATAAAAACCACAGTGAGATATCATCTCACCCCAGTAGCCGTGGTAGTTTAGCAGGGTAGCAAGCAATTAATACTGGAGAGGATATGGAAAGGTGGGAACTCTTATAAACTGTTGGTGGGATTTTAAAATGGTATAACCACTCTAGAAGGCAGTTTGGCACTTCCTCAAAAAGCTGAACATAGAAATTCCATTATCACCCAGCTATACCACTACAAGGAATATACCCCAAGGAAATTATAACCGAGACATAAACAGAGATTTGTATACCAATGTGCATAACAGCATTATTCATCATTGAAAGAACCTGGAAACAGCCCACATGTCCAAAACAACTAAATGGATTGAGAAATTGTGCTGAGTTATACAATGGCACTCAGGAGCAATGATTTTGAAAATTATTACATAACTTTGGAGAATATGGAGAGCATTATGCTGCATGAACTAACTCGGTCTCATCCTATATAAGGCCATTACTATAAAAAAATAGAAGGATAAGTAGTAAAATGGGGGGCAAAATGGAAAGGGATGGAAGCAGAGGGATGATGGTGAGCAGGGGGAAATCATGGGGTTTCACAACTGGTGGATGGAGGGAGGTGGTAAAGGAAATGGTAAAGACCTGGCAGGGATCTGAAAAAAAAAATGGGGTAATGGTGGACATAGTTCAATGGTGATTAATTTTATAAAGCACAATGAACAGAAATGATGGTATGAAGCACAATGTGAATGAAGGATAGTATGAAACGCAATGTATATGAATTTTTTATGCAAACTAATATAAATTTGTGTTTAAAAAGTACATCTGGAAAATCTAAATGTCTTTAATTTTTTAAAAACTATAATTTAACTCAGTGCTAATTCTCAATCTGAACATTAGATAGATATATGTGTAAGTTTGTGTGTGTGTGGTTCTTTTACAAGTGAAGGAAACCTATTTTGAAGAAACTGTTTAGAATTTTCGTTGCCAGATTATTCAGAATTAAGTAGCGTGGTGATAAAAGAAGGATTAGACATGTTGAAGGATTATGCAGCTTTAAATATGATATCATTTCTATCTGATCGTGCACTCTTTTTTTTTAAAGAATCTTTTTTTATTCACGTTATTTTCTCTTTCTTTCCTGTCTTTTTTTTTATAATTTTTTTTTTTTTTACAGAGGTTTTGGATTTCCATTCATTCATTGCCGCAATTTTCTCCCTTCCCACCCCTCCCCACCAGCTTGCTTCCCCCTCTGAAGAGAGAAAAGAAAAAAATTCCTTCATTAGTATACAATTGCCATGTCCCTTCCCCCCACCCTCCACCCCTAGTACACTTCTCTATGCAACCTTAATTCTGTATTCCCGTGCTAACCATAATACTCAATCATATATCACTTCTAATCTGTTCTTTCCCTCATCTGTTTCAATATACATAATTTATCCAGTGTTTTTCTGTCATACCCCCACCCTGATGTCAGACCCATTCTACGACAGTGGCACCATGCAGTATTTGTCCCTTTGTGACTGAGATATTTCACTCAGCATAATGTCCTCCAGGGTCACCCACTTTGAATAATATTGCATGAGTTCCTTGTTTTTCAATGCTGCGTAGTATTCCATTGTGTGGCTATACCACAGCTTCTCTATCCATTCGTTTGTTGATGGGCCCTTAGGCTGCTTCCAACTCTTTGCTATTGTAAACAAAGCTGCAATAAACATGGGTGTGTACTTATCGTGCACTCTTTCAGTCCTTCAGGCTGACCTATTTTCCTCAGGTTGAGCAAAGTAATCTATAGTTACAACTTTAATCACACATTAATATAATAATAACAACAACATAATAATATATATTAGCTTCAATTACATATATAACAATTTAATAGATCGGCATTTCGGAAGGACAATGCCATACTACAATGAGTAGTAATTGTCTTGATAAGATTTTTAATAGCATTATTCCCTATATAATTTTATCTTAAAGGATTCTAAGAAGATAGTGGACAACATGTAATTCTTTTTTTTCAAATCTGCTTTACAAATCATATTGCCTTTTTCTGCAGAGTTAGTACAAATTCGGGAGGAAATCAATCTTTGTAAGAATATGTTCATTTTTATTCCATGAGAAAAAAATATTTCCTGATTCTGTCTTATATTCAATGACCCTTCTTTCCTTAATGCCTCCCATAACTGTTGCTCTGCTTGCTGAGAGCATTTCAGTAATCCTGTACTCAGAAAGATGAGACACACAGTATCAACTCGGTGGAATTTTCGTTTTTAGCTCATGATACAAACATTTTAGCAATGAATGCTTTGCACATTTTTTTGCTCAACAACAAATATTATTGGAACATACAGTCAAGTGAAGACATTTTCAAAATGATGGGCATTTACCTTCAAAGACAATCATTCATAAAGTTGATTGTTTAATTGACTCTTTTTATCTCTCCTTCCCCTGGCCAGACTCTTGGAAAGAACCATCCGGTCAGCTGTAGAACAGCATCTTTTTGATGTTAATAGCTCTGGAGGTCAAAGTTCAGAGGACTCAGAATCTGGAACATCATCATCATCTTCTTCAACGGCATCTTCCAGACAGCGAAGACGCCAGCCAAAGGACCAGGATGAAATTAAACGAGCCAGAGACATGTGAGTTGGCCTTAGTCCTTCTCCTTATTTGAGTTTCCTTTTGGCCACCTTTTGTTATATTACACCTAAGTGAGGCAGTGTGCTCCTAACCTTCTCTTATTTTAATAGTTAGGTTAAAACTAAAAATATTCATTTTCACAATTCTAAACTTAGTCAACATGTGAGAATTCATAGATGGTTGAATTAACTATTTCAGCTTCTTTTATACATTTAAGATGGTATAGAAAGCCTACTCAAATGTGGTAAATCTTATTACTTCCTCATGAATTTGTTAATCAGAGTCTCGAACTCTGTAAGAAGTTATCATGGTCCTATTCTGAAACAGCTTATATTTTCACATTATACAACAGTGAGCCTGTACTGTTTTTGCTGTAATACTCTGAATTGCTAAATTGCCACTGTAATACTCTATTGATTATATTGTAGAATTTTGAAAAGTTGAACTTTATACTAATCAAAAGAGGAATGCTTACTTTTTTCTTGTTTTAAAGATTAATTATAAGAATTCCCACAGATAAATTTTTAACTTATGGGGCTTTTATCTTCATTAAAGAATTTAATGAAATATAGATGAGCAGTTACTATTTATTTAATAATTATTATTTAAACTATCAAGGAAAAGAATCCTATATGATAGACTATAGACATGTAGTACATTTCTGAAAGGTTTGGTTTTCATGTTTAGTAGCTTTCAGTCTCTATAAAGTTACTGTTTTAAGCCTTTTATTATTAACTTCAAAATCTAAGCTAGACTGTATTCTCTCTTGTTCTTTTTCTCCTGGGTTCTTAATTAACATCAAAAGTTTTATGGAAAAAAAAGGAAACTTCTGTTGCTTTAAGAAAGACAAGAAATAGTTTAAGTTAATTTTATGTTACACATCATTTTGATGTTTCAAGGCTGTATTAAAAAGTAATTATAGAAATAAATGAGTAACTGAAACAACCAGCTAACTTTTCAAGTGGTATATGCAGCACCTTTAAAAAAAAATAGATTTGTTTTGGAGCTGGTAGCTAAGAGGAAAAGTTGAAATGATCCATTTAGAAAATTTAAAAATTAGAAGAGGTGACTTCCATTTACTGTTAGCTACCAGCCAAGCTGCGGGGAAAGTGTTTCAAGAGTGTAATTTGCTTACTATCTATTCTGTTACACAGCAGGTACATATTTATCATTTAGCATGATTCTTATCTTTTGCCTCATTTTTTTAAGCAGTGTGTGACAACAGTTTGCATTTTAAAAATAGCCCTGTGTGTCAAAACATCCTGCTTTCCATATACTTTGAGCAGACGGATAGTCATTAAGATTGGGAATGTTGATTAACATGATAGAAAGAAAAAGATTGACATGAGAGTGTTGAGTGTGTAGAGTTGGGCAGGGAGAAGGGTTGTGGGGGAGTTGGAGCCATAAATGAACAAGGTTGGAAAGAGACAGAGAAATAATGAAACATGGTATAACCTCCCTTGTAGAATTTAGGTATAATAAAAAAGATTTTCTAAGTCCAAGGATATTGCTAATATAAATGTTCTTGTCTCTTTAACAAACAAACTAGCAATGTCAGGAAACATAAAAAGGGAGAAAAGTAGAGGCTGACCAGTAATTAAATATTACCAGCTCTTAGTTTTCCTTCATGATCTTTTCCACTGCTTTATTAACATGTGCTTTCTAGTCAAGTGTACAGATTTGTGAAGGAGCCGTGGGGATATGAAGTATATATAGTTGAGTAACTTATCTTACACTTGGTCATTAGTGTGATTTATGCATTTAGAAGTTTAATTTCTTCCCCCCCCCTACTAGTTTATTTACAAAATTCTAATACAAATCCGAATAAATTTTCAAATTTTCAATTTCCCTCACCCCCTCCCCACCCATCAAATTGTATAACCCTCTGTACATCCACATCCCTCTGCTTCCAGCCTCTCCCACCCCTCCTGGATCCTTATACTCATTCTACAATAATGGTCTTATACAAATTTATTCTTGTGGGACTGAGTTAGATCACTCAGCATAGTGCTCTCTAGTCCCTCCCAAGTTAGGTAATAATTTACAAAGTTATTGCTCCTGTGTGCTGCATAGTATTTCATTGTGTGAATGTTCCATAATTTCTCAATCCATTCATTTGTGGTTGACATTTGGGCTGTTTCCATGTTCTTGCAATGGTGAATAATGCTGTTATGAACATTGCTGTACAAATCTCCATTTGTGCCTCAGTTCATATTCTCTTCAAGTAGTGAAATAGCTGGATCATATGGAATTTCTATGTTCAGCTTTTTGAGGAAGCGCCAAACTGCCTTCCAGAATGGTTGCACCATTTTACAGTCTCACCAACAATGTATAAGAGTTCCTATCTCACCACATCCTCTCCAACATCTATTACTTGCTGCCCTGTTAAACTTTGCCACTCTTACCGGAGTGAGATGGTACCTCATGGTTTTGATTTGTATCTCTCTTATTGCTAGTGATTTGGAGCATTTCTTGATGTGTTGTTTGCCATTTGAATATCTTCCTCTGAAAATTCTTTCTAACCAAAAACTCAGCCATTCAAACCTATAGTAACTCTGAAGGAGAAACTGAGGCAGTCTGCTTCCATAAATA
This sequence comes from Elephantulus edwardii, assembly GCF_000299155.1. Taxonomy (NCBI): domain Eukaryota; kingdom Metazoa; phylum Chordata; class Mammalia; order Macroscelidea; family Macroscelididae; genus Elephantulus; species Elephantulus edwardii. The sequence goes on along the minus strand of NW_006400020.1, from coordinate 856,843 downwards.
CTTATCCTCTTGAAAACCCTGTGGTGCAGTTCTGTTCCATCTTATCAGATTGTTATGGGTCAGAATCAACTTGATGGTGATGGGTTTGATGTTTGTTTATTTGTTTTTTATAATTTTTTTATTTTCCTTTTTTGCATCATTCTCTTACCGATGAGGCCCCTGCTCCTCTGAGCCTAGTCACTGGGTCACTGCCCTGTGTTGCCCTTTCTTCTGCTCTTGGTTCATCCTGTGCTGAGTCTCCTATTAGGTCTTTAGAAGGGTAAGGTCCTTATCTCTCAGGGCCCCAAGTCATCTCATTTTCCTTGACTCGCTTTTCCCAGAAGTCACTTTCCTCCAGCCCCTTCACCCTCTGCTGTTGTCCAAGGTAATCTCAGTTTTCCACTCACTTGCTTTGATTCAAGCAAGCCTCTGATTCCAATCTTGTTCCCCTCTAATTCTGCTATCCTACCTTATACTCATCTACTTATTTTTAATATTCTTCTAGCAAGCTAATTATACTGTTATCCCCACTTTCTGTTATTCTCCTCTTTTAACCTCACCCTTTCAATGACTTCAAAAGCATACATGATTGTCCTCTCCAGCATGTCCCAGAGAGATCAGCTGTTGTTGTTAGGTACCATCAAGTAGAATACAGCTCATAGAAACCATATGAACAACCTATCTTAATCCTGTCCTGTTCTGTGTAACCCTCATCATCTCTGACACATGTGAGCCCATTGCTGCAATTACTGTGTCACACCACCTTACTGAAGGCCTTCCTTTCTTTGCCAATGTGATGTCACTTGCCAAGGAATAGCCTTCTCTGGTAGCATGCCCAACGTATGTGAGACAAAGTTTTATCATCCTTCCTCCCATGGAGTATTCTAGCTTCACTTTTCCCCCATATGTGTCTGGGTTTTTTTTCTTTTGACAATCCAGAGGATATTCAGTGTTTCTCTCCAGCACCACTGCTAAGGGCATTAATTCTTCTTTTGTGATCCTTACTCCTTATCCAGTTCTCAGATGGCATAGCAAGTGATTGAATAGACCGTGGCCTGAATCAAGTGCATCTTAATCTTCAAACTGTCATCATTGTCCCTCAGTAATTTGAAGAGATCCATCGCAGTGGACTTGTCCAATGCAGTATGTCTTCTGCCTTCAGCATCCTTAAGTATTGCAACTTGAGACTTGAATTTGTTCTTCAGTTCCTTCAGCTTAGGAAGTGCTGAGAGAGTTCTTCCATTTGATATTCTGATTCCAATTCCTTGCACACATTTTATTATAATACTTTGCTGTGTCTTCCCACGTCATTTTTTGAAATCTTCTGTTCACCTCCTTAAGTGTATTAAAAAAATATGAACTGTGCAGAATGGTTTAAAAGTATCTTGAAAAATAAGGGTCCATTTGTATTATCTATTATTTTGCCTCTAACAATTTAGAAATGTAACCAAGTGAAGAAAAAAAAAATCCTTGAAATCAGTAATGAGCTTATTTCATTCAACGAGTGATGAAAGAGACAGTTAAGTCTCTGCTAAAGTCATCGTGACAAAAGAGCTTAGCCTAAAGCTATGAATACTTCATTTTGGTGCAAATGATTTGTAATTTGTCTAAACAATTCTGTGATGATTATTTTTTTGTTCTTAGGTATGACTGTGATCCATAGCAATCCTATGAACCATGTTTTGAAACAACGAGATATTAAATTCCTTGAAATTATATAGCTATTTAGCTGGATTCAAGCTCAAGCAATCTGACTGCAGAGCCAGGTCTCCTCACCATTAATGGACCCTCTCTCCAAGAACTGAGTCTAGTCAAAGTAAGAGAAGCAGGTCAGTCAGTGTTAGGTGGAAGTAGATGAGTCCTCACCAATGCAGCGCAACTCTTTATAGCTAAGCTACCAGCGTTCCCTACTAGAAAGTCAATAATCAATTATTGACAAGCTTGAAAGAAGTAACAGGATTGGCCACCAATCATGATGTATGCCTATTACTTATGTGTTGATTTATATTCTTACGGGAGCTCTGGTGGTCTATTCTGTAAGGAGTTGTGCTGCTAACCCAAAGGTGGTGCTCTTTGTCAGACAGAATCCATTAGCGACTCTATGTGAAAAATTTAGGCTGTCTCCTCTTGTGCAGCTCTGAAATCCTGCTGGAGGGTCAGCTATGAGTCAGTTCTGACTCGATAACAAGAAGCTTTAGGTTATATATGGTAATGAAAACACTAAAATCTGTTCTTTAAGGTTTCTTAAGTTACTCATAGCTAATACAGTGATAGCTGCCATTCAAACCCTATTTGGGGTGATCAGTGTTACTTAAGGAATGGATAGTAACTAAAATATATGTCTATTAAAACTGTGCAAAACAAGTGTTACCTGTATATGCAAGATAAAGGGAAGCATTAGGAAAGGGTTGGTTATTGTATCAGGGAGAAGCAGTGCAAAGATTTCATTGGAAATTACTGTCTAAAGTGAGTTCCAGTAATGAAATTGTGTTTTACTAGGCAGTTATAGGGAAGATCATTGTAGATAGAGAAGGTAGCATACACAAATATATGGTTAAATGTAAAAGCAATAGTCAAGCTACGTACATTTCATGTTCCAGTTGTTAAACAATGTTTGTTATTGATTTTCCTCATTTCAACTGACTTCCAATCTGGGCTCTACCACTACACTACAATAACTATCCTCCCTGTTTAGTGTTTATAGGGTTTTCAAAGGCCTGTTATTTAGGAAGTAGATGGCCCATCTTGCTTCCTAATCTGTCTTACTCAGAGAGCTCCACCAAAACCTGGCCACAGTGGGAAACCCTTTTGGCATTTGACACACCAGGGGCCCAGATTTCAGTATCAGAGCAACCTCAAGTAATCACAGTACAGCAAACTGACAGATAAGTGCTGCACCATTTAGAACAATGTTTTCTCCAAACAAGTTAATACCAGGCATGAGGATCACAGGCCCGAGGGCCCAGCCAACATTGAAATACAAAGGCCTGCCCACTAGATCCAGTTTGCTTACGTAAGAGGCTTCTGACCCACAGCAGATTGTAAACAAAAATCAGAGAGAGTTAATCAGCTCCCCACCACAGCTGATGTAAATGAAATCAGCTTACACTTGATTGCTAACACAATCAGAAACACCCAAACAGTTTACCCACAACTTTTCAAGTAAATAAAAAAACACCCTCCAGGATCCAGCTGGACCAAGCTAAAGGCTCACCCTCAGGCAGGACCAAACCAACTTTAAATACAAAAGCCCAATCATCATAAGAATAGGTATGAGGCATTGAACACCAGTGATTGAAAATCAGATGAGTTGTGGGATGATATCAAAGATATATCATCCATAAAGAAAGCAAAACGTCACTACAAAAACAGAGTAGAAGGGAAAAAATCTAAATAGTTGTCAGAAGAGACTCTAAAGATTGCACTGGAGTAGTGAGAAGACAAATCTAAAGGAAAACACGTCAAAGTGAAAGAGCTGAACAGATGATTTCAAAGGGCAGATCTGGAGAAAAAAGCAAAGTTTTATAATGGAATGTACAGAGAACTGGAATTAGAGAATAAAAGGGGAGGAACTCACTCTGAATTTCTCAAGCTGAAAAAAACCTGAAAAACAAAGTCTCATGTCACAATATTGACAGTTACTATGGACAATATATTGAATGACCAGAAAGCATCAAAAGAATATGGAGAGAATATACACAGTCACTGTACCAAAAAGAATTGATTGACACTGAAAAATTTTAGGAAGTACCACATGAACAGAATCCAATGGTAATGAAGGAGGAAGTAGAAGCTACATTGAAAGAATTTGCAAAAAATAAGGCCCCAGGAATGGATGGGATACCAGTTTACTTGTTTCAATTAGCAGATGCAACCTTGGATGCACTCCCCAGTCTATATCAGGAAATTTGGAGGATGTCTGTCTGGACAGCGGATTGAAATAGGTCCATATTTGTTCCTATCCCAAGAAAAGTGATCCAACTGAATGTTGGATAATATCGAATAATATCATTGATATCACATGCAAGTAAAATACTGAAGAACATTCAGAAATTACTGGAACAGTACATTGATAAGGAACTGCCAGAAGTTCAAGCAGGATTTAGAAGAGGCCATGGCACCAGTAATGTCATTGCTGATGTCAGATGGACCCTGGCTGAAAGTAAGGAATACCAGAAGAATGTCTGTTTGTGCTTTATTGACTATACAAAGGTGTTTGACTGAATGGACCATGACAAGTTGTGACTGACATTGAGAAGAATGGGAATCCCAGAGCACTTGATTGTGCTCATGCAGAACCTAGATTAGGTGGCTGTGGAGCAAACAGAACATTGCATGGTTTGCCATTGGGAAGGGAATGCACCAGGGTTGTATTCTCTGTCCATACCTATTCAATCTGTATGCTTAGCAAATTATCCAAGAAGCTGAACTCTATGAGGAGGAGTATGGCATCAGGATTGGAGGGAGACTCAGCAGTAACTTGTGTTATGCAGATGACACAACCTAGCTTATTGAAAGTGAGGAGGGCTGGAAGCACTTGTTGCAGAAGATCATGGAATGCAACCTTCGGTATGGATTACATGTCAATTTCAGGAAAACAAAGATTCTTACCACCAAACAATAGGCAGCATCATGATGGATGGAGAGGATATTGAAACTGTCGACAGCTTCATCTTGCTTGAATCCACAATTAACACCCTTGGTATGAGCAGTCAGGAAATAAGGGGACACATTGCAGTTGAAAATCTGCACTTAGGGACCCTTCCAATTTATTGAGGAGTAGTGACATCATTTTAAGGACTAAGGTGTGTCTGATTCAGGCCATGGTCCATTTACTAGCTATGCATCCAAGACGTGGACAATGAATAAGGATGAAAGAAAAAGAATTGACAGCTTTGAGCTGTGGTGTTGAAGAAGAGCACTGAACATTCCATGGATGGCAAAGAGAATGAACAGATAGGTCTTGGAGATGGTGCAGTCCAAGTGCTCTTTGGAGGCAAAAATGAGGCTTCACCTCACATACTTTGGGCGTGTTGCTGGGAGGTACTATTCCTTGGAGAAGGACGTAATGTTGGGAAAGGGGAAGGGTCAGTGAAGGAGAGGAAAACTTTCAACCAGGTGGAATGATATGGTGACTGCTGCAGTGGGTTCTTGTGTGTCAGGAAGTGTGAGGATGTTGCAGGATAGAATAGGGTTCAGATCTTTTGTTCATAGGGTTGCTATGAGTCATGCTTTACTTGAGAGCACCTAACAACAATAACAACATTTTTTACATGAGAGAACTTTGGTGATATAGTCAGTCATAAAGAGATGTGCTACTGACTGACTCAAATGTGTCACCTCTTTGTGGATTTGAATACATCGATCATTCCATTGGAGAAAGATGAGTAACCTCCCAGGAAATTTACAGCCTTGGGAACCTGCCAGAGGGTCAGTTAGAAGTTGGTTCTGATGAATGGCAGTGCTTTTGAATTTTTGGTAGCTATTTGTATATGAGAAGAAATGACATGATGGCTTTATTTTTGGTATATGCTTTTGCCTTGTTTATTTTCTTTTTCTAAAAAAATGTGGTTTTAATGAAAAATTTTCCATGCATTCATTTATTTATACACATTTCTTCCTTATTCCCTCCCCAATTCAATTGGTAATGCATATCCTGTTCAAGATTATTAATTGCTATATACATAATCTAAATGTGTTCTGCTGTACATAGGGTTTTCAGAGAACTGCTATTTCAGAAGTGGATGGCCAATCCTTCTTCCTAGTCTGTCTCAATGTGAATGTTCAGATTTAGAGAAGTATTAGACAGACCAGCAAGTTAAAGGTATATCCCTTATTGCGGAGTTAACTTTAGTGTCAGTGTTGTCCCTGCCTTTCTCACACGCACCTTTACGCACTTATTTCCTGCTTCACCATCCCACAGGATATCCATCCACTTCTACCCCCCCCCTTCACATCTATCTCCCTTTCACCAGCCCTCCTTCTAATAACTTATATATGAAGGTTCCGTGGCTTCTGTGATTTCAAACACATAAGCTGATGGTAGTTCCTTATGTTGGGATCAGTGTGTCTGAGGTTTAGTCGCAATATTTATCGGTCAAAGGTGATGCATCCTGTAGAATTGCTGTGTAGATAGGTTTTTCTTGCCCTCGGGCCGGATCGGATATCGCATGCTTTTGGCATCTCCGATTTTGGCGTCTCCTATGTACAACAGAACACATTTAGATAACAGAAATGGCAAAGGAGGTTGAGTTTTCAAGTATGGAAATACAAAGGAAGAGGAACAGTTGTAAGCAGACACTGGTGATTGGGACATGGAATGTGAGAACCATGAATGTAGGAAAATTAGA